>NC_057711.1:82155449-82288565 GCF_004010195.1 Chiloscyllium plagiosum | reverse complement strand
TTCTTGACCTGCAATCTTCTTCCCGACCTCTCCACCCCCACCCCCTCTCCGGCCTATCACCCTCACCCTAACCTCCTTCCACCTATTGCATTTCCAACGCCCCTCCCCCAAGTCCCTCCTCCCTACCTTTTATCTTAGCCTACTTGGTACACCCTCCTCATTCCTGAAGAAGGGCTCATGCCCGAAACTTCGATTCTCCTGCTCCTTGGATGCTGCCTGACCTGCTGCACTTTTCCAGCAACACATTTTCAGCTCTGATCTCCAGCATCTGCAGGCCTGAATCATGCTGACCACTGTGCATTATGCTTTTAGAAAGTTTGTTATGTAGGTGTGTGGTGCATGTTATGTGATGTTTTCAATGATTAAGATATCAACATTGGTGAAACTCCTAGAAATTCAACCACTCTTATAGCCATGTAGCACTTAACTTCCAACCCAGAAGTTTGCCAAGGTGTCAAATTCAGTCAGGAGAGAATAAAATCTGGAGAGGAACACCATTGAAAAAGTATTATTATTATCTTTTTCTCTACCACCTCTCTGCACATGAGAAATTTCTAACTATGACTTGTTCTGCAAAAGAGCTGAAATGCAAAGCAAATTGAAGTTTTGTTCCTCAGCTCAAAAACATTAGATAGTAGTTTTGATGGATGATGTAAAGAGGAACTCGCTGTTTTGTATTGGTATATGTTTTAATCTATTATCGGTTCAATAGGACAGGATAGTCATTCCAGTGTTCCATAAAAGGTGTCAATTTTAAACTTAATTTTTCTCTCTTGGATTCTGTAGGGAGGCAAAAAAGGGAAGAAAATGTCTGAATTGGATCACTGAAGATTGCAACATTTGCGTACTGTGAAGCCCAACGCAAAAAAAATCTCCACAATATAAAGCCTTCCTTCAGGGTGCCATCATGGATATTTCTAGTTCTTGCAAAGCCATTGGATTTTGCCATTAATTTGTTTTGCACTTGTTTAAACTTTTGTGAAAACTTCCCACTCCTCAGACCAAGAGGAAACATCTTATTTTGTTGCACTTCTGACGGAACTGTCATGGTACCAAAAACTGAATGATGTTTGGGTGGTTAACTTCTGCTTTAGTATTACAGAGATTTGAAGTGATGTCTTAAAAAAAAAAAAATTTTTTTGGTTTTCAAAAGTTATTTTTGATTGATTAATGACTGCTTTAGGCAGGATTTATAGCCTGTTAATAAGTGAGTAAGTACATTGTTTACAGCCATCTCATTGACTGTATTTGACAATATACATTGAAACTAAAAAATGTACAAGATGATGTGAGGTTATAATGTATGCTCCAATATTTTCATTTAACTTCACAAGAACCAACTTAGAAAAGGACAGGAGAGATAAGAGGGAAATAAATAATTTCTAGTAACATTAGTTTGTGGGGTTTCAGAGAAGTTTCCATTCATAACTCCATGAGGCATGGAAAGCTGTGTTCATCCAAATAAGGGCAAGGTTGAGCAAGGTTTTCATAATAATGTAAGAACGATTCTCTTTCTTGTGGTCCTGACTATATTTGACTTTCGTGTTAAGTTGGAAAATAGTCAGTTTCCCTACAATCCTTACCGTACTTATGAGCATGTACAAAATAAAAGGGCATCTGTAAGTAACCCAGCCTGTGTTTCTGGAATATGAAGTAGTTCATATTTTGTTGATCAGTACTGAAGCATGTTAAAATGCCAAACTTTTAATACATACCAATAAATTACAATGAAGTTTAATTTACCCAATATTGACATATTTTGTGTGCATATACGTGCATGAGCACACACAAGCACATACACCACTTCTTTTCAAGCACCAATACTGGATCTTGATTACTCACGGTTTTGCAGCTCCTCCTATAGTTATTACTTTGTAGAGATGGGTTAGCTCTTAATTAACTAACCCAAATCCAGTTTTGTTCATTCGTCTTGAGATAGGTCACAACATTTATTTCACAGACTAAAACAGAAAATGTTGCCAAAACACAGCAAGCCTGGCAGTATCTGTGGAGAGAGAAACGGAGTTAATGGTTTGAGTCTGATGAAGGCTCTTCAGAACTGAAAGAGGCTGGAAAATGATGGTTCTATGGTACTGAAAGGGAGAGGAGGAGCGAGAGAAGCAGAGCTGAGGGTGCCCAGAGAAAAATACAATGGGTGTGCTGATGGTGGGAAGGAAAGACTGGGATCTAAAGTAGGTGAATATACAATAGTTGTGAAAAGGAAAAAAATTGGTCCATTCTGCTGAGAGCAAAGCAACAAGACACGGCTGGGGTGAGTAATAAAATGGAGGATGGAGATCATGCACTGAAGTTGTAGTTATTCACTGTTTATGTTCTAGAGACTGTAAAGTGCATGAGTGGAAAATGAGGTTTTGTTCCTCCAGATGGTGTTATGTTTTGTTGGAAACTGTAGCAGGTCCAGGATGGAAATGTTACATGATAGCAGGATGGTTTATTGAACTGGCAAGCAACTGGAAGGTCAGAGCAAAGATGTTTTGCAAAACAGTCAATTAGTCTGCGTTTTGTTTCATTATATCCATTGCTCCCGTTGCGGTGCCCCTTTACATTGGGGAGACTGGATGCCTTCTCGCAGAGCACTTCAGGAACGTTTCCGGGACACTCGCACCAATCAATCCCACTGCCCCATGGCCGAACATTTCAACTGCCCCCTTTCACTCTTCCGAGGACACGCAGGTCTGGGCCTCCTTTACTACCACTCCCTCACCACCCGACACCTGGGGGAAAGACACCTCATTTTCTGGCTCAGAACACTTGAACACCAGGGCATCAATGTGCACTTCACCAGTTTCCTCATCCATTGATCTCTCCACCCTGGATGCTCCTAGCCTCATTCCTGATGAAGGGCTTTTGCCAGAACGTCAGTTTTCCTGCTTGGATGCTGCCTGACTTGCTGTGCTTTTCCAGCACAACTCTAATCTTGATTCTGATCTCCAGCATCTGCAGTACCTCACTTTCACCTAATGTATAGGAGACCCCATTGTGAGCAAGAAATACCATACACTAAATTGAAAGAAGTAAAAGTAAAATATCATGTCACCGAGAAAGTATGTTTGGGGTCTTGGAAAGAGGAGGTGTGTTATAATTTCTGGAATTGCATGGAAAGATGCCATGGTGGGGATGGGGGCAGAGAGGAATGTTTGGAGTAATACAGGAGTGACCAGGGTGGTGGAGAGGGAATGGTCTCTGTAGAATGCTTACAGAGAAGGGAAAGATGTTTTTGGTGGTAAATACGACTGGAGATAGCAGAAATGGCAGACGATGATCCTTTGAATGCTGGTGTGCGGAGCATGTGCAGAAAATGAGTCGAGCATGGCAGAAGGTCTTATCAACCACCATGGAGAGAAATCCTCAGTTGAGGAACTTTTGGAGGCACCCCAGCAGAAGGTAGCAATGTTAGAACAGATGCGGAGGAGACTGAGAATGTCAGGATGAATGGAATCTTTACAGAAAGCAGGGTATGAGGAAGTGTAAGCATTTGGGAGACAGGAGGTGAGTTACTTCAGAAATTCTAGCCTGTTCTTGTAATCACAGTATTTATATGATTGGTCTGGTTCAGCTTTTCATCAGTGGTAATCCCAATGATGTTGATAGTGGGAGTTGCAGTGATGGTAATGCCATTGAATGTCAAGGATGATGTTTAGATTCTGTCTTGTTGGTGATGGTCCTTCATGTCATACTGGTGGTAAGTAATATTAATTGTCAACTCTGGCTTGGATGTTTGTCTTTTTGCATATGGACAAGAACTGCTTCACTATTGAGTCAGAAATGTGGCTGAATATTGTGCAGTCATCAGCGAATGTTTCCATACTGACCTAACAAGGAAGGGAAGATAATGTAATTTGTTCCTCCTTCAATACTGGTACCTTCTATTTCATATCTGCTGTTATCAACTCCTTCTCAGTTCACACATGGATGCCAGTTTAGTTCCATTCATCCTTTCTCCCTCAACTCTTACCTTCCCACATGACCAAGTTTGAACACCCCTGGTGTGCCCCAAAAATCTATCCTTAGCCCATTCATGTTAATTAAAATATCATCTGAATAGTGTCAGATTCCACACATACATTAACGACACTCCGTTGTAATTCACCACCACAAACATGCCATGCAAATTCAGTTTTAACAATGAAACATAATTTATTTATGCTAAATAAATTGATAAAATATAATAAACCAAACTATTTACAAATAACATTTTTAAAGATTTTGAAACACAGTGAAAATGCAATCCCATTACAGTCAGTTCTGCTACAACGTAGTAATTCTATTCTTCTGCAACCCCTTGTTATAAGAAAATTGTGTAATAGCACCATTTAAACTGATGGAGTCAGAATTGCATTATAACCAATACATGCTTTAAAAGTTCATGCTATAAAAAGTGTCCCTAATTCGTCAATCATGTTATAGTGAATTTTCATTAACAAAAGGCCTGTTACAGCAAAACAACCTGTAATTACAATACCATTATAGTACTCAAAACACTAGTGAGAATTCCTTCTGTATCCCACATAAGATTGACTTAGCTGTGGCTCCAATTCCTCATTGAGAGGATCTAATTGTGTCTTCTTTGATTAATCAAAAGCCTGAGCTTAAGACTTTCTAAGCCTCATAACCCCTTCAGGGTTTTAACTGAACATTTCTGGCCTGGAATTTTTAAATTAAAATCCTTACACTGAGGTTACCTGTTCCTTTTCTCAGAAGTAACTGTTTTGCATGCCTAGCTTTGGTCAAGACCTCTGCAACCCTGCCCAAATTGAGACTATAAAGCTTTCTTTCAAACTATGGATGTTTTCCCAAACTCAAAAATCTATTTGAAAGCTAGATGCATTACGCTGCTCACTTTGTTCCCTTGTAAACAAACTACACCACTCTGCAGGAAGATGCTCTAATATACTATTTTAAAAGAAATCACTGGCTACAGAAATAGTATCAAGTTAGCATTAAACCCTTGAGACACAGAAAACTCATATGACAATCATTAAAAATTCAAAAATCCAAAATAAACATATTAAAATACGTATAAGACACACATCTTGCATCTCTCAGGAGAGCAAGTGTGTTTTGGCAAATCAAGCCTGTGCTGGCTGTCTCCAAGTGCAGTTTTGCTAGTCCTACTCTTCCTTTCCCAGTAGGTGTGCATATTTTTCCCCCTTCAGTTCCTTTTGCTTGCTTTTGAAAGCCACAATTAAAGATGTTATATTTTTGTTGTTGACCAGCTACCAGATCGTCAGCGTTGCACTATTGCCATGAGCATTGACTAAAGCTTAAAATTTTCATCAGAACTTCTTTGATAGCTACTGATAATGAGGAATGGTGATACCCAGCATTGAGAAGTCATGGAGGAGTGTGCTGGTGCTTGCAAGTGGTCTTGTAAATTTCTGTCATTGGCATCTCCAAAATCCGCCATTTAAAAATTTTGTCCCCATCTTTGCAGTTAGACTTAAAAAAAAGTGCTGAATCCTTCCGTCATTCAGTGAAACTGGGCACTGACTGTAGACTTGCGATCAAATTAACCGAGAGTTTCAGAGAACTAGAGATGCTTCTCCAATCAGAGATTCTGTTTATCTTCTGCCTGCTACTCCAGCTCTTCTATTCACAGGTTTCCTTCCTCCTGTTCTTGCTGCTTCTCCAGGGACAGAAGTTTATGATTGGGAGAGCAGCAAGGGCAGGAGGGAGGGAACTTGCCCGTAATAATAGCTTAAATCATCAGGTTTTAAAATATCTGTTGGTGAAGAACAAACTACAGGGATGTGGATAGGGTGAAAAGTTAAGTTCATTTTCACAGGGTAGGGGAGTCCAAAGTTAGAGGCCATGTGTTTAAGGTGGGCGGGGAAAGATATAAAAGCGATCTAAGGGGCAAATCTTTCACACACGGTGGGTGTATGGAATGAGCTACCAGAGGAGGTGGTGGGGACTGGTACAACTATAACATTTGAAATGCATCTTGATGAGTATATGAATAGGATGGTTTTAGAGAGATATGGGTCAAATGCTGGCAAATGGGATTAGGTTAATTTATGATATCTGGTTAGTATGGATATGTTGGACCGAAAGGTCCGTTTCTGTGCTGTATAACTCTGACTGAACAGCACTGTGGTCAGATGCACTTTAAGCTGTCTCCACCAAGACAAGTGGTGCTGGGATGAACCAGAAGGATAATCCCAGGGTCTGTTGTGAAGGCTGAAAAAACTTGAACTCTTGAGATTTGAAAGATGTTTTGAGAGGTAATTTTTGAGAGGTATTTAGCAGTTTAACTTTGGTAAAATTTTGATAAATTGTTTGAAATTAAGCTGAGAATAGAAATAGGAACCACGGAATTTGGATAATAAAATACGTTTAGAATTGGTATCAGGAAGTTGTTCACAGTGAGCAATGTGGAATGGACATCCAGGTAGTAATGGAATCAAATCCCCTGATGCCAAATGAAAACTTCAGTGCTGAAGTGGAGTACTTTAGATCACTCAGATATTTATAAATCATAATATGAATATAATTTTGAGCATGCGTCATATAATGTAAAATATATCAATTTTGCTGGTTTGTACCAGGCGGTATTTAAGGCAATTTGAACATTAAATACATGAAAAGAGATGCAACAAAAGACGTTGCTGTATTTCCAAGCAGTTTTTTAATGTCCCTTATTCATAAATACATTATGGCAGAGAGGGGGCCATTCAGCCCATCAAATAATACCATATATCTGTAGAGCAATTCATTCCATTCAAATTGTCCACTGTAACCCCACTCATTCAATTTTTAAAACATCATTCATTGTCTCCATTTTTACCATAGTTGTAGGTGGTATTGCAGACCATTGTCATTCATTGTGTGAAAACAAATTCTTCTTATATCCCTATTTATCTCTTGACCAAAACTTTTTAGGTCTCTTTCTATTTATTTTTGACCTTGTCTACAATTCAGTTGTATCTGTAATTCATTACTTAGCATGACTCATCGCAGGAGAAGAATGTTGCAATCAGTGAATGGAACACTTTGTCCTTTGTAATTTTCTTTTGTCTTGTATTTTATGGGTTCTGTTTAGAGGCATCAACCTCAAAACTGTTTTGTCATTACGTTTTGAAGTTTTGCATGTGGCCCTGTCAAAGGTGTCAGGCAAGCTGTTAATTAAGGATGGGCTCCTATTTTGCCTGTGAGGTATTATGATATAACAGCACTGGTTCTTTGAGTATTGGTTCCGTAAGTCCAATTGCCCACTAGAGTCATCCTCCTGTTAAGAAAGAACTGATGGTTATCACAGATCTCCTGAGTTATTTTGAGAAGACTTGTCGATAGTAGAGTTAATTTTTAAACATTTTCATCATGGACTGGTGAAATGGCTTCTTAAACAGCAAGACTGTATTCTGAACAGTGAATGGCCTGCTTCTATGCTGTAGGAATTCCATGTTCCTAGAATAGATTTGCTAACATGCATTGGCCTGAAAATGTAGGATATTCTAACAAGCCTTTTGTTTCCAAACAAAGTGAAAAATGGAAACATTTGAAATAATCTTCACCAAGTTACTGAACATTCCAATTCTGGAGACACGAGGAATAGCAAACACCCACAAACTTGAAACTATACATCAGAAAAGTTGGAAATCAGGTGTGAGTACATTGTGATACTTAAAATAATTATCACTACAACTTAATTCACAGGTGATGTTCAAGTTTAAATTGAGATTAAGGATCAGGGATTTGCTCAAACTCTTGTCATTTAGAGTCATAGGGATCCATGGCGCAGAAAAAGGCCATTGATTAGTCACAGGTCAAAAACAACTACTACCTATTTTCCAGCATTTGGTCTATAATTTTATACACCATGACATCACAAATGTACATCTGAGTACTTGTAAATGTTATGAAGGTTTCTACTTCGACAGGCAGTGTTCCAGATTGGAAGGGATATGAGGAAAATATTTTCACCCAAATTGCCTGTTCTTTACCTTAAACCTATGCCTTTTACCTGGTCGTTGATCCCACCACCCCTTATAAATCTTAATCATATCCCCTTTACAGTTTCCTCCGCTCCAAGAAAAACACCATTCTATCTAATCTCTTCATATTTAAAACACTCCAGCCCAGAAAACATCTTGGTAAATCTCTGCACCCTCGCCAGTGCAAATACAAATAATGTGGATTCCAGAACTTCACACAAAGCTCTAGCTGTGGCCTAACCAATGATTTATATGGCTCCAACGTTACCTTCCTGCTGTAAACTATCTCGCTCAGCTAATAAAGCCAAGTGTCTCAATGCTGCCTTAATCAATTTATCTATCTGTCCTGCTACCTTAAGGGATGAGTGGACATGCACACCAAAGTCCCACTGATCCTCACAGTTTCCCAGGGTCCTACCATTCATCATAAAATCACAAAGATGTACAGCACAGAAACAGATCCTTCAGTCAAATGCGTCCATACGAACCAGACATTCTGAATAAATCTAGTCACATTTGCCAATACCCAGCCCATATCCCTCTAAATCATTCCTGTTTATATAACCATCCAGATGCCTTTTAAATGTTGTAATTATACCAGCGTCCTCCACTTCCTCTGGCAGCTCATTCTGTACATGTACCACCCTCTGCGTAAAATAAGTTGCCCCTTAGGTCCCTTTTGAATCTTTCCCCTCTCATCTTAAATCCATGCCCTCTAGTTCTGGATTCCCCCACCCCAGAGAAAAGACCTTGTCTATTTATCCCATCCATGCCCCTCAGGGTTTCATAAACCTCTATTAAGGTCACCCCTCAGTTTCCGACGCTCCAGGGAAAACAGCCCCAACCTATTCCGCCTCTACCTATAGCACAAATCCTGCAAACCTGGCAACATTCTAGTAAATCATTTTGAACCCTTTCAAGTTTTACAATACAACAGCAAGGGCTCCAAAGTGAATCGTTATGGAACCCACCTTGACCATCAAGCTCTGCTTCCTGCCAATCAGCCAATTGTGGATCCAAAT
This sequence comes from Chiloscyllium plagiosum, assembly GCF_004010195.1. Classification (NCBI taxonomy): domain Eukaryota; kingdom Metazoa; phylum Chordata; class Chondrichthyes; order Orectolobiformes; family Hemiscylliidae; genus Chiloscyllium; species Chiloscyllium plagiosum. The sequence goes on along the minus strand of NC_057711.1, from coordinate 82,279,588 downwards.
TATCCAAATTTCCTTGGAGCCCATGAGTTCTTACTCTCTCTATCAGTCTTCTACATGGGACTTTTATCAGAAGCTTTGCTGAAGTCCAAGTAAGCCATGTTGAATGTATTACACATAACTATGCACCTGGTTTCCTCTTTGAAAAATTCAGTCAAGTTGGTCAGACACTGACATCCCCTTAACAAAGCCATTCTAACTGTTCTTGATTAATCATTGCCTCTCAAGTGCAGACTAATTTTGTCCCTCAGAATTGTTTCCAATAGTTTCCCCACCATTGAGATTAGACTGATTGGCCTACTGTTTCCTTAACGAGTTTTGAGAAGATTTGTATCTCAGGTTGAGGTTTGGATGTAGGTTTGCTTGCTGAGCTGGAAGGTTCATTTCCAGACCTTTCATCACCCTACTAAGTAACATCTTCAGTGGACCTCAGGCGAAGCACTGCTGAAAATTCCTGCTTTCTATTTATATCTTTGGGTTGGTGATATCATTTCCTGTGGTGATTTATATTTCCTGTGGTGAAGTCACTTCCTGTTCCTTTTCTCGGGGTGGCAGATGGGGTCTACCATGCAATCCAACCGGAACTCTATCAACAAACACATCGAGTTAGACCCCATCTACCACCTCCTGAGAAAAGGAACAGGAAGTGACTTCACCACAAGAAATAACATCACCACAGGAAATGACATCACCAACCCAAAGATATAAATAGAAAGCAGGAATATTCAGCAGTGTTTTGTCTGAGGCTCACTGAAGATGTTACCGAGTAGGGTGACGAAACATCTGGAAATGAACCTTCCAGCTCAGCGAGCAAACCTACATCCACTACTGTTTCCTTGCTTATCACTTGCTCTCTTCTTGAATAACAATGCCACATTGGCTGTCCTCCAGTCCTCTGGCTCCTTTTCTGTGGCCAGACAGGAACTGAAAATTATTGCCAACACCCCGTTATTTCCTCTCTTGCCTCACTGAACAACCTGGGATATATTTCATCCAGTCCTGGATATTTATCTACTTTTAAGTCTGCCAAACCACTTAGAACGTCCTCTCTGTCTCTGTTCATTTCTTTAAATATATCCTGTAGTCCTACTCCCTAATTTCTATGCCAACATCATCCCAGTGACTAGTGAACAGTAAGACAGAATATTCATTTAGAACCCTACCTATATTTTCCATGTACAAGCTACTACTGTGGTCCTTAATGAGTCCTACTCTTTCCTATTTGTCGTTTTAATATACTTGTAAAATTACTTCGGATTATATTCCTGCCATTATTCTTTCATGTCCATTTTTACTCTTAGTTTCCTTTTTATGTTTCCCCTGGATACTCCATACTCTTCTAGGGATTCTGCTGTTTTGAGCCCTTGGTGTCTGCTGTAAGCCTCCATCTTTCTCTTCATCCTTAATATCCTGCCTTGATATCCAGGACCCACAGGATTTGATGGTCCCACCTTTTGTCTTTATTGGAACTTAAATGTGAAAATAGGGTCTCCCTATTTCCTCCTTGAATGCAGTCCATTGCATTAACACAGATTTATGTGAAAGTATCTCTCCCAATCCACTCTGGCCAAATCATATCTGATTCTATTAAAACAGGCCTTCTGTTAAAATACCTCTTCCCACCCAAACTCCTGCAAAAATGCCATCTCATATTCCCAATACCTCTGCCTCCACCGTATCTGCTCCCAGGAGGACCAGTTCCACCACAGAACACACCAGATGGCCTCCTCCTATAGAGACCGCAGTTTCCCTTCCCACATGGTTTAAGATATCCTCCATCGCATCTTATCCACATCCCGCACCTCCACCCTCAAACCCCACCCCTGTAACCATAACAAGGACAGAACCCTCCTGGTGCTCACCTTCCGCCCTACCAACCTTCACATAAACTACATCATCTGATGACATTTCCGCCACCTCCAAACAGACCCCACCATCAGGGATATATCTCCCTCCCCACCCCTTCCGCTTTCCACAAAGACCGTTCCCTCCCTGACTACCTGGTCAGGTCCTCTTTTCCCCCCCCCTACAACCCACTCTCCCATCCAGGCACTTTCCCCTGCCTCTGCAGGAATTGCAAAACCTGCTCCCACACCACCTCCCTCACCTCCATCCAAGGCCCCAAAGGAGCCTTCCATATCCATCAAAGTTTCACCTGCACATCCACCAAAATCATTTATTGTATCCGTTGCTCCCTATGTGGTCTCCTCTACACTTGGGAGACTGGACGCTTCCTAGCAGAGCGCTTTAGGGAACATCTCTGGGACACCCGCACCAATCAACCACACCGCCCTGTGGCCCAACATTTCAACTCCCCCTCCCACTCTGCCGAGGACATGGAGGTCCTGGGCCTCCTACACCACTGCTCCCTCACCACCAGACGCATGGAGGAACAACGCCTCATCTTCCGCCTCTGACAACGTCTCCCCATCCCCATCCCCCACCCCCCTCTCATTTATCTCTCCCCTCTGGAGGCTTCCTGCCTCTATTCCTGATGAAGGGCTTTTGCCCAAAACGTCGATTTTTCTGCTCCTCGGATGCTGCCTGACCTGCTGTGCTTTTCCAGCACTACTCTAATCTAGATTCTGGTTTCCAGCATCTGCAGTCCTTGTTTATACCTAATAGATTCCCTGATCAATATTGCAATATCCAATCCTCTGTTACCTGCTTTCCTGTCTCACGTGAAGACCCTGTATCCTGGAATCTTAAGCTGCCAATCCTTCCCCTCTCTCAGTTATGTATCTGTCATAGCAACTATGTCATACCCAATGTTTTATATATGCTCTCAACTCATTTGCTTTGTTTGTCAGAGTCCTTGCATTAAAATAAATACCATCCAAACTTACCAAACTCCCTTGTGCCTTACCTGGCCTATAATTTCTGTGCATTATTGACTCCCTTGATATCTCTTCTAATTTTGGCTTTTCATCTCCCCTGTTGAACCTTCTCTCTGGAACGCAATCTTCTGTCGTTTGGCATTTTCTTAGATTGTGCACAACGAGTGTGTGTGAGAGACGGTGAATGAAACAAGCAACTGAAGTTACTGAACACATTCTGTGATATAATTGCATCAGTTTGATGGCTAACTGGGGTCTCCAGATCTGTTCCTTCTTCTGAAGTCCATCTGCATTTGAAGCTTTCCTTGAGATTAGGAATCTGATATCTATGTCAATCTCTCCAACAGAACTTGCCAAAGCTTTCGTATTTGGGCGACTCTGGAAACTTTTCTGTAGCTACAACATGTATGGTGGATGGGTGGTTTAATGCATTTCTAAGGTGCTCAGCCCTTTAATACTGACCTGCCATTTGGAGAGATTTGCCATCTGCATGGAGTATAGTTGAGTTGCCATAGTTGTGGGAGAAAGTGACGACTGCAGATGCTGGAGATCAGAGCTGAAAATGTGTTGCTGGAAAAGCGCAGCAGGTCAGGCAGCATCCAAGGAGCAGGAGAATCGACGTTTCGGGCATGAGCCCTTCTTCAGGAATGAGGAAAGTGTGCCAAGCGGGCTAAGATAAAAGGTAGGGAGGAGGGACTTGGGGGAGGGGCGTTGGAAATGCAATAGGTGGAAGGAGGTTAAGGTGAGGGTGATAGGCCGGAGTGGGTTTGGGGGTGGAGAGGAAGAAGATTGCAGGTTAGGAAGGTGGTGCTGAGTTTGAGGGTTGGGACTGAGATAAGGTGGGGGGAGGGGAAATGAGGAAACTGGAGAAGTCTGAGTTCATCCCTTGTGGTTCGAGGGTTCCTAGGTTGCCATAGTTGTGCAATAATTCTGTCTAGCTTATGGGATTTGTTCTTGTTATTGTCAGGACTAGCTACTGATGGAGGGTATATACTGATTATTATTCATTGTTTAGAATCGGCAAAATGTCCTTGGGAGAGTATTCAAATATTTGGTAATCAAAGTTTGTGTGAAGATTTGTAGCTCGGGTGCTCGTTGTTGTGGTTCTGTTCGCCGAGCTGGGAATTTGTGTTGCAGACGTTTCGTCCCCTGTCTAGGTGACATCCTCAGTACTTGGGAGCCTGCTGTGAAGCGCTTCTGTGATGTTTCCTCCAGCATTTATAGTGGTTTGAATCTGCCCCTTCTGGTTGTCAGTTCCAGCTGTCCGCTGCAGTGGTCGGTATATTGAGTCCAGATCGATGTGCTTATTGATTGAATCTGTGGATGAGTGCCATGCCTCTAGGAATTCCCTGGCTGTTCTCTGTTTGGCTTGTCCTATAATAGTAGTGTTGTCCCAGTCGAACTCATGCTGCTTGTTGGTTGTTATATACAGTTTGGAAATGCTCTTGATGTATGGTAGTGTGGCTAGTCCTTTGGGTTGTGGCATGTCCTCGTTCCGTTGTCTTTCCCTTAAGCATCTGTTGATGAAATTGCGTGGGTATCCATTTTTGGTGAATGCATTGTATAGGTGTTCCTCTTCCTCTTTTTGCAGTTCTGGTGTGCTGCAGTGTGTTGTGGCCCTTTTGAATAGTGTCTTGATGCAACTTCTTTTGTGTGTGTTGGGGTGGTTGCTTTCGTAGTTCAGGACTTGGTTTGTGTGTGTGGCTTTCCTGTAAACCTTTGGGGTGAATTCTCCATTTGGTGTTCTCTGTACCATTACACCACAAAGAATTCTTTCTTCAAATGCCTCATTCACCTCATCATAGTTTGACCCTAGCTTTTTCGGGGATCAAAGTCCAAAACAATTCAAATATTTCCGGAGATATTAATGATTCTCTTTAATTGTATGTATAAATACTAATAAAACAAGTACTAATAAGTAAATACTTAAATTTTTAAATAATTCATCAGCCTATGAATATTAAATATGAATACATTCATTCATGCAGCTGTTGGTTGAACATCTTCTACAGTGTGAGGATAAAGTTTAACATCATTGTTTGATAAACAATGCTTGTATGACACACTGTCACATTTACCACACGAGGACTCAGTAGATGGTTTTTAAGGTGCAATTTTCTCAATAGGGGTTTCAGATGATGACTTCGCAATCATTACCATTGCAATTCAGCAAGATTTAGTGTTCAAAACAAGTCTATGAACTGCTGTTAATAATAGTAACAGTAATTTATGGTTACATATACACATTTTACTGTATTTTCATAAATATAAGTTGCCATAAGCCAGCACAACTTTAATTATGTAAATTACAAATAGAATTAAATCAGATAAAGTTAGGGCAAATTTCATGCATGGCTTCTTGATTTCCTAAGTGGCTACAGAACGTTGCCACACTCTGCAGCCACCAAACCATGCCCTGTGGACTCAACAGCAAGGAAGAAGCAATCCCTGCTGCCACTGAACAGACTCAGAACATTGCCTCTACCAAAGCAGCCTCATCGCTACTGATACTCCAGCTGCTGCCATCGCCAGAAGAGTGTCTCAACTCTCGAGGACCAGTCTCCATCTCCACTTTCGTGAACTGGCTAGCCATCCAAATTAACTCCCGACCTAACATCAGAGAGAAGAACAGATCCCAATTCAACGACACAGGAAAAGTTGCTCGATTGCGACTGCCATGGCTGTGAGGAATGGATCAGATCCGCCACGCAACAGCTCCCTGCAACTTCTTTCCACCACTGCAGCCACAGAAAGAAGAAAAAAATGTATTTGATTCAAAAGTGAAATGAAGAAAAATAAAATTAAAAAAAAGGATATGGTTAGTCATGCAAGAGGAACTAGGTGGGCCTGGAGCCCAAACACTACCTACCTTGCTGCCTCCACCATTTTGAATAGATATTTGAAAGAATGGACAGAATTCAGTGAATGTACACATGAGGAACAGAAACCATTCTATTATCATTACAAAGAGCAGTCATGTATAAGGTGGTATCACCAGAGGAAGGAGCAGCACTCTGAAAGCTTGTGATTTCAAATAAACCAGTTGGACAATAACCTGGTGTTGTGTGACTTGATTTTGTCCACACCAGTCCAACACTGGCACCTCCACATTGAGGTCACAAGGTGGTAGTAGCAAGTTCTTCAAAAGATAACACTTTTATAGAACTTACTGAACACACAGGAATAAACAGTATGAACTCCATAGCAACAGAACTTATTCATTGGCTAGTTTAGACAGTGATCTAGATATGTTAGTAAGCAAATGTATTATCTGCCATAATTACTGCCCTTCTGCGGTTGTGGTCATTTGAAAATAATTCATGCAGACTTTTGTGAAAAAGAAAATGAAAATTTCTTGATACTTATTAGTAGCTTCTCTAAGTGGATTCAGTAAAGCACAGCATCAACACTGAATGAACCATTACCATCTATTTTTGCTTGTCATGGATTACCTTAAGGTTTTGTTTCAGTGGAAGGTTTTTAATTTGTTCTGTTTCATCCAAATATTGCATGAAACAAAATAATATCAAAGACAGCTTATTCCTGTTTCTAAACTCAAAGATTTGTCAGGATAATAAAAGGTGCACATAATTAAGAAGCAAGTCCTACATACATGGGTGTTCAAGATTTAATATGAAACAATGACTTGATAATTTTCTGCTATAATATATAACAACTGTGCACTATAGACCAACTGTTATAGACAAACACAAAAGCTCAGTCAAAGTTGTCAATACTGTATGACACAGTTTCAGGCAAAATGGACACAGTCATGGTTTGGGTCCACATTTAAGTCATGTAAGTGGGATATGGAAACTGAGCATTTCTCTATACAACGAAGAGATATTTGGCTAAAATTAATGGAAAGGTGTGAAACGTCCGTGTAGATTACATGATCCAGGCAATGGATAAACCAAAAGAATGAGCATGATTTCAACCTCCTGCCAGAACTTGATCCTTCACTGCCGAAGTACTGTTTCCAAGAAACAGGATTTTATTTGAGTATTGAACCAAAAGCAAATAGTTCAAAGCCTGACTTCTCATGAAAACCTATAAGATCAGAGAACTAATCTTAATTTGTAGATGTAGTGAGCCTATTGTAATAATGTTAAGGGTGAACATTCATAAGGATCAGAATGAAAACTACGCCATGATTTTTGCAGCCTGCAACACATTATCAATGAGGATGAGCACTTCGCCAAGACCTTCCCCACACCTCCACTCGCCTTTAAACAACCACCAAACCTCAATCATTGTTCATAGCAAACTGCCCGGCTTTCAGGACAACTCCATACAACCCTGTCACGGTAGGCGCTGCAAGACGTGTCAGAGTGTGGACATAGATACCACCATTACATGTGGGGACACCACCCACCATGTACGTGGCAGGTACTCATGTGACTCAGCCAACGTTGTCTATCTCATACGCTGCAGGTAAGGATGCCCTGAGGCATGGTACATTGGTGAAATTGAGCAAAGGCTACGGCAACGGGTGAACGGGCACCGCACAACAACCAACAGACAGGAGTGTTCCCGCCCAGTTGGGGAACACTTCAGTGGTCCAGGACATTCGACCTTGGACCTTGAGGTGACCATCCTCCAAGACGGACTTCGGGACAGGCAGCAGTGAAAAGTGGCCGAGCAGAGGCTGATAGCTAAGTTCGGTACCCATTGGGAGGGCCTCAACTGGGACCTTGATTTTATGTCACACTACAGGTGACCACCATTGCACTATACACACACACAGACACTCCTACATGTGTCTGCGCGCACACACAGGCACCCCTATACACAGACACTAACACACACTCCTACCGACACTCTCACATGCATCCTCTCACAGACTTAGACACTTTACACACTCACACACACTTACACTCTCTCTCACAGACACTCTCAACCCCCCACCCCAGACACACACACACTCCCACATGCACCCTCTCACAGACTTAGACCACTTTATACTCACACACACATATACACTCTCTCTCACAGATACTCACAAACCCCCACCCCAGACACACACACACGCACACATACACATATACGTTTGTGGGGTGAATTTGTACTCGCAGAGTTACATTGTACTTTGCTCAAAAACTGCATGAATCCATGTAAGACTCTGTTAATTCACTTTTTAGATTAGAATCAGTCTAAACATTATGGCACAGACAGGGAACACGGGGCTAACACCTTCAATGTCTCAATATCTTATCTGCACTGACACCAATTGTTACAGTTAACCTGAGAATATAACTTTTTTTAAAAAAAGTTTTGTAATGTACATATGAAAGAAGTGAAACTATCATGGTCATTCTAACAGATAAGAGACTTTAAAAACAATCAAGGTATTTTTCAATGTATAATTTCAGTTACATCACACTCTAAACATTTGCTATAAATTCTGTGTCTTACAATTGTGTCCTCTACAACCACCTGATGAAGGAGCGGCGCTCCGAAAGCGAGTGCTTCTATTTAAACCTGTTGGACTATAACCAGGTGTTGTGTGATTTTTTAACTAAATTCATAAGGATGAGATTATTTATATGTGACTGCTGGTCACACAATTAGTGAAACAGGAAATAGTTTAAGGAAGATGGTGAGTGGTGAGCCAGTGAATCTGTTTGAAATCACCACCATCCCTGGCCATCCATCCTCAGTCCTGGGGTGGATGGCTGTCCAAGGGTTTTCTGAATCTTTTGGCCGTCTTATTGTCTCTGTACCTCCTCTATTTATGTTGCCAAATAGCCCACAAACTCCAAAGGGGACCACCAGCAGCTGCGGGCCTGCTTCATCCGAATGGCAGCTGCTCAACTTCAAATTGTAGTTGCCTGAAACAGAGGTTGGCTTTTAGATATTGATGAGGCAAGGAATGTGACTCGGACTTTTTGATTGTTTGTGGTTGTGCATTTCAGCTCCACTGCTAACAGAGTAAATGAGACCCCTGTTTAACTTGTAAGAGTTAAAAGCAAGTCACGTAATGTGTTAAGATGTGAGCTGATAAACGCTCAGCAATCTTAGTTTGGAATGGGATTTAATTATTAATTGTGCAGCTATACTCCAACTTTCCCCTCGCTAAGTAATTTGAGAGGGTAGAATTTTAGAAGCTTTTGGTTACAGTGAAAGTAAATGGACTTCCAATCTCAAAGGAGCACTTATTTAATTTAATACCCAATTGGAAAACAACATCAATGTCATCTACGTGGATCTAATAAAAATGCCATGGGGTTCATGAATGTATGATGGTGATGGTGTGAAGGATTGGGGGAAGATATCTTCCTGATTAAACAAAGTTTTCGCACATAAAATGGGTGAGGATTTACAGAAAATTGGACTGAGGACTGTTGTCTGACCAAAAAATGGGATGGGGTTGGTTGGGAAAAAAAGAGAGGTGAACCAAAGTGTATGTAAACTTTGGAATTTTTAAGGAGCTAGAAGTTACAGAGGAAAGTGGAGTTGAGGATTATCAGATCATTCATTAAATGGTGGAGCAGAATTGTTGGGCTTTAATACATTGTGTTATAGTTGGTGGAATAAGGAGATAGATGGCAGACAAGTTACAATGCATACAAGTGAGGTGATGACTTTTGGTAGGAAGAGTGCGGAAAGGCAATGTAAAATAGGGAGTACAATTCTAATCGGGATGCAGAAGAAGAGGGACCTGAGTGTGTATGTGCACGGGTCATTGGCAGGGCAGGTAGAGGGAATGTTATGGAATATATGCAGTATCATCTGCTTTATTAATAAGTATGTAGAGTACAAGAGCAAGGTTGATGTTGAACTTGTATATGACACTTGTAACACATCAGTATTATGTACAGTTCTGGGTGCCACATCATAGGAACGATGTGATCATTGGCGAGAGTGCAGAATCAGTTTTTAAGAATGGTTCCTGGGATGAGAGACCTCAAAGTTTGTGAGAAGATTTGTAGCTCGGGTGCTCGTTGTGGTTCTGTTCGCCGAGCTGGGAACTTGTGTTGCAGACGTTTCGTCCCCTGTCTAGGTGACATCCTCAGTGCTTGGGAGCCTCCTGTGAAGCACTTCTGTGATGTTTCCTCCGGCATTTGTAGTGGTTTGAATCTGCCACTCCAGTTCCAGCTGTCCATTGCAGTGGTCGGTATATGGGGTCCAGGTCAAAGTGCTTATTGATTGAATCTGTGGATGAGCTATCCTTAGTAGCCACACACGCAGATGACAAGCAACATGAATTTGACTGGGACAACACTACTATTATAGGACAAGCCAAACAGAGAACAGCCAGGGAATTCCTAGAGGCATGGCACTCACCCACAGATTCAATCAATAAGTACATTGACCTGGACCCAATATACCGACCACTGCAACGGACAGCTGGAACTGACAACTGGAAGCGGCAGATTCAAACCACTACAAATGCCGGAGGAAAGATCACAGAAGCGCTTCACAGGAGGCTCCCAAGCACTGAGTATGTCACCTAGACAGGGGATGAAACGTCTGCAACACAAATTCCCAGCTCGGCGAATAGAACCACAATAATGAGAGACCTCAATTGTGAGGATAGATTAAAGAAGTTAGGTGTTTTCTCCTTGGAGAGAAAGCAGTAAAGAAGAAATCCGATAGAGGTTTACAAAATTGAAGATAGGGAGAAACTGTTTCCTGTAAAAAGGGACAAAGTATAGATTTTAATTTAATTTGCAAAAAAAGCAAAGACAAACTGTTTTCACTCGGAGTAATTATGGGAGAGAATGCTCTGCCTGGAAGTGTGGTGGAAGCAGGTTCAATTAAGGTATTTAAGTGGACATTGGACAATCATTTGGATAAAAATAATGTGCAGTGGTATGGGGAAAAAGCAGGAGATTGGTGTGCGCTAAGAATGCTATTTAACAATGGCTGAACAGCTTACCTTTGTGCCATAAGATTGTGATTCTGAAGCTCTCACTGATTTAATATCCTAAAAAGGAATTTTTTTAGGTGAAAGGATATGTGGTTCAAGTCCGGAGTTCATATGGGAAATGTTCTGACTTCTTTTGCAGAGTCAAATTAGAGGTTTCCAGTTGAAGGCAAATTAATATTGTTTTGCTATCATTTTGTACAGCCCCTCAATAAAGTACCTTTCATAATGTTTACCTCAAGGATCTTGATCAGATGGACCGAGGATTGGCAGATGGAGTTTAATTTAGGTAAATGTGAGTTGATGCATTTTGGAAAGGCAAATCGGGGTAGGACTTATACACTTATCGGCAGGGTCCTGGGGAGTTTTGCTGAACAAAGAGACCTTGGAGTGCAGGTTCATAGTTCCTTGAAAGTGGAGCCACAGATAGTTGGATAGTGAAGAAGATGTTTGGTATTATGGGCAATTCTGGTCTCCCTCCAATTGGAAGGATGTTGTGAAACTTAAAAGGGTTCAGAAATGATTTTACAAGGATGTTGCTAGGGTTGGAGGATTTGAGCTACAGGGAGAGGCTGAATAGGCTGGGGCTGTTTTCCCTGGAGCGTCGGAGGCTGAGGTTTGACCTTTTAGAGGTTTAAAAAATCATGAGGAGCATGGATAAGATTAATAGCCAAGGTCTTTGCCTTGAGATGGGAGAGTCCAAAACTAGAGGCCATATGTTTAGGGTGAGAGGAGGAAAAATTTACAAGGGACTGAGGGGCAATAGTGGAGGAAATAGTGGAGGCTGGTACAATTACAAACATTTAAAAGGCATCTGGATGAGTATTTGAAAAGGAAGGGTTTAAAGGAATATGGGCCAGGGGCTGGCAAATGGGATGAGAATAATTTAGATATCTGTCGACATGGACAAGTTGGTCCCAAAAGTGTTTCCATGCTGTACATCTCTATGACTCTAAATATATATTGTTATGGAGACATGCCTTCTTTATGGTAATGCATCAACCAATCATTCCAGTTGCCAACCAGTCAGCACTCTTCAGTCATGTGGCATAAATGTTATTTTCCTTTTGAATTGGTATACTTGTGAATTGTCCTGATGAGTGGACAAGATAAAAAGCATCAAAATAATCCATATTTGGTAATATCCAACCTAATGTAGATAAATTTCATAATTTATCATCTTATTCTTTGGCCATATTACTAGCTGGGTAAAGTGTCTAAATTTAAATTGTGACCAGTCCACATGGTAGGACCAGAAAACAACAGCGCACACTCCAACCTTGGTCATAACAAGTCATTGTCATTTACTTAGAAACATGCGAGAGAATTCAATTACTATTATTTTTAAGCGCAGAACTATGTAGTTGAAACAGAAACTCAAAATATATTAATTAACGTTTCTAAGTATATGAATTGGGATAAAACTTGCAACACTTTACGCGTCTAGGAACGATATTACTTCACAAATCCATTGTTCTTTACAGAACAAACTGCGTTCTGTAAATGTAAAATGATGGAAAGAGTTCTTATACTGAAATAAAAAAAATTGAAAAGGAAATAAATTAATGTACAGCTTTAATACATGTGTAAATGGGGTAATGCAGTAAATGTGCAGTTTGCAATGACTCAATAGGATCACATTTGACTGTCTACTCATTAGAATCTCCCCAGCAGCCACACTCCATCTATTTCCGTTTCCGGTTCTAGTAAGTTCCTTTTGCAACGTCATCCCTTAGTGGTGAGACGGGTGTGAAACGCCACAAGTCCGCTGAATAGGTTTTTGAGAAACAAATATTATTTTGAAAATGGTATAGCGACTGTCCGACTCTGAGAGGTATTGCTTCAGTATTTGACGGCCTTCTTGTTTTTTTTTAGGGTGCGAGTGGATTACCCATGGTGCCATGGTGCAATGAGGAAGCGGCCGTTGGTTGACAGACAGCTCGAGGATGGCGGAGAACACGGAGCGGTGTTCTAGAACTGGAGCCAGAACCATCCGGGTTACTGTCAAGACTCCGAAAGACAAAGAGGAGTTCGAGCTGGTGCAGGACTGCACCGTTAAAGAGGCGAGTGCGTTAGGGAGCCGCACCGGCTAACACTGACCCTCACCGCAGTGTGTCAACACGAGTAGGAGCCGGGAAGAAAACCACATCGCGCGGCCCGGCGGCCACCCTTAACGTTGTCAGTGTTATTCCGAGCTTTTCTGGCTGAGCTCAGATACGAGAGGGATGAATCTTCCAAATGTTCAGGCTCTGCTGTGTCACCCCAGACTTTTAAACATCGTGCTTGTCATAGCCCAAGCAGTTTAATTCACCAGTGGTTCCTAGAGTATTCAGCAGATTTAAAGTTAGTTGTGATTTTTGATGTACGCAGCATTTTGAGCAGGACTTCGTGAACATGTCCTGATGTAATGTTAGGCTGGGTGCTGGTTAATGTATTTTAACCTGTTCCAGATTTCAGATCAAACCATAATCACCCATATGTTTTATTCGTGTGTTGTGGTTAGTCTTCTCACAAGCCTCACGTAAATCATTTTTGCTGAGCCATATTAATATATTGGATTTGCTGTGAGACACTTTTTTTAAATTTCCAAAGTGTTTCTTATTAATTTAGCTTTGAGATGTCTTTAAGTCTGCAGTCCTGCATTGAGGATCATGAAGGCAGTTGAAAAGAATGATGAAATAAGGGTGACAATAAATTTTCAGGATTTAGGTAGACCAGGCTGCAAAGCGTAAGGACACGGTGGCTAAAAGAATAGTCACCAAAGGCATGACTATGGGAGTGCTGAACACAGTCTTCAGGGTGCATATGTTTTATTATTGTGGCAGCTGCAACTAGGTGTTGTGAGACTGTGGAAGAATTTGGAAGTGACTGTCTTAACTCAGTTCACTTGATCGTCAGAGCCCCTTAGTTGTGGCTTGAAAATGTTTGGAATATTTTGCCTTAGCAGCTATTTGTTCCTCCAGTGTTGGACATTGTAAACAAGCACAACTTGATTTGTTTGTATTTGTAAATTTGTATTGATTATTATGTGGAATGATTTCTCTTTCTCTTGTACAGATGAATCATTCCTTGAAATAATTGGCACCCAAAGGTAGTGAAATATTTGCACTGATTTAAATAGAATTTGCTTCAGCTTTGTTTGCAGTTTTTAATTATGGGCTTTGCTTCCTTTGTAATGAAATCTAGATGGGATATGTCCAATACCTGTAAGGTAAACAGTTACTTTGTTTAATAAGTCACTGATTAGAACAGTTTGCCATCATTCAGAATTTTCTTCAGACTTTAAGGTGTTTTCCAACTGGAGACCCAGGATACTAGGGATCATAACAGTATCTCAGGAGTTCCTCCAAGATTACCAAAATACTTGGATTTATTGGTGATAACAAAACTTGTATAACTTATTATATATAATAAAGCATTGTGTGTTTTATAATGCTCCTCAAAGGAGCATTATAAAACAGGTATGACATTGAGCCACATAGGAATGATATGTCAAATGGCTAAAGCTAAATCAGAAATGGGTGTTAAGAAGTGTCTTAGGGCTGGAAAGTAAAATGGAGAGGTGTGGGTTTGAATTCTAGAGCTTCTGGCTAAGGCAGTTGAAGGCGTAGCCACTAGTGGTAGCACCATTGTAATTGTGAATACAATAAACCCAGCACACATGTGAAGGACATTAGAGGAGGGGAAAGACTATGAAGGGATTTGAAAATAAGGTTGTAAATTATGAAGTCAAGATGTTTCACTGGAAGCCGCTGTAGGTCATCAAATGAGGGACAAAAGGGCTTACTGCAAATTAAGACACAAGCTGGCATAGATTTGGATGGTCTCCGGCTTACTGAGAATGAAATTTAGAAGGTTAGTCAGCAACGCATTAAGGTATTCCTGATGAGCTTATGTTTGAAATGTTGACTCACCTGCTCCTTGGATGCTGCCTGACTGGCTGTGCTTTTCCAGCACCACACCTTTTGACTCTGATCTTCAGCATCTGCAGTCCTCATTTTCTCCTAGTGTGTTAAGATAGTTGATTCTAGAAGTAAAAATGACATGGAAGAAAATTTCAACAGCAGATGAGCTGAGAAAAACAGGAGAGGAGCATTTTATTTCTCTTTTCTTGTGTTGTTAGAATAGTCATTCTTTAAAACTGTAAATAAATCTGGAATGTTAATATTTAAATGGACAAAAAGAATAGATTGGAAAAGCCCTGCTGGAGGGTGTGAATCAGTGTGTAAAGTTATTGAGTATTGTCACATACAATAAAATTGCTATTGACGTTGTTGTACATTTTGCATTTAACCTTGATTGATTGCAAGTAATATTATTTGATTTCCTAGGAAATATTTATATATTTAATTGAATATCAGATTTAAATGGCAAACATATGTGCTGTTTAGAAGCTGAATGAATCAGTTTGATGGCTGTTCCTTCTGGAGAATTTTCTTATCAGTACAATATATGAAATGATAAAAAAAAATTTTGATACACAACATTTTGCATCCAATAGAATTTATTTTTATTGTAGTTATTATGAAATTTATCTTCAGTTGTGATGGAACCTTGTGTTTTATTGATTTGACATCATTTGATCAATCTTTAGCTTTTTATAATAGCTATAAAATACATTAGTAGTTTTATGATATTTCTGCAACAGAAGAAAGATTCTCCAGCAATTTCAGTTTTTGTTTCAGGTTTTGAGTATCTGCAGTTCGTTCTTTTGTTTTGACATTTTTCTTTTCAAGGTAATGATCCCAAATGCAAATTAATAGTTTTTGTTGTGCAGTATTTTTGGGAATATATCTTTCCTTACTGTGAGATACGCAAACATCTAATGTGGAAATGCACATGAAAATTGTTTTGGGTTTTAAATTACATTGTGTGCCCAGTGTAAAATGTAGTTTGAATTGGATTTATTATTTTGGGGAACATTTTAATTTCTTCAGTTTAAGAATAATATGGATTGTGCTTGTATTTGGGCAGAATCTGAATTTAGTTTGTTAATAAATCAAGTTGTCTTTGATTATTGTTTTAGACCTGTATATTGGGTGCTTTCAAAATACAGTAAATATAAATATGACATTGGTCTAACATCAATCTTAGATTCGTAAATTTATCATTTGGAGCATATGTTTTTATTTCTGAAATAGCAAATTATGCCTGTGGTAAATAAGTGCACTCAGTGCTTGTTCAAATCAGGCAGAAACATTGGGAGATTGTTTTGTTCAATTGGCTAGATGGTTAGTGTGTGATGTGGAATCATTCCAGTGATGAGTGTTCAATCCCTCTGCCAGTTTTGGCACATCATGGAGATCTGCTTCCTCACTTTGCCCCAGAAATGATGCTCCTCAGTCTGTGTATGACTAGTCCTCTCCCTGTGATTGAGAGGGATGTCTATGGTTCTTTTGTGGATTGCAGATCTCAACGTAGGGGTTGTACCCAAGTGCTTACTGTCACAGCAAATTCTTACACTATATAAAGTGAATTAGGCCATACATGCAATTGTGCATTATGCAACATGGGGTTATTCTTGGATCTTTGGTCTGCTGTTACCACAACTGGAAGAATGTTTGTGTTCAAATATAGAAAATAATATGACTTAAAAATAATTCATAATGACATAATTAAGTTAGACTAGTACAAGTACATTTTAATTACTGAAATAGCTGAAGATTCAAACCCTAGCTATCCAAGGCACTTTTTGCTTGCGCATTCATTGTTGGATTGATTATTATGTCAATAACTGGAATACCAAAAGTAGTTTCACTGACTCAGCTGTTGTCTATATCTAAGAATATAAACAATTACTGAGAGAATATTTGTATGACACCTGTGATCTTCTAAATGATGTGCAGAGTTCTGTGCTATAATTTAAAATTTTAAGTGTGCTCTAAGTATTGTACTTAACCTAATTCCAGATAGGACAGTACTGCAGTTACTTTTCAGTTGGCAGTGTGTGTTTGGTCAAATTTTACAGTTTGACTTGCTTAAGGCTTTCGGCAAACGTGGAGTCCTGAGAATTAGTACTATCAAAAAGGAGTTATTCTTAACAGGAAGAGCTCAGGAACTTTATTTTCAAATTAATTTATTGAAATCCTGTTGACTTTGCAGGAAATATAGAAAATAATTCACCATGTTTTAGAGTATTTGATTGTGGAAGGTTATGAAGGAAAGGAACGAAGTAAAATTACCTTACAGCATCTATACAAATGCAATAAAAAAAAACTTTTGTCTTTGGCACAATTATGTACCAATGTTGAAAAACCCACTTTGCAAGTACAGGTATTCCTAGAATTTGCTTACCGTACAGGAGGGGTGTGTGTGTGTGTGTGGCACAGAGCCTAATCCTACACTTCAGCTCTTGGTTCATTGCCTTGTAATGGCTGTTCAAGTGCACATCCTAATTCTTCTTAAATGGTTTGAGGGTTTTTTCAGGCACTGAGTTATGGATCCCTGTCAACCTCTCTGGATGAAAAACATTTCTTAACAAATCTCCTCTAAACCACTACCCATCAGTCTATTTCTATACTCCCTCATCATGAAACTCTCAAGGGATGCATATGTATGAACACATGATTCAGAAACAGATGTAGGCTATTCGGTTCTTAAACTTGCTCCAATCTCCAATAACGTCATGGCTGATCTGATTGTAACTTTAAATCTATGTTCCTGCCTATCCAGATAACCTTTTGGTTGCTACTTAACAAGAACTTATCCACCTTTGCCTTAAAAATATTCAACCACCACCTTTCTAGGAAGAAAGTTCCAAAGACTCTCAACCCTCAGAAAATATTTTGCCTAATCTTTGTTTTAAATCTCTGCTCTAGATCCTCTCAGAGGAAACATCCTCTCCCTATCTACCTGACAGGCCCCATGGAATTTTGTTTCTCAATCCAGTCTCTTTAGTCAGAGGCGCAGATGTTTCTGCACCTGACAATGAGATCAGAATAGTGTTGCCTCCCTGATGCCAGGATCAAGGATCCCTAGGAGAGGATGCAGAATATTCTCAAAGGGGAGAGGGACCAGCAGGAGGTCATTGTACACATTGGAACTAATGACATAAGAAGAGAAAAGGATAAGATTCTGAGGAGAGAATATAGGAAATTAGGCAAGAATTTAAAAAACAAGGTCCTTGAGGGTAGTAATATCTGGCTTACTCCCAGTGCCATGTGATGGAGAGGGTCAGAATAGGAGGATAGAGCAGGAGGAGCTGGTGCAGTGGACAAGGATTCACACTTCTGGATCATTGGAATCTCTTGGGGTAGAAGTGACCTGTTCCAGAAGGGCAGATTGCACCTGAATTGGAAGGAGAATAATATACTAGTGGGGAGATTTTACTAGAACTGCTCAGGAAGATTTAAACTAGTCAGGGTGGAGTGGGACCCAGGACAATAATGAGGAAAGAGATCAGTCTGAGACTGGTGCAGTTGGGAAAAGGAACAAGGCAGGCAGTAACAAAGCAGAGAACAAGGTGGGAATGATGGAATAAAGGCACTTTTAATGCAAAAGGCCTAACGGGGAAGGCAAATGAACCCTGCATATTTGGGAACATGGGTTTGAGATATCCTAACAATTAGAGAGGTGGCTCAGGAATGGACAGGACTGGCAGCTTAATATTCCAGGGTATAGATGCAATAGGAAGGATAGAAAGTGAGAGGGCAAGAGAGGACAGGGAGTTGCACTTTTGATAACATTACAGCTATACTTAGGATATTCCTGGGGATATGTCTCAGTTCCACCCAAGTAACTTCCCTGGAAATAAGAAAGGGATGATCACCTTATTATACTACAGATGCCCTAACAGTCAGCAGGAAATTAAAGAAACATATTTGTAAGGAGATCTCCAATATCTGTGAGAGCAATAGGGTGGTTATGCTTGGGGATTTTAACTTGCCAAACATAGACTAAGACTGTCATTGTGTTAAGGGCTTGAGTGGAGAGGAATTTAAATGTGTACAAGAAACGTAGAAGATAGGAGCAGGAGGAGGCCATTCTTCATGATCATGGCTGATGATCCAACTCCGTAGCCTAATCTTGCTTTCTCCCCATAATCTTTTATCTCATTCACCCCAAAGTGCTGTATCTAGCTGCCTCTTGAATACATTCAATGTTTTGGCATCAACTACTTCCTGTGGTAATGAATTTGCTAGAACTTTTTTTTCCTTTGGGTGAAGAAATGTCTTCTCATCTCCGTTTTAAATGGTTTACCTCAAATCCTCAGATTGTGACCCCTGGTCCTGGGCACACCCACCATCTGGAATATCCTTCCTGCATCTGCCCTGTCTGGTTCTGTTAGAACTTTATAAGTTGCTGTGAGATTACCCCCTCATTTGTCTGAAATTCAGCAAAAACAGTTGTAACCTAGTAATCAATCTCTCAATCCTGCTATGCCCAGAATCAGCCTAGTAAACCTTTGCTGCACTCCCTCGAGAGCAAGAGATTTCCTCAGAAATGGAGACCAAGACTGCACACCATATTCTAGGTGCAGCCTCACCATGGCCCTGTATAACTGCAACAACACATCCCTGATTCTGTACACAACCTCCCCCTCTTGCCTGATGAAGGGCTCCTGCCCAAAACATTGATTTTCCTGCTCCTTGGATGCTGCTTGACCTGCTGTGCTTTTTCAGCACCACTCTAATCTTGACTCTCACAATGAATGCCAATGTACCATTTGCCACCCATACTGCCTGCTACGCCTGCATGCTTACCTTCAGTGACCAGTGTACAAGGGCACCCAGGTCCCACTGCACACTCTCCTCTCCCAATTTACAGCCATTCAGGTAGTAATCTGCTATCTTGTTTTTGCTTCCAAAGTGAATAACCTAATACTTATCCAAATTATACTGCATCTGCCATTGATTTGTCCACTCGTCCAACCTGTCCAGATCCTGTTGAAGGATCTCTGCATCCTCATTACAGTTCACCCTCCCACCCAACTTGCTATCATCTGCAAACTTTGAGATGTTATGTTTTGTTCCCTTATCCAATTCATTAACATATATTGTGAATAGCTAGGATCCCAGCACCGATCCCTGTGGCACCCCATGAGTTACTGCCTGTCAATTTGGAAAGGACCCATTAATTCCTACTTTTCTTTTTGTTTCCTTTCCGCCAACCAGTTTTCTATCCATCAATATACTTCTCCCAATCCCATGCACTTTAATCTTGCACAATAATCTATCATGCGGGACTATGTCAAACGCTTTCAGAAAGCTCAAGTATACAATATCGACTGGCTCCCCCTTGTCAACTCTACTGTGAACTCTTGTTCATAGAATTCCAACAGATTTGTCAAGCATAATTTCCCCTTCATAAATCCATGCTGACTCTATCTGATCCTGCCACTGTTTTCTAAATACTCCGCTGTAAAGTCCTTGATAGTGGATTTGAGAATATTCCCCACTACTGATTTTAGCCTTCCTGGTCTATAATTCCCTGTTTTCTCTCTATCTCCCTTTTGAATATTGGAGTGATGTTAGCTACCATCCAATCTGCAGGGACTGTTCCCAAGTCTATAGCATTCTGGAAGATGATCACCAATGCATCAACTGTTTCTAGAACCACTTCCTTAAAGTACTCTGGGATGTAGGTTATCAGGCCCCAGGAATTAATTCACCTTCAATACCATCAATTTTCCCAGCACCACTTCTCTGCTAATATTGATCTCCTTCAGTTCTTCCCCCTCAATAAATATTGCATTCTCCAATACATCTGATATCTGATTTATGTCATCTTTCATGTAGATTGAGCTAAAGTATGCATTCAGTTGCTCAGCCATTCCTTTGTCCTCTATTATACATTTCCCCGTTGGTGAATGTAGGTGCACTACAGACGCAATCTTTTTCTCTTGTCATGCCTGTAGAAGCTCTTAGTGCCAGTCTTACCAAAGTAAACTTGCGGGGAACATACTGTATTTTTCTGTTCTTCATCAATCCCTTGGTACATCTTTGCTGAATTCTAAACAACTCCCAATCCTCAGACCTATTATTTTTCTTGGCCAATTTGTATGCTTCTCCCTTGGAATGATACTATCTCTGATTTCCTTTGTAAGCCATGGATCGGTCCTCTTTTTCGTTTTGCTTTAGCGCCAGTCAGCAATAAACAGTTGCAGTTCCCCGTGCATTCCCTGAGTGTTTGTCATTACCTGTCCACTAGGAGAAAGTGAGGACTGCAGATGCTGGAGATCAGAGCTTAAAAATGTGTTGCTGGAAAAGCGCAGCAGGTCAGGCAGCATCAAAGGAGGAGAATCCACTGCCTATCCACTGTCCACTTAAGTAACTCTCAAATCTGTCAAGGCCAACTCATGCCTCATATCTTCATAGTTTCCTTTAAGAGTAAGCACCCTAATCTCCTGAATCAACTACTTCACTCTCTACCTTGATAGAGTTTCTTGGTTTTTTTTTCATATTATGGTCGCTCATTCCCAAGGGGTCATGCATGGATAGGTTGGCACTGATTCCCTTCTCATTACACAGTACCTAGTCTCAGATGATGTGCTCTCTAGTTGGTTCCTCCACATGTTGGTCCTGGAGTATATATTCCAGGAATTCCTAATCTATGGCATTGTTGCTAATTTGATTTGCCCAGTCTATGTTCAGATTAAAATCACCCCCATGATCACTGATGTGGATACACCTACTACAGAAGGTGCAAAACCTGACTTACTCTTGGGATATAAGATAGGGCAGGTGATGGAGGCGTCAGTGGTGGAACACTTTGGGGCCAGTGACCATAATTCTGTTAGTTTTAAAATAGTGATGGCAAAGAATGGACCAGATCTAAATGTTAAAGTTCTAAACTGGAGGAAAGCCAGTTTTGAGGGTATTAGGCAAGAACTTTCAAAAATATATTTTGGGTTGAATGTTCACAGGTAAAGGGGTGGCTGCAAAGCGGGAAACCTTCAAAAATGAGATAATGAGAGTCCGGAGACAGTGTGTTTCTGTCAGGGTGAGGGGCATGGCTGGTAGATGTAGAGAGTGTGAGATGACTACAGAAATTGAGGTTTTGATTAAGAAAAAAGAAGAAAGCATATGTCAGGTGTAGACAGCAGAAATCAAGTGAATCCCTAGAAGAGTGCAAAGGCAGTAGGAATATACTTGAAAGGGAGATCAGGAGGGCAAAAAGTGGACAGGTAGTTTTGGCAAATAGCGCTAAGGAGAACCCAAAGGGACTTTGCAAGTATATTAAGGTCAAAAGGGTAACCAGGGAGAGAATAAAGATCAGCAAGGCAGCCTGTGTGTGGAACCACAGGACTTTGGGGAGATATTAAGTGAGTATTTGTATCAGTGTTTACTGTGGACAAAGATATGGAATGTGTGGAAATAACTATCGACATTTTGAAAAATGTCCATGTTGCAGAGAGGTGGTGCTGGTCGTCTTAAAACGCATAAAGGTGGATAAATCCCCAGGATCTGATCCGGTGTACCTGAGAACTCTGTGGGAAGTTTATGGAAGGAATTGCTGGGCCCCTTGCTGAGATATTTGTATCATCAATAGCCACAGGTGAGGTGTCGGAAGACTGGAGGTTGGTTACCGTGTTGCTAATATTTAAGAAAAGCCAGGGAACTATATACCTGTGAGCTTGATATCAGTAGTGGGCAAGTTGTTGGAGAGGATCTTGAGGGACAGGATTTACATGTATATGGAAGGGCAAGGACTGATTTGGGCTAGGCAACTTGACTTTGTGCATGGGAAGTTGTCTCACTATCTTGAGTTTTTTTGGAAGGAGTAATGAAGAGGATTGATGAGGGCAGAGGGGTGGCTTTGATCTATATGCACTTCAGTAAGGCGTTTCCCAAGGTTTCTCATGGTAGAATGGTCAGTGAGGTCAGAACAAATGGAATACAGGGAGAACTAGCCATTTAGATACAGAACTGGCTCAAAGGTAGAAGACAGAGGGTGGTAATGGAGGACTGCTTTTCAAACTGGAGACCTGTGACCAGTGGTGTGCCACAAGGATCGGTGTTGGTCCACTGCTTTTTTGTCATTTATATAAAATGCTTTCGGTGTGAACACAGGAGGTATACTTAGTAAGTTTGCAGATAACACCAAAATTGGAGGTGTAGTGGACAGCAAAGAAGATTATCTCAGAGTAAAACTTGATGTTGATCAGTCAGGCCAAGGAGTGGCATATGGAGTTTAATTTGGATAAATGTGAGGTGCTGCATTTTAAAAAGGCAAATCAGGGCAGGACTTAATGGTAAAGTCCTGGGGAATGTTACTGGGCAAAGGGACCTTTGGAGTACAGGTTCATAGTTCATTGAAAGTGGAGTCACAGGTGGACAGAATTGTGAAGAAGGATTTGGTATGTTTTCCTGTATTGGTCAGAGCATGGAGTAGGGAGATCATGTTGCGGCTGTCCAGGACATTGGTTAGGCCACTTTTGGAATATTGCGTGCAATTCTGGTCTCCCTGCTATAGGAAGGATGTTGTGAAACTTGAAAGGGTTCAGAAAAGGTTTACAAGGATGTTGCCAGGGTTGTAGGGTCTGAACTGTCGGGAGAGGTTGAATAGACTAGGGCTGTTTCCCCTGGAGCGTTGGCAGCTGAGGGTTGACCTTAGAGGTTTATTAAAATCTTGGGGGGCATAGCTCAGATGAATAGACAAGCTATTTTGCCTGGGATTGGGGGGGGCGGGCACCAAAACTAGAGAGGGGAAAGATTTAAAAGGGACTCACTGGGCAGATCTATGGAATGAGCTGCCAGAAGAAGTGGTGGAGGCTGTGCAATTGCAGCATTTGAAAGGCATCTGGATGGGTATATGAATAGGAAAGGTTTGGAGGGATATGGGCCAAATGCTGGCAAATGGGACTAGATTAGTTTAGGATATCTGGTCAGTGTGGGCGAGTTGGACCAAAGGGTCTGTTCCCGTGTTGTACGTCTTTGACTATCTGACTTTTAACCTGCTTTCTAAACGCCAACAGATCCTAGACTATCCAACCATTGCCTAACACAACCCACCCTTTACAGATGTTTGTCTGATAAGGGGATCCCCTGCGGCCATTCTCCTCAATAACAAGTATACCATTTTGGATGCTGTTGGGATGGGGTGGGGCACAGCTTACCAGGAGTAAGCCATGGGATACAGGTTTCTGGCACAGAGTTGCTCAAAAAGGAAAGGGAGAGTGGAGTAGAGCATTAGTCATTGGGGATTCCGTAGTTAGGGCGACAGGGATTCTGTGAGAGAGACTCGTAGTTGGTGTGTTGCCTCTGAGGTGCCAGGGTCCATGACGTCTTAGATCATGATTTTGGGATCCTTGAGGGGTAGCAGCCACTAGTCATGGTTCACATAGGCACCAATGACATAGGTAGGAAAAGGGATGGGGATGTAAGGCAGAAATTCGAGGAGCAAGGGTGGAGGCTTAGAGCTAGAATAAAGAATATTGCATGCAATTCTGGTCTCCTTCCTGTCGGAAGGATGTTGTGAAACTTGAAAGGGTTCAGAAAAGATTTACAAGGGTAGTTCCAGAGATGTAGACTAAAGGAAAGGATTGTAAAGATGATTCTGGATAGGAGCGAGGGCAACTGGGTAGTTGTTGTGGGGGCTTTAGCTTTCCAGATATTGACTAGAAATCCTATAGTTTGAGTACTTGAGATGGGTCAGTTTTTGTCCAGTATGTGCAGGAAGGTTTCCTGACACCGCACGTAGGCCAACAAGAGGCAAGGCCAAGTTGGATTTGGTACTGGGTCTGGTGTTAGATTTGGAGGTAAGTGAGCACTCAGTGATGGTGACCACAATTCGGTTACGTTTACTTGAGCAATCGAAAGGGATATGTATGTTCCGCGGGGCAAGAGTTATAGCTGGGGGAAAGGCAATTATGGCGCAATTAGACAAGATTTAGGATGGGGAAGGAAATTGCAGGGGATGGGCACAATTGAAATGTGGAACTTGTTCCAGAAACAGCTACTGTGTATCCTTGATAAGTATGTACCTGGCAGGCAGGCGGGAACTGTGGCTTACAAAAGAAGTTGAATCTCTTCTCAAGAGGAAGAAGGAGGCTTATGTAAAGAGGAGATGTGATGGCTCAGTTAAAGTGCTTGAGAGTAACAAGTTAACCACGAAGGATCTAAAGAGAAAGCTAGGAAGAGCCAGGAGGGGACATGAGAAGTCTTTGGCAGGTAGGATCAAGGGAAGCCCCTAAAGCTTTCTGTAGGAATAAAAGAATGACTAGGGCCGATCAAGGGCAGTAGTGGGAAGTTGTGCATGGAGACCGAGGAAATTGGAGAGGCACTAAATGAATATTTTTCATCAGTATTCACACAGAAAAAAGATAATGTTGAAGAGAATACTAAGATACAGGCTATTAGACTAAACAGGGTTGAGGCTCATGACGTGTTTGGATATTCTGGAAAGTGTAAAACTAGATAAGGCCCCTGGGCTGGATGAGATTTATTCTAGAATTCTTTGGGAAGCCAGGGAAGAGATTGGAAAACCTTTGGCTTTGATCTTTGTCGTTATTGTCTACAGGAATAGTGCCAGAAGACTGGAGGATAGCAACTCTTGTCCCCTTGTTCAAGAAGGAGAGTAGAGACGACCATGCTAATTATAGACCAGTGAGCCTTACTTCGGTTGTGGGTAAAGTATTGAAAAGGATTATAAGAGGAAGGATTTATAATCATCTCGAAAGGAATAGGTTGATTAGGGATAGTCAACACAGTTTTGTGAAGGGTAGATTGTGCCTCTCAAACCTTAGAGTTCTTTGAGAAGGTGACCAAACACGTGGATGAGGGTGAAGTGGTTGATATGGTGTATATGGATTTCAGTAAGGCGTTTGATAAGGTTCCCCACAGTAGGCTATTGCAGAAAATGCGGAGGCATGGAATTGAGGGTGATTTAGTGGTTTGCATCAGAAATTGGTTAGTAGTAAGAAGTCAGAGGGTGGTGGTTGATGGGAAATGTTCAGTTATTAGTGGTGTTCCGCAAGGATCAGTTTTGGGGCTACAGCTGTTTGTCATTTTTATAAATGACCTAGATGAGGATATCGAAGGATGGGTTGGTAAATTTGCAGATGACACTAAGGTTGGTGGAATTGTGGACTGTGTGGAAGGATGTTACAGGTTACAGAGGGACGTGGATAAGCTGCAGAACTGAGCTGAGAGGTGACAAATGGAGTTTAATACAAGAAAGTGAGAGGTGATCCACTTTGGAAGGAGTAACTGGAATGCAGACAACTGGACTATAGGTAAGATTCTTGGTTGTGTGGATGAGCAAAGAGATCTGAGTCCATGTGCACAGATCCCTGAAAGTTGCCACCCAGATTGATGGGGTTGCTAAGAAGACGTAAGGTGTGATAGCTTTTATTGGTAGAGGGATTGAGTTTCGGAGCCATGAGGTCAGGTTGCAGCTTTACAAAAATTTGGTGCGGCTGCACGTGGAGTCTTTCCTACAGTTCTGGTTGTCACATTATTGGAAGGATGTGGAAGCATTGGAAAGGGTGCAGAGCAGATTTACCAGGGTATTGCCTGGTCTGGAGGGAAGGTCTTATGAGAAAAGGCTGAGGCACTTGTTGCTTTTTTCGTTAAAGAAAATGTTGAGAGGTGACTTAATAGTTAGGGTGTGAAACGCCCTGACTGCAACAGTAGTTGACTCGCCAACTTTAAGGGCATTTAAACGGTCATTGGATAAACATATGGATGAAAACTGATTAGTGTAGATTAGATGGGCTTCAGATTGGTTTTACAGGTCGTCGCAACATCAAGAGCTGAAGGGTCTGTACTGCGCTGTAAAGCTTCTATCAGGGCATTTATTTCCATCCTTAAATAAGATGACTTGTAGTGTGCATAGTACTTTCTGCAGTCTCTCTCTATCTCACTAGTGACCCCCCTCCACAATATTGTTATAATCTGTAATCCCTTGCAGTCAAGTCCAAATCATTGATCTCTACCACAAAAAGCAAGGAGCCCAACTGGAAACAGCCTTTCAATCACAACATCTGTCAGTGATTGCACTTTATTTCCTGCTGCTGAGATAATCTTGTATCCAATTTATCACCTTGCTATGGCTCCCATGGGCTTTTATTTTTGTGACCAATTTGCCATGTTGGACATTTATTAACCCTGGCCAACATCAGCCCTCCTTTTCACCACAAAAATTCCTGCATGTTAATTGAACTTTACAACAGCAAATTGTTGTTGTTTGGAACTTATTTATCTTTCTAAATCAAGATTCCCTCAGTTTTCAGTGATTTTTCCCACCTGCACAGGGTGGATTGTAATTATTGTCTTTTCCTTTCTTTTTAAACAATGGCCCAATGCTGGATTCCTAACAGCACTGTGGCAGTACACCATACGGACTGCCATGGTTCAAGAATGTGACTCACTGTTATCTTCCTAGACAATTAAGAGAAAATTAATTGGCCTTTGTCCTGACAATCACATCCATGAAATAGATATGCTGTCCACTAGTCCTCTGACACCACACTTGTTACCAAAGAGGATGAGAAAATTATAATAAGGAGTTTTACTTTGTCTTTTACTTCTCTTCATCTCGAAGGCATTTTATACCCATATGATTTATTAATTTACAATTATGTTAAATCCATTATTACTTTGTTATTTAGTAACAATGCAAACATTCTCTGCCTCCATGCACAGATTAACCTTAGGGTCCCTTAATAGCCCTTATTTTCTGTCTTCATCGTCTTGAGCTTTACTATATTCTTAAGATCATTTGTGATCTATCCTAGCCACTAAGATTGTAAGATAAAATCTGATGTTTTTGCTTCTATGTTTTTAACTGCTATGCTTGTTATCTTAGCATGGATATATTAAAAGGGTGATTGGTATATTTTTAACTTCCCCTTATCGGGGGTATGTTATATAGGAGTTTCACTGTGCAGTTGGCTTGCTGTCATGCTTGTTGCTTGCAAATAATTGAAATGTTTACGTGTGTGGTCAAGAGGACAGCATTCTATTTTTGGTCTGGATTCTGTGATATGGGCTCCCAATAGATACTTCTCGCTTTTACCTTCAAGTTTTACAGTTTTTTATATTAGATTTAGAACTCTGGTAAGCAGACATGCTGCTAAATGTATTAGCTAACTCTAGGAACAATGAAATGGAAGGACTGTAGGCTGTTCAGTTTACCAGTCTGTTCTACCAATTATTTTTTATTCAGAATATTTTTTTCTGAATATTTTGAGCTCTTTCATTTTAAATGAGCACCAAACTTTGGAAAAGCTGAAGAAGATCTAACATAGTGTGTCTGTAAAAACTTGATTTTTTTAGTAATTTGCTTAGCAATTTCATTGTGTCCCCAAGTGCTTCACAACTGAAATGTAGTGATTTGTAGTGTAGGGAAATACAGCACCAAGCAAAAGAGAAATAAACATTTTTTTTTCAGAAACAAAAACAGTTATTGGTGGAAAAGCCTAGCAGGTCTGGCAACTTTTATGGAGAGAAATCCGTTAACGATTCTGGTCCAGTGCCCTCCTTCAGAATCAACACATTGTCTACTTTCTCTCCACAGATACTGTCAGACCTGCTGAGTTTTTCCAATAATTTTTGATTTTTTTTTGTTCAGAGATGAGTATTGGCCACTACATTCAGAGAATGTTCTGCTTCCTTTACAGATAGTTTCATGAGATGTTTTACTGATGGAATCCTTTTTAATATCCCATCTGAAAGATGACATCTTCCACATTTAAGCATTTCCTCAGTCCAGCAGTGAAGTGTCTAGTTTATGGTTTTTTTAAAAATTGGTATTGAACTTGAACCCACAATCTTTTGATTCACAAGTGACTGCTGATACTGAAACAAGGCTGACGGTTTATTGTGGCATACACATCAGAAAAAAAGGCACATTTCTAAGATACTTGGTTAACCGTAAAGGGCTTTGGGATGATCTCCTGAGGTCCTGAATGGTGGCATACAAATATATGCCCGCCTGTGCTGCTGTTTTGATTCCAGTATCTTAGTTTTTTTTTGCAGTAATTCATTATATGAAATATTTTGAGGTATGACTGTGTATAAATAGAAACTTTGGTGACAATGGCAAATCAACTAGTGAAATATACTGTTGGATAAGTGTTATTTTTGGCACAATTAAATGTTATTTGTGTAAATTTATGGATGTAAGATTTGTTTTGAACAGTTGTCATGGTATAACTGCTATATCCCACTTTGAACTTTGATATGTTCTTATTATGGTGCAAAGTCCAGATGATGCAAGATTTCAGGATTGAGGCCCCTTTTTTGGAACACTAACCATGTAACCTGTCCCTGACTGAGATGAGTAAATAAATTATAAAATCCAGTATGTGAATCTCTATGCTTAATATGCAGACTTATTAAAAGTACATGGTTTTATGTAAAACACATGAACCTTTGTACCAAATATGAGACCGAGTCTTAAGTTTCTTGATACCATCACCTTCAGGTTTCCCTCCAAGCCGTTCACCATCCTGACTTGGAAATATATTGCGGTTATTTAAATGTCACTGGGTCAAAATCCTGGAATTCCTTCCCTAAGGGTGTTATGGTTCAACTGACAGCATGTGGGCTACTCAAAAAGTTAGGTTTCACCTGTAACGTCAGTGAGTTTTCTCAAGTGACTTATTTGACCAAAAGAAATTACTCCAACAGAATGTATTTCTTAATTTTCCCAATGTCCAAACAGGCATTTTAACAGTCCTGAAATTGGCATCGGCCAACACCATACAGGGTAAAAACTAGGCTGGGCACTTTACCACCTTCTAGAGTGTTGAATTCAACACCTTCAAATTGTGAACCAACTCCTAAATCTTCCCATTCTTTTAGCGTTACTTGTTACGTTCTCTGTCACCATGTCCTTTCTGCCCTCCTCCCATCCTAGTGGGTCTGTCTTCTCTTTCAAGTCTGACAGTTGGATGCACCATTGTTCTGCCATTTTCACATTCCAATCACTTAATCTGCACAATCTGCATCCTTTCTCCACCAGTAGTCTACACCTACCACGTCCCCAACTCCCTTCTTCCCCCCCCCCCCTCCCGCAACTATAGTATAAATGCTGTCCTCTCCACACTTCACTTCAGCTCTGAAGAGTCATTTAGACTTGAAAGGTTTGCTTGCTCTCTCTCTGAACCATTGTGATCTCAAGTAGTTGTTTTTTTTTCCCCCCAGTAAAATCTAGGCCTGTTTTGTGGTTCAATGACTTTATGCAGCAAGTAGTTGAGTCATCAGATAAGAAAGATCTCACTTGTGATGCTTGATCCAGTGGCTCCTGTCCATGGTCTAGATGCTACAGAAAGATATATGTGCGTAAAACCAGCATCGGTGACTAAGACAAACTGACGTTGCTGATGAAATTCTACTCCGCACTGATTCAGACTGGAAACTCTTTCATGTAACATGCAATTAAAGTAATTTTAAAATTTCAAGAATAATATTCAGTTTTAGAACAAAAATAAATAAAATGTTGATATACATACTGGGTTGTAAAGCATCTGTGAAGAAGAAAAAAATGAATGTGTTCATCTTTGTCACTCCTAGAGATGGAGATCTAAACAGGCATTTTAGTGAAATTATGGAAAGAATGTGACGTTTAAGAGAGCAAACTTCCACATTTACCATATGCCCCATAATACTTCTGAGTTAATTAGTACTTTTGAAAACTAATGCTATGGATGTTAGAAACCTGAAACAAAAACATGCTGAAAAAATCTCAGATTCAGCAACATCTCAGATAAGAAACAGTTAATGTTTCATAAGATAGAGGGCTTGATGACATGCTGCAATGATAACCTCTCTCGCAATGTCGGCCAAACGAGAGAACTGATAATTGAGTTCACAAAGAAAGGAGGAGATTGTGCCCTCATCTACATTAGCGGAGCGGGGATTGAGAGTGTCAAGAGCATCAAGTTCCTCGGAGTGATGATAACGACAACCTGTCATGGATTTCCCATGTAGATGTGACACTCAAGAAGGCACAACAACATCTCCTCTTCCTCTAGCTGCTCGGGAAAGTTGGCATGTCCGTAAGAACACTCTCCAACTTTCACAGAAGCACCGTAGAAAGCATTCCGTCCAAGTGCATAATGGCCAGGTATGGCAACTTATCTGTCTAGGACGATCAGAAACTACAGAAGGTTGTGTGCACAGCCCAGATCATCACAGAAGCCAACCTCCCATCAATGGAGCAGAAAGTAAGGACTGCGGATGCTAGAGATCAGACTTGAGAGCATGGTGCTGGAAAAGCACAGCAGGTCACACAGCATCCGAGGAGCAGGAGAATTGATGTTTCAGACATGGGCCCTTCATCTTGATGCTGCCTGACCTGCTGTGCTTTTCTAGCACCACACACTCCACTCCCATCTACGAACTTCATTTATACCTCTTTTTTTGTCAGGGAAAGGCTGTCAACGTCATCAAAGACCTATCCCATTCCAGTATGTGCCCCCTCAACCTCTTCTGTCAGAAGTTACAGAAGCTTGAATACATGGACCAGCAGATTCATGAACGGCTTATTCCCTGCTGTTGTTAGACTGCTGAATGAGCTGTCTAACTTCAAATACATAATGCTGATCTTGTTAACATTGATATTGTCTTGCATCCTGTGAAGTACAACCTGTTTGCTTCATTCTGTCCAAGTTTTTTAACCTAAGATCCATATGTCCTTGCTGACTGTGGTCTGCCTGTACTGCTCGCAAACAAAGCTTATCATTGTACTTGGATACATATGATAGATCAAATGAAATCAAGTTAGTGATCTTTCATCAGAACTGATTAATGACTGGGACAGGGGCCGCTGTTGTGCTGCTGAAGGAAAGATGAGAACTAGTCAACACTTTAAATTAATGGATCTCCCATTTAAGATGGTCAGGATTTTTTGAGGTTTGAGCATCTTTGGACCACTCCTTCCAAGAGAGTTGCATGCTTTTAAGCTAGTGATAGCTCAATTCTTGACTAATGAGGCATTCAGCCCAGCTGGTCCATGCTGTTGTTTATGCTCCCCTCTCGTTTTTCCATTTTTTTTCTCATTGATATCTTCAATTATTGTTTATTTCATCCTTTTCTCAAATGATTACCTATGTTCCCTTTAAGTATGTGCAGAAGTATAGGCAAACAAAAACATAATGGGGAAACAAAGAAGTAGTGAATAGCAGATCTGAAATGCAAAAAGGAAAACAGCACTCTTGTAATTTAAAGTTCTCCTGGATGTGGACAATGCTGGTAAACTATCATTGTTCAACCCAACTATCCTTGAGTGGCAGCTTTCTAGCAATTGTTTTTACAACTGTGACTCGTTTGTCTGCAGAGTGCACTACTTGTTAACCAGGTAGTGCCATTAGCTGGACTGAGCATACGAGCAGAATCCTTAATCCAAAGGAAGTATGTTATCCCTGAAATTCAACTGACTGACCTCTGCTTTGAAGTTGCTTCCCAATCTACTCAGCATTTCCATCTTATATTATTTTTACTCTTCTTTTTTTTTTGTGTGTGTATTCAGGATATTAGTGAACCAGTTGGATTTTTTAACAATACTGCATTTTTTTTCTCTGGAGTGAAATCACAAGTCAGACATCAAATTGAACCTCACATCTTGTCATAGTGGAATTTGAACTTGTCTCCTGGATTGTCAGTCTGATACACTGTTGTAGCCTGGATCTGCAAGTGTTGTTAATACTGACCCAAAATCTTCATTCCCATTTTTATTTCTGTTGAATTTCTGCAGTTTGCCTTTCATCAAATTTATGTTCAAAATGTTCATTTGTATAGTTTGAGCTTACTGACCAGTCTCATTCCTAGACAACCTCTTGAGGTTGATCTTGAAATGTTTGAAACAGCCTAGAATTGACCAGATGGGATATTGCACTTGGTTTAAGATAGTACCAGGTCACTATTTATTGACTTGTCCATACTTTGGACAAATTGAAATGATATATGGTGGATTTAAATTTGGAAACTGGTGTGTTTTTATGGAAATGCAAATGATATTATTGTAGGATTCAATGTATAAGAAGAAATGTAAAGAACAAGCTGAAAGCAGTAGATATGTATTTTGTAGTCATAGAGATGTACAGCACGGGAACAGATTCTTCGGTCCAACTTGTCCATACCGACCAGATATATCTCAACCCAATCTCGTGCCACCTGCCAGCACCCGGCCCATATTCCTCCAAACCCTTCCTATTCATATACCCATCTAGTTGCCTTTTAAATGTTGCAATTGTACCAGCCTCCACCACTTCCTCTGGCAGCTCATTCCATACATGTACCACCCTCTGCATAAAAATGTTGCCCCTTTAGGTCTCTTTTGTATCTTTCCCCTCTCACCCTAAACCTATGTCCTCTAGTTCTGGACTCCCCACCCCAGGGAAAAGACCTTGTCTATTTATCCTAGCCATGCTCCTCATGATTTTTATAAATCTCTAGAAGGTCACCCCTCAGCCTCTTACGCTCCAGGGAAAACAGCCCTAGCCTATTCAGCCTCTCTCTATAGTTCAAATCCTCCAACCCTGGCAACATCCTTTAATCACTGGTATATTTCTTTGTTGTGAATCATTAAACTATTCTCTTAAACATCTGCCATTGTTTGCCAACTGTCCTATTTGCTGAACTTCTTTCCCAGTCCACTCCATTCAGGTTTGCCCTCATATCTTTTTAATTACTCAACATACATTTAGCACAGGTATCTTCTAAACAAATTTCTAACTTTCATACTGCATGCTGAATTTCACCGTGTTACGGTCACTATTTCCAAAGGCAACCTTTACTTTGAGATAATTTATGATACCTGCCTTGTTACACATTACCAGATGCAAAAAACATTGATCCACGACATATTATTTGAGAACATGTCCTGTATCTGTAACTGGCATATATATCCTCATTTTAAAACCACCTCCCTTTTCTATTTTAAAGTTTTCTCTGCGGCCCTCGTTATTCAATTTGCCAGATTACAGTTTTGGTGAAGCCCATTCCACTGATGCAGCACCCTTCAACCTCAGTACTGATGTAAGTCTCCCATGAACAAATCCATTCCTCCTCTAAGCGCATATGAGTTTACGTACCTTATGCCAGTTTGCCTGTGACTCAAGTCGTACTAGCTTTTATTTATAGATATTTGTCTCACTTGCAAATAGAAAGTGTAGTTAAAAAGGACAGAATGCAGATTTAGAACAGCAGCATGGGAGTAGTTAGATATTTCTTTCAAAGAGCCAACACAGGCAAGATGGACTGACCAAGTTCCTTCAGTGTTGTAAAATTTTTGATTAAGGCAACCTGACCTCTGACTTGCCTTTGATTACTGGTAGTTAACAGAGCAGTGGGGTAGGAGTGATCGCTAATCATTTGCTTCAGATTTACCCCCATCACCAAAGGGCAACACCAGGCATCTGTTCAACACTTCGTGAAATTGTGGTTTTCTTACTCATTCATGGGCTAGAAAGAAGGAGAGGTCGTGCCTGACAAACCTGTTGG
Source organism: Chiloscyllium plagiosum (assembly GCF_004010195.1). NCBI lineage: Eukaryota > Metazoa > Chordata > Chondrichthyes > Orectolobiformes > Hemiscylliidae > Chiloscyllium > Chiloscyllium plagiosum. Next base: position 82,245,494 of record NC_057711.1, on the reverse strand, counting down.
AGTTCTTTGAAGAGGTGACAAGTAGGTTAGACCGGGGAAACCCAGTGGATGTGGTCTACCTAGACTTCCAAAAGGCCTTTGATAAAGTGCCACACGGGAGGCTGCTGAGCAAGGTGAGGGCCCATGGTGTTCGAGGTGAGCTACTGGTATGGATTGAGGATTGGCTGTCTGACAGAAGGCAGAGAGATGGGATAAAAGGTTCTTTTTCGGAATGGCAACCAGTGACAAGTGGTGTCCCGCAGGGTTCAGTGTTGGAGCCACAGCTGTTCACATTATATATTAATGATCTAGATGAAGGGACTGGGGGCATTCTAGCGAAGTTTACTGATGATACAAAGTTAGGTGGGCAGGCAGGTAGTACTGAGGAAGTGGGGAGGCTACAGAAGGATCTAGACAGTTTGGAGGAGTGGTCCAGGAAATGGTTGATGGAATTCAATGTGAGCAAATGCGAGGTCTTGCATTTTGGAAAAAAGAATAGAAACATGGACTACTTTCTTAACGGTGAGAAAATTCGTTAAGCCAAAGTACAGAGGGATCTGGGAGTGCTAGTCGAAGATTCTCTAAAGGTTGACTTGCAGGTTGAGTCCGTGATTAAGAAAGCGAATGCAATGTTGTCAATTATCTCAAGAGGGTTGGAATATAAAAGCACTGTTGAGCTACTGAGACTTTATAAAGCTCTGGTTCGGCCCCATTTGGAGTACTGTGTCCAGTTTTGGTCCCCACACCTCAGGAAGGACATACTGGCACTGGAGCGTGTCCAGCAGAGATTCACACGGATGATCCCTGAAATGGTAGGCCTAACATACAAGGAACGGCTGTGGATCCTAGGATTGTATTCATTGGAGTTTAGAAGATTAAGGGGAGATCTAATAGAAACTTACAAGATAATACATGGCTTGGAGAGGGTGGACGCTAGGAAATTGTTTCCGTTAGGTGAGGAGACTAGGACCCGTGGACACAGCCTTAGAGTTAGAGGGGGTAAATTCAGAACATAAATGCGGAGACATTTCTTCAGCCAGAGTGGTGGGCCTGTGGAATTCATTGCCACAGAGTGCAGTGGAGGCTGGGACGCTAAATGTCTTCAAGGCAGAAATTGATAAATTCTTGATGTCACAAGGAATTAAGGGCTACAGGGAGAATGCGGGTAAGTGGAGTAGAAATGCCCATCAGCCATGGTTGAAGGCGAAGTGGACTCGATGGGCTGAATGGCCTTCCTTCCGCTCCTATGTCTTATGGTCTAGAAAAAATGCAAATAGGAGCAGGAGTAGGCAACTCAGTCCTTTCAAGCTGGTTCTCCATTCAATGTGATCACAGCTGATCATCCAACTCAGTACTCTGTTTCTGCCTTCACCCCATACCTTTGATTCCTTTAGCCCTAAGAAATATGTCCTGTCCCACCATCAGGACAGAACCGTAGACAGCTAGCTAATATTGAATCAATATCTGTCTATATTGAATGCAAATTGAAGAAAGTACTGAGGTGGTCTTTACAACCTGGAAAAGATGGATTTAAGACGACTCTGTCTTCTGTGTGTTAACCAGTTCTCAACCCACACTAACACATCACCTCTACCTCTACCATCGGGATGTGGGCATCACTGGCTTAGCCATCCCTAGACCTGGAGAGGGCATCGTGAGCTGTCGTCTTGAATCTCTGCAGTCCATATGGTTTAGGAAAACCCTCAGTGTTGCTTGGAGTTCCAGGACTTTGACCTAGCAACAGTGAAGGAATGGTGATATATTTCCAAGGCTGGGAGGGGAATTTGCCCATGTTTGTGTCTCTACTATTCTTGTCTTTCTAGATGGTCAATCTCACAGGAGGAACCTTGTTGGAGGAACCTTGGTGAGTTGCTGCAGTCCATCATGTAGATAGTATAGACTGCTGCCACTATTTGAAGGTGGTTGGGAAATGATTGCTTAAGATGTTAGAGGTAGTCAAGGGGGCTGTTTCTCCTGAACACTGCCCAGCTTCTTTTGTGTTGTATAACTCATCCAGGCAAGTGAAAAGTATTCCATCGCACTCCTTGTTTGTCGATAGTAGGATCGAGGAGTCATGGTATGAGTTCCTTGCCACAATATTCCTCGGCCCTGACCTGTTCTTATAGCCACTGTATTTATATGGCAAGTCCAGTTGAGTTTCTGGTCACTGATAACTCCAGTGTTGATAGCATGATGGTACTAGTAGATGTACATTGTGAACCCAATAACAAGTTGGAAGGAGCACGTTGACAAAGTACTACATCACTGTGCAAGGGCAGAAGGGCAGCCTGATAAAAGATCAACTACTTTCTAGCAGATTAGAAAATCAAACAAGCCATGCATAACAAGAAGGATTTGTGTTCAGAATGATTTTGGTCACAGTAATGGGTAAGAATGCAGAAGATTGTATTTTCATTTGTGTTCCATTGACCCGAGAGCTGTTTTATATTTGTAGAACTGGGTGGGCATTGTAGTTTTATTTGGACTACAGTGAGGGAGGTTTTGATTACTGAGCTGTTTTATGCTGCAATAGATGTGGAATAGTCCAGGCTGCTTGACTGATGTGAACATTTTTTTTTAAGATTACTTAGTGTGGAAACAGGCCCTTTGCCCTAACAAGTCCACACCGACTCGCTGAAGCGTAACCCACCCAGACCCATTCTCCTACATTTACCCCTTCACCTGACACTACGGGCAATTTAGCATGGCCAATTCACCTAACCTCCACATTTTTGGATTGTGGGAGGAAACCCGAGCACCCGGAGGAAACCCACGCAGACACGGAAAGAATGTGCAAACTCCACACAGAGTGTTGCCTGAGGCGGGAATTGAACCTGGGTCTCTGGCGCTGCGAGGCAGCAGTGCTAACCACTGCCACATGTTGCCCATTAATCAATATTTCACCTGTGCACGGTCTACAAACAGTATCTTCCTTATTTTCAGATTTAAAATATTTACTTAGCTATGCATTGCAATGCAAACAATTCCAATATTCAAGGGTGATTAGACTTTATAGTGTATGTCCTCCCAGCTTTTTATTTGTATTGTCTGTTTGTGGTAGTGTAAAAGCTTACTAATGTTAATGGCAGTTTTTAGAAAACAATGTCAGTCATCTTTATACTGTACATCATAAGAATGGCTCCTCTTTACCAGAGATTCAGATATTGGCCTTGTCTAATTGGATATTTAATTTACTCATTTCCATTTGTCTTGTTAATTGTATGATATGAAGGAAAGAAAATTGCATTTGCATTAATATTATGTGAAGAACTTTAATCTATTACTTCAAATTGCTTCATCATTGTCATTACTGATTTTCTGCTTAATGCTAATTCCAAATACATTTTAAGTTGTGTTTGGTTTCATTGGGTGCTTTTTAATAGTTAGTGACATAATTCATAAGGTTCATGTGTAAGCACCATGAGCGTGTATCATTCTTTTAAATTATCCTATTTCATTTTTGATGCAAAATAGCAACATCAGACTAGTTTGTGCTAATTTCAAGCCTCTTGTGAGTGTATAATATTCATACTGTGCCCACCCCCAATACAGCACTGAGCTTATAAAGTTTATTTAGCAATTGTCTTTGCTAATCTGTAGCATGCTATATCTCTGTAGTATCCCTTGATAAATAAACTTCAAATCCTAGGTCATGGTGCCAGTAAAAAAGTATATTCTGCAAAAATTAAGATAATATTGATTCTTTGTATCCAGATCCCAGTGAAGGTGATTGCTTTTCTTTCGATTTTGTTTCTTCATTAATTTTAAGTACCAGTTTGTTACAACTATTGTTAAAATGATTGATTCTGTAATTGCACTGACCAGTCCATGTTACATAATAAAAACATACATGATTCTAGTATTATGTTATTTCTTTATTATTCAGTTCACAATTTATTACAAGACTCCAGTTTCATGTTTCTAGCATGACTGTAGCAAGTAGTGCTTTACTGAAAATTCTTGTACTTCCACCAAATATTAAAGCACAATTCTGAACATCACGCACATGAAGCTAGTATAATAACAACATGGACACGAAAATATACTGTACTCCGTTCATCTTACCATCCCAAATCATTTTATTATCACGGTTGGATCGTCCATAATCAGGTCTTAATCATACTTTTTCTCTATAAACGTTGACTCGACCATATTTTTCAGACACTTAAAACAGGACTAAGTGGCCTTCCTTTAACTAGACAAAGTTCTCCTGTTGAACAATACTGAAAGGATTTCCTTGTTATGTGCTCACCTTCCAATAAAAACATGCAATATCACAATATCGATGGTACTTCATGTTCTCATTCCTAGTTAATATCACTGGGCAGTGGTAGGGAGTCACATCTCCATCCTGGCCTCAATGCTGTGGCTGAGATCCGCTGCACTTCCAATTTGAGGGAGTGTTTCCTTTCCATTTTTATTAGATGTGTCTGTGCCATGTACCAGGCAGCAACTGAATTGACGTTTTGGGTCTTTTGTAAGTGTAACTCAGAAACAGGCCTGGTTTTCAACATCGCATCTGCAAGTTTGACATGAGAAACTAGCTTTCAGCCTTCGGTTTGAAAACAAGATTAAGATGGGCGGCACGGTGACACAGTGGTTAGCAGTGCTGCCTCACAGCGCCAGAGACCCGGGTTCAATTCCCGCCTCAGGCGACTGACTGTGTGGAGTTTGCACGTTCTCCCCGTGTCTGCGTGGGTTTCCTCCGGGTGCTCCGGTTTCTCCCACAGTCCAAAGATGTGCAGGTTCGGTGAATTGGCCATGCTAAATTGCCCGTAGTGTTAGGTAAGGGGTAAATGTAGGGGTATGGGTGGGTTACACTTCGGCGGGTCGGTGTGGACTTGTTGGGCCGAAGGGCCTGTTTCCACACTGTAATGTAATCTAATCTAATCTAATCAGGTGGTTTGTATACTAGCACCAAATTCTCAACTTTAGTGTTTGCCTGGGTAGCAGTTAAAAATCTCGCCCCCTGCAATCTCCCTGTATCCAAGAATGTACTAGGTGTTTTCTAGTCAGCCTGTTCAGAGATGCTGTTATATACCTGCTGGAGCCCAGGCCCCCTGATGAAGAGATAGGGAATTCCCACTGCACCAGAAGTCACATTGATCTTAATTCTCTACTTTGTGAGAAGTAGCTCTGGACTAGTTTGTCTCCCTTCCTTGCTACCAAGTTTGTCATTTATTGACCAGATTTTACTTGAGCACAAACTGTAAACAGCAGAAATACGCTAATTATTCAATATGTTAAAATACGAACATCGGTCAACATTCTTCATTCCTTTCCTGAAGTGTTCTGAATTTCTGCATCTTGCTGAATAAAATGTTCCCTTTCCCAGTGTTTGTTCTTGTGCTTCTATAATACTACAGATATTGTTTGCACCAAAAACTGCTTACAATGAACCTAGATCCACTGACCATAAATATAGCTTGTGATAAGTATTCTATTTTTAATGTTCTAACAAAGAACTAACTTTCTTCCCCTAATAAGTATAACCTATTGAAACAATCCATTCCAGGTAACAGCTGTTATTAATGCATGCTATTATCCTTAGTAACAATGTTCTGTGAATTTGTAAGGATACAATGTGTCTTATTTTGAAGGCAAAGTCGCAGCAAACTGACCCATTTTCTGCTGAAATTCAATATTGCCATGCTAGATTGTTTGGTGTCCAGGGATGTGCAGTCTAGGTGAATTAGCCCTGGGAAATGCAGGGTCACAAGGATGGGGGTTGAGGTTTCTGAGCAGGTTTCTTTTTTTTTGGAGAGTCAGTATGAACTCAATGGACTGAATGGCCTCACACTGTAGGGATTATGTGATTCTATTTCCTCGTACTTACAGATGGCTTTTTTTTTTGTCCTGTTGTTCTGACGTGCGTACAAATTGACTTGCTAACTGACTCAAGAATGGAATCAGTTTACATCCCACGGACTGCCTGTACTTGTCTATTAATGTCTGAAACAACAGCCAGATGTTAAAGATTATTACTTGCAAAGTAATTACTGTCTCTTTTCTTTTTAAAAAAAAAGTTCAAGCAAGATATATCGAAACGATTCAAAGCACAGCCAGAACAACTTGTGCTGATATTTGCTGGAAAAATCCTTAAAGATGTCGACACACTTGCGCAGCATGGAATACAAGATGGACTTACAGTTCATTTAGTTATCAAAACTCAAAACAGGTAAATACCCATTTGCACTGTGAAATTCATATCAAACACCGTGAAAGGGAATTGGCTGGTCAAAGTACAATCCAGGATATCTGAAGACCTGTTTAAGTTAACTAGTATGAACCATTGCAACGGAGAATGCTGCTGAGTATATATGAAGTTGCTTCAGTGTTTGCATCTACTTTTGAGTAGAAGATATAATAGCTGGCGGAAAACCTTTTTATTTGATTCAAAAATACCTGGAGTATCTCGGCCAAGTCACTTCACTGAAATGACAATTTTCCCACTGTGCTTCTGCTGGCTCTAAAGAGACCCAGTTGGCCGTATTGCCCTGTTTCTGTTCTGTAGCTCTGCAAGATTTTCGCTTCAAATGTTTGTCTAATATTTATTTTATAAGTTACTGAATCTGCTTTAACCATCTCCTCTGGTAGGGCATTTGCAGGTCCTAGCAACTTCTGCTTGTATATACAAAATGAAGTTTTTCTTATGTCATCACTTTTTTTTTTGGCAAATATTTAAGTCACTCCCCCCAGTTAATAATGCTGCTTCTGCTAGAAACTGATGGTATATCTCCTCTAAGTATTTGCAGTGACTCAGCCTTTCCAATTCTCTATGGTAAAGAATTACTAACATTCACTACTCCAAGATAAGGAATTCCTTCATAATCTCTGTTTTAAATGACTATCTGTTTATTCTGTGACTAAATCCTCGTTCAAGCTCTGTCCATTATTGGAAACATCATTTTAACATGACAATGTTAAAAATCTCAATATTGTCTGTTTTAGTAAAATCACCTTCTAAATTGCAAATGCCTAATCCGATTGTTTTAAATTATCACCTTTTTATCCCAGTAATCAGTCTACTAAATAATCTGTTAATTGCACTGTATATCAGTTGTGACGAGATGTGTCTTTAAGAGGGTTTTGTTCTGTCCTGTTTCTCTTGAAGAGGCATGTTGTAAACCTGGACTAAGGTATCTGCTCTATGGAAAGCAGAGTGAATAACTTCTGTGTTTTAAAAAATATAGATAAAAGCATGAGTGGGTGGAGTTTTGTTTTCAGTTGTTGAAGCTGGGGTTTTGCAGTTGAGGCTGCTCAATGTAGTTTTCTCTCTGCTGCAAAAAGCTTGAGTTCAATCTTTGCTGCTAGACTCATTGTTTATGGACTGGAGATAGCACATGACCGACTGTGTTTTGCTAAATTTACCTTTGCCAAGGGTGTGTTTATGGTATGCTGCTATATTTGAACAGTTGATGATGACTGGTAGTTTTTAAGTATTATATTGTTTTAAATATTTTGATATGGTTAAAGTTGTGCTTTTTTCCTTTGTATTTTAACCATAGTAAGAATAGAGTGTGTTTTGCTTAAAGCCAAGTAGTTTGACCAATCAAATCATATCTGGAATGCTGTGTCTTATACTTGCTTTTAAGTAATATTACGGTCCAGGCTATATCCTTTTGAGGGGGTTGAATCTGGTCCATAACACAGTACATCCTTTCTTAGGGGGATCAGAACTGTACACAGTGCTCCACGTGTAGACTCAGCAACATGCTGTACAGTTAATAAGATTTATTTGTAAACTCCTAGCAATAAGAGGTCAAACTTCTATTTGTTGTACTTGCAATAGTAATTTTTCTTATGCTTCATATACAAGAGCACCAAGATCCCTGTGCACTTTTTGGAGTCTGTTTAATTAATAGTATGTTCCATCTGCCACAATTTTGCTCATTCACTCAACTTCTAGATGTCCTGTTGCAAATCCCTGATATCCTCATGACAGCATGCCTTTCCATCTATTTTTGTATCAAGTTTGGATACATCGCATACTTGCCCCTCCTCCAAGTCATTAATATAGATGGCAAATAAATGAGGCCATAGGACTGATTGTGTTTTTCCAAGTTGAAAATACCCATTGATCCCAACTTTATCTTCTGTGTTTTTAAAATATCCTCAATCCATCCATTACCCCCAATATCCTGAGTTCCTACCCTGTGCAATAAACCTTTGTGGCATTTTATTGAATGCCCCTGGAAATCCAAATACACTAACCCTAACCTTAGCAATTCCACTTTATGAACTTTGCTACTTACGTGTTGAAACAGCTCTAGCAGATTTGTCAAATGGCAGATGTTAAGCTAACTGACTTGTAGTTTCTTGCTTTCTGTCTCCCTTCTTGAACAGGGATGTCACAATATCAGCTTCTCAATCTACTGGAACCTCCTGGAGTCCAGTGAGTTCTGGAGCATTTCTCACTAATCTTCTTTTGTCTCTAGTTGCTTCCTTTAAAACCCTTAAATGCAACTTTCGGGCCTTGAAAAGGGCCATGTTTTGTGTGGGCTGCTGAATGCAAAACCTTCAGCAGTAACTACTTCTTCTGTTTCTTATTCCTCTTCAGAAATATTGAGGTTAAACATAATCGGGGGGGGGGGGGGGTTGGAGACAAAACAAGTTTCAGTCATTTGACTTTGGGCATTGTTCTGTCTTTTTGCCACAGAATTGCATTTTATTTCTCCCGTCAGTTACTGTCTTTAGAACAATTTGAAAGATGCAATTGTAGAAAGTTTGAGGCAATTTTAATATTTATTACTTTTGGTTGCTCAGTGAGAATGTTTTGGTCAGGTGTGCAATCAGCCTAATGGGATGATGTCCCCTTTTGTTTTTGACATAGTTTGAAATTGGCTATTTGTGTTCAAGTTATTAAGGGCAGTGGTCCTAATATTGATCTTTTGGGAGCACTACTATGCAGTCTGAGAAACAACCTACCTCTGTTCTGTCCCTTAGCCAATTCTGCATCCATGGAGCTGTTGCTCCTTTAATCCCATGCACTTTATTTTCACTGTGGCACTTTCAAGGAGTTTGCTAAAGTCCACATAATAATGTCAATCACCCTCCCTTCTTTAACTTTTGCAAAAAAGTGCTACCTGAACAAAAGATAAGCTAAAAAGCAAGGTCATCTTATGTCCCTTCATTATTTGGAATCGTCTGTAAAGACCTAGAAGTTATGTGTTTAATTTATAATGCACAGTCATTTAAACCTCTAGAATTATGATGGTTAGGAATTCCAGGATTTTGAAAGGAAAATGTAGGGTTCAACTCCATTTCTTAAAACAGTACACCTTACATCTTCAGCTTTGGGTTTAATCCAATATTGACAAACTGGAAGTGTTCTCTGACTGCAGGGGTATTACCAGAAGTGTTGGTGACCATTCATTGACAATTGGGCATGAGCCTGGAGCACAATCTTGCTTAGAAGTTGAGTTTATTTTGATTAAAATCTCTTGAGACCATAGGGTTGCTATTGTTGGAAATAGAATTTTGGTGTAATATATGAACATAAGAAATAGGAGCATCTGGTCCACTGATTCTTCTCTGTCATTCAATAAGATCATGGCTGATCTTTTTATGGACTCCACTGCACTTATCCACCTGCTCACCATAACCCTTAACTCCTTTACTGTTCAAAAATCAATCTATCTTTGCCTTAAAAACATTCAATAAGGTGGCCTCAACTGATTCACTGTGCAGACAATTCCACAGATTTACAACTTTTTGGGTGATGAGGTTTCTCCTCAACTCAGTCTTAAATCTGCTCCTACTTGTTTTGGAGCTATGCCCCTTAGTTCTGGTTTCACCTGCGAGTGGAGACAACTTCCCTGTTTCTATCTTTTATAATTTAAAATGTTCGTATAGGACTTCCCACCCCGCCCCAAACCTCCCTTTCACCTAAATTCCATTGAATATAGTTCCAATCTACTCAATCTCCCAACATATGCTAACCTTCTCGATTCTGGATTCAACTTAGTGAGCCGCCTCTGCACCCCTTCCAGTGCCAGTACATCCTTTCCCAAATAAGGAGACTAGAAGTGTATGTAGTACTCCAGGTGTAGCCTCACCAACACCCTATACTGCTGCAGCATAACCTCCCTTTCTTCTGCCAATGATGGGCAATATTCTATTTGCCTTAATTACCTGCTGCATTTGCAAGCCATCTTTTTTGTGATTCATGCACAAGGACACCCAGGTCCCTCTGCACAGCAGCATGCTGCAATTTTTCACCAATTAATAGCCTAGTTTGCTGTTGTTCATACCAAAATGTGTGGCCTCACATTTGCCAAAATTGTACTCTATCTACCAGACTCTTGCCCACTCACTCAACCTACCTATATCCCTTCCTGGATTTTCAGTGAACTCTGCACACTTGTGCTGTACCACTCATCTTCATGTTATCTGCTAACTTTGACATGCTACACCTAGTCTCAACTCTAAATCATCTGTGTAAATTATAAGCAGTTGTGGCCCCAGCATTGATCCCTTAGGCACGCCACTAGCCAATCAGAAAAACATCTATTTATCCCCACTCTTTGCTTTCTGTTAGTTAACCAGTCTTATATCCATGCTTATACATTATCCATAATGCAGTGTGCACCTTCATCTTATGCAACAGCTTTTTGTGCAGTACCCTGTTTCAATGCCTTCTGGAAATCCAGATATACCACATCTACCAGTTTCCCCATTGTTCACCGTGCTCATAATGTCCTTGAAGAATTTCAGTAAATTAGTTAAACAAGTTAAACTTGTCTTTCATGAACCTATGTTGTGTCTGCTTGATGGAGTAATTTCTATATCAATGCCTTGCTATTTCTTCCTTGATTATAGATTCAAGTATTTTCCTCCCTACAGAGGTTAAGCTAACGGGCTTACAGCTACTCGCTTTTCACCCACCTCTTTATTTGCGTCAAATTTGCTGTTTTCCAATCTGCCGGAACCACCTCAGGCCAGCAAATTTTGGACATGGTAGGAGATGCTGTTCTGATGTGGACCTAAGGCACAATGTTAAGGGACCTCACTACTAAAGTTTGGGCTTGCTTGAGCTGAGATTAGATGTCTGAGATGTGTAGTTATCCATAACCTCACCAAAAATATACTTGACTGTGATCAACTTGAAAGCATTCACATTCCACAAATTATCAAAACAACATTGTTCTAAAAAGTCTCCCATTGTCTTTAAGGCCTCCGGAGCAACAGAGCCAACCTGACAGCCAAAGCAGTACTGCAACTACTTCAGCAACGTCTGATAGTACAGCCTCAACTACCAGTAGCCTTGGTAAGTCTAATCAAAAGAAAGTTCAATAAGTCTGCAGAAGGCTACCAGCTTATCAGCTTGGTGGCCTGAGCACCAAGAGCCTGTTCAGTACTGTAAGCACTAAATTCACTTCCAAATTATCTCATTATTCATACAAATTTGTTAGATGCGAATGCGTTTACACAGTAAGAGAAAATCCCTTTCATTACCATGATCGTTAGTCTTCATTTGGTAAATATATGTTGCTTTTACAATCCTGTTAGAATTGATGCAGGTTGTATGTGAGATTGGGAAAGAATTAATGTGCAGACAAAGCTAAGAAAACTTGACAAGGACAACGAGTCTGTCAAACATCCCAGATGCTGAAAGTGCATTTTACAAGCACCGTCATATATATTTTGAATAATCAGCAACAATGTGAGGAAAACAGTTTAGGCTACTTTAGGAAGAGCTTTGCAATGTATCTTTTTTACATTTTACATTACATTACAGTGTGGAAACAGGCCCTTCGGCCCAACAAGTCCACACCGACCCACCGAAGCGAAACCCACCCATATCCCTACATTTACCCCTTACCTAACACTACGGGCAATTTAGCATGGCCAATTCATCTCTCAGATCCTTGAATGTAATCAGACAAGCTCCATCTTTTGCTTATGCTTCTGTGCCTTCAGAAGTCTTAATTTTTGTTATTTTGAGGAATGTGGTTTTTCACAATGATCTGCCATTGTGCAACAAATTAAATTTTGCATTGGGGAAAGTAAAGCTGTTTATGTTACTTTACTTATTACTATAGCCAACCTTCCAGCTACAAGTCATGTTAGATGAAAAGTTGGAAGTAGCATGTTGGAACCATGTAAATCACAAGTATATGGACGTACATGGAATAGTGTAGGTTAGGTGAGCTTCAGATTGGTATGACAGGTCAGCACAACATCGAGGGCCGAAGGGCCTCTACGGCACTGTAATGTTCTATGTTCTATCACGATGATAGGGACCTACTTACTTTTGGCTTCCTGCTACAAAAGTATGTCAGAGGCTACAGTGCAGAACTCACCTCCTGGCTTGTTAAAGCCTGTCCAGTCTACAGGCACAGTTTAGGGGTATAATGGAATGCTCCCCATTTGTCTGGATACTTAAAGCTTTAGCAATACTGAAGAAGCTTGACACCAACCAGGACCAAGCAGCCCACTTCCTTGGCATGATATCCTCAACTGATTACTCCCTCTGCCACTGATGCGCAGCAGCAGCAGCAATGTGCACTATCTACATGATGCACCACAGGACGTCACCATGATTTCTTAGTACTTTACAAACTCTCAACCACCATCATCTAGAACGGCAAGGCCATGGGATGGATAGGAGCATTATCACCTGTACATTTCTCTTCAAGCCACTTACAACCCTGACTTGGAAATATCACCATTCCTTCAATGTTGTTCATTCAGAATTTGAAGCTCCCTCCATAACAGGGTTGTGGGCCTACATAAGGTACATGGACTGCGCAGTTCTAAAGGCAGTTCACCACTACTTTGTCAACAGCAACTAGAGATGGGAAAAACATTCCTGACTCAGTCAGCAACACCAACAGCCCATAAAGAAATTTTTGACCAACTCTTTTTTTTAAAACAACAATTGACAATGGTTTCCCGGTTCCCGTTAGACTAGCTTTTTTATTTACAGGTTTACGAATTGATAGCAAAGCCATTGAACATGCAGTGATGTGGCTAGATTCTCTCTTGAGCAAGGGTATTGCTCTGCATTTGTGTGGCATGAATGTTACTTGCCACCTATAGCCCAAACCTGCATGATGTCCAGGTCTCTGCATGTGCACACTAAATAAATCAGCATCTGACATATCGGAAATGGTGCCAAACATTATTGAATCATGCCTCACTTCTGACCTTTTAATGGCAGAAGGTCATTGACAAAACAACTGAAAGTGGTTGGGCCTAGGAACTTGTACAGGGATGTCCTGTGGCTGAGATAATTAGCCTCCAATAATCTTTGTGTTTGGTATGACTGCAAGCCAATTTCTCTGAAGTTTATTCATTTGTGATTGCATGTGACAGTTGGCTGTAGAGTTCTGTTGAACCTATGATGTTTCCTTTGAAAAAAAACTTGTTTGAAGTATGTGAGTTATATTCCAGCAGTGACCTATTACCTTGTGTGTTCCAGGTGGATTGGGAGGACTTGCAGGTTTGAGCAGCTTGGGACTGAATTCTTCCAACTTCCTGGAATTACAGACTCAGATGCAGCGACAGCTTATGTCAAATCCAGAAATGATGTCTCAGATAATGGAAAACCCATTTGTACAGAATATGCTATCTAACCCAGACATGATGAGACAGTTAATTGTGACTAACCCACAGATGCAGCAGTTGATTCAGCGAAATCCAGAGATTAGTCACATGCTTAATAATCCAGACATAATGAGACAAGTAAGTCGGAATGAGCAAATGGAGAGATCACTTTTTTCCATGTCCTGAAAAAATAATTGTATTGCAAAAGCTACTCTATTCTTTCAGAACCGAGCAAATTAAATTCTCTTTTCACAATGCTGACAGGCTGAGGTGTCCTATGAAAACCTCAAAGAAGGCAAGAGCAGTTCTAATCGCTGAATTGCCTTTCATTGTTCTGCTGTATATCTCCATACTTAGTACAATTTTACTTGCCTCAAATGCCATGGGACTATATTTAATAGAGATTTGCAATAGATGGTCTTTTAAAAATGTTTTCATTGTAGAAAGTGTATTGATGCAAGCATAATTTTCAGTAAGTCTAAATTCTGTGTATCAAGTTACTGTTTTGGCCATATTTTATTTTGTCTTTTTGAACACTTGTGCACTATTGTCCGCCTGGTTAGTTTAACTATCGTTGTTTTTACAACTAGACTTTGGAACTTGCTCGAAATCCAGCTATGATGCAGGAAATGATGCGAAACCAAGACCGAGCACTTAGCAACCTAGAAAGTATCCCAGGTGGTTACAATGCTTTAAGGCGAATGTACACTGACATCCAGGAACCAATGTTAAATGCTGCCCAAGAACAGGCAAGTGAGCAATTATTGTCATTCCTTCAGCAGGAAAAAATATTTTTTTTAAATTTTTGTTCCAGTTCCACATCCTAATTGGGTAGAAATACTGCATTTGTGCCCTAATTTTTCTTTTATAAAGGCAGGTGGCATACATGAATGCTTAACTGCACACTAACCAAATTTTTGTCATACTTGTGTTACAATATGGATTAAAGGATTTGAATGTAATTTTCAGACTGGTACATGGTCCTAAGTTGCATGTTGATAATTTCTTTACATTTCAAGGACATTGATTCCTATGGTTTCTATTTTGGTTATATTTTTGTTTAATTTTTATAATTTTCTTTTAAATTTAAAAAAAATTGGCCCCCCTTCTGTGATCAACAAATGCTGAAGCGTCAATGATTTGTCTTCTGCACTGATTTATTTTGATGTGGAGTTGCTGGTGTTGGACTGGGGTGGACAAAGTTAAAAATCTCTCAACACCAGGTTATAGTCCAACAGGTTTATTTGGAAGTACGAAGTACTTGACAAAGGAGCAGCGCTCCAAAAGCTAGTACTTCCAAATAAACCTGTTGGACTATAACCTGGTGTTTTTATCTCTGATTTTTTTTTTATTTTAAATATTCAGTTGCAGACTTGGATAAATTTGAATTGAGATTAAATAGGCAATTCTGATAGTTTCCAACAATCTTCAAAAAGGTTAATGCTTGGTCTTTTTAAATCCAAGTTGGATGACACTACAAGTTTTAGTATTTCTAATGACGCTTCAAAGAAATATTCTCTTTTCAGAGTTTTTGGTTCCTGTCTGTTCTGTGCACATTACTTGAATAATGGATGAGTCAATACTATTTGTTCACAAACAAAATTGCCTTTAGCCTGAATTGTAAATTGTTTCTCCGCACTGACATCCTCTTTTCCCTCATTCCTGAAACAAAGTATTCGGGTTTTTAAAAATAATATATACCTTTTTTTTGTTAATTGAGTGCTGCTTTATTTAAAGACTGAGGGCAAATGATTTTTTAAAGAAAATTCTTGTGTGGGATGTTGGTGTCATTGGCAAGACCATCTTTTGCTCATCCCTGGCTCTCTTTGAACTGATTGACTGCCTAGACCACTTCATAGGGCAGTTAAGTGCCACAGTGCTGTTGGTCTGGAGTCACGTGTGGACCAAGTCAAGAAAAGACAGCAGATTGCTTTCCCTAAAGGTCATTTGTGGATCAGATGGGTTTTTGCACAATCAACAATGGTTATGTGATTGTCATTGGGCTTTTATTGGATTCAGCTTCCGGTGGGATTCAAACCCGGCTACAAAGTGCATCAGTTTGGGTTCTGGATTACTCGTCAAGTAAAATTACCACTGTACCAGAGCTCCCCAAATAAGCTACAAGAGATTACTGCACATTGAAGAAGATTCATGTAGAAAACTAATTCACTCCAGAACTAGGTGCATCCTTCTTAAGTTTGGGCTGAGGCACATGGATATCATTATTCTGCATCTAGCTGTACAACATCTGACCCTGGTCTTTGCAGTATATGTTCCATTTGTCAATATGCCATAGATTTAATGGGCTAAATGGCTACGTTGTGTGTTATGATTCTAAGATTACATTTCTATGTAAATGCAAAAAGCTAATTGTGTATATATGAAATGTTAACTCTCAAGCAATTCTATAGTTGCTGTAAACCTGAAATAAAGCCAAAAATGCTGTGAATATTCAGGTCAGGCAGCAATTGTGGAGAGATGTACCAATTCTTTTAACGCACAGGCAGGAAAAAAAGGCAAGACAAGTTGTAATAGTTGTGTGAGAATGGAGGATGGCAATGATAAGGTGACATGAATGATGGTGGAAGACAAAAAGGCAATATGAAATCTAAAGAAACTAGAGATGAGTCTGGAAGAGTTGTCAGAAAAAAACTGAAACTCTCATTGTGATCTGAAATTGTTAACTCATGTTAAAGCTGGAAGATTGTAAAATGCATCTTTTAAAAGATGATATGGCGCTCCTTGAACTTGACTGGACATCTGCAAAGTTGAGGTCTGAAATAGCTAGTGACCAAGAAGTTCAGAGTCATACTTATGGACTCAATGGATACATGAAACAATGAATTCGCCAAATTTGTGTTCGGGGAAGAAACCACGTGTAGTTGATGTTGAACTAGTAGAGACTCCTCATATCTCGATCAACTGAAGGGAATAAATTATTTCAATTGTAGTAATCTACTCCATATTCAATACATGAATACCATAATTTGTTTACTAAATATATCCTGTTGCTCAAACCTCCCAACTATAAGAGCCTGTTGTAAAACCAAAATCCATAAAGCTGTTTTGCAAACAAGTGGCTAAATTATCAAAAGTTTTGAGTTAAATCAAGGAATAAGCAATTTTCCAAATGATATTTTGCCAAAATGATTTGCTAAAAATTTATGTTTGAAAAAGAACATTTTAGTCAGCAAATCATATCTTGTGCATACATGAAATTTGAAACTTTAAAACAAAAATTTGGTAACCCAGTTTTTGAAGTTGTGATGTTTTGTCCCAAAACAAAAGCAGTTTTTTTTTTGTTGGTGGTTAAATTAGCTTCCAAAAGTAAACTGTTGCCACCAGTTTGAAAATTGATTCTCGGGCTTTTTAAGTTTCAAATCTTGAATGGGATGGTACAGGATGTTGGCAACATTTAAATGAAGCTTGAGCTATGTTTTTGATGTCAGTAAGTTGAAATATGATCTTTGTGAGGTCTAAATTGTGTTTCATTTTTACTCTAGTTTGGGGGCAATCCCTTTGCATCCTTAGTAAGTAATCCTGACGGAGGTAATCAGCCATTACGCACAGAGAATCGAGACCCTTTGCCTAATCCCTGGGCTCCCCTGTCAAGTGCACAGACACCTACAAGTACAACCACAAGTGGAACTACCAGTCAATCTACAGCGTCCAGTCTAGGAGCTGGATTGGGAGGTAAAGATCCTTTGTGAGCTCACGAGAGTGTAAGCATTCATTTGGCTCTGTTTCTTTACATTTTTAAAACCATAAATTGCAAAAAATGATAACTTCATTTAATGAATTTATTAAATTGAATACAAGCCAGTACATGCTAGAATTGCATTTGTTTTTTGTTAAATTTGTCTTGCAAAGGAAACTGTATTAACGAGCGACAACTCAATTTTTCAAAAATAGTTTAATATTTTGATGCCTCAAAAGAAAAGGTTCCAAAGGCTTGCAGTGCACTACAAAGAAGTTCTTAATATAACAAATCTTTTTAAAAAGACATTGCATCATCCTTCTTGAGAACTCTCCTCTGCTGTGGCGCAGTGATTGTATGCAGCAGTGCCAAGTGATAATTTGGTATTTCTTAATGGCAGGCATCTCCTGATAAGTATATTTCTTATTCTGTTTCCTTTTCTCTTTCCCTTTCCAGCTGTATCTCTTACACACATGATGTTTTCCTATTTTTTTATTCCCTCCCTCTTTACCTCTCCCATACCTGCACCACTGGTGTGCTAATCCTGGGAGTAGGAGCTCAGTTCCAGGGGCAACCTACTGGAACATCCATTGCCTACCTACATTTGTGAAGTCCTAAACTTATTAAATGATCTTTTTCACAGCAGGATCTGGTATGTTCAACACACCAGGTATGCAGAGCTTATTGCAGCAGATCACAGAAAACCCACAACTCATGCAGAACATGCTCTCAGCGCCTTACATGAGGAGTATAATGCAATCCTTGAGTCAGAATCCTGACCTTGCAGCACAGGTACAGACCCAGATATCTCTCATTGTATTCTCTATAAATTAACTGTACCAGACAATAACATTTGTATTTTGAAATAATCTGTGACTTACTTAAAGTGCAGCATTTAACAGATAAATGTGATCACCATTCTGCTACAGCAATATTCTATAAACTGCATTAAGATGGACAAATTACTATTTTTCAGTGATAGTTGAGGGAAGAGTCTTGATACTAAAAATTTGGAAAGCTCCCTATTCTACTTTTTAATACAACAGGCTTTTTAATATTAACCTAAAACAGACAAGCTTCAGTTTAATGTCTAATACAAACAAAAGCACAGGTAACAATGTAACACTTGTGCAGTGCCATCTTAAGTGATGATGTTCTCGATTGGGATTTCAAACCACATTTTCATCTCTTGGTTAGTAAATTGTTACTGTCTGAAATTTGAAGTTACACTGCATTTGAGTTCAAGGTTAACCAGTTACATTTTCAATGTTGGTAACTAATTGGTCACTTAAGACTTTGGTGTTCAAAGGTCCAAACTAATGAACATAAGCATTGAATTGTTTTGCAAATTCATGATATGTAGCCTTGATACCTGTGATTTCAACTGCTATGATTTTGACATGTTCAGCTTGTGACTTTATAATCACTCTTGCTTGCAGCACAATCCACATCAAAAAGTGTTTTTTTTCTCTCAATTTTTCCCCTTGAAACAATATGGAAACATGATGATTAAATCAAAAAAAATGTCCAAATTTAATGTCAGTCTAGAAATCTCCATGGTTACTTGATTGTGGACTTCGATTACAGCTGAACTTGATCTTGGTCTGATCAAACACTGTGTACACAATTTCTGAAGGGTGTTACTGGATATCCCATTAGATCAGAACCCCTATTTGAAATTTCCTCCATCTCACCTGCCTTAGTAAAAGGGCATTGTGTGCAGGGCATCTGCAGCCTTTGATAGGTTGACTGCATTCTCTTCCTTCAGGATTGCCTTTGAGTTCCATTCATATCTATCTAGTCACAGTCAGGGAATTAACTGTAAAAGCTTATCTTTTTACTCTCACCTGGCTATACTTCTGATGTTTCCCAAAGATAAATCCTTGGCCCCTTCTATTTGTCTGATCACAGTGACAGAAGGCCCAGTGCCAGTTACTACAAATCCATCTCTTCCTCACCATCCAGTGTCTAAACCATTCCTTTGTCTTTAAATTGTCAATTGATGGTCTGACATCCAAATTGGGATAAGCAGAAATTTTCCTCCAACTAAACACTGGGAAAAGTAAAACCATTTTAGTCCTTGTCACGAACTTGTAGTCTCTGAATGACATTATTATCCATGGCAACTCTAGGCTGAACCGAATATTCACAACCTTGGGAGTTATACTTCGCCTCAGAATGAGCTTCTACTACATAATCCATGCCATCACTTAGAGCATCTGTTTCCACTTCACATCTGTCATAGTTCATCTGCTGAAACTCTGGTCAGTGGTACTCCCAATAATTCCAACACACTCTCTTTCCAATGACCCTCAGTTTGCTAATTTAGTGTACTCAATATCTGTGCACAGCCTGTCTCCAAATCGTGTTCCCACTTGCTTGTTGGTCTGTGGTGTCAGCTAATCAGACAACGCCTCTGTTTTAAAATTCTCATTCTTTTCCAATCCTCCTCCTCCTCTATTCTCCTTTAGCCACACACCCCTCTGATATCTATGTTCCTTTAATCCATCATTTTGTAAGTTATGTCATGGGATATGGGTGCTGATGGGAAGGCCCATCCTGAATTACCCTTAAAGTTAATTTTAGGTCTTTAGTCCTGCTTTGGGCTGAATAGAATTCAGGAGATACTGTAAGTGATCAGCCACCGCATATTCCCCATACTGCCATTACCATTACCATCATCATCAAGCCAGGGTATGAACCCTGGTTCAGTGAAGGGTACAGGAGGAGTGCCAGATCTGTCTAAAACTAAGGTATCAACCTCGTGAAGTAACTACACAGGACTGCTTGCATGCTAAATCACAAAAGCTCTATTCAATAGAGAAGGGTAAACAATCCTACAACAAATAGAGTGGAGGCATTCTGCAGTGAGGTAAAGTTTTGCAGTCACCAAGTCTCTGTTTTGTCTCAGCAATGTAATGGAGACCATATTTGTGAGCAGTGAATAAGATAGACTAGATTTAAAGAAGTGCAAGTAAAATGCTGCTTCACCTTTGAATTTGTTTTGGGTTTTGAATGGTGTGGTTACACATGAATGGCTAAGTGTTAGATCTGCGATTTCATGGGCATGCCTCATGGGGAATGAGGAAGTGTGAGGAGTGATGGAAGAGTGGAGCTGGAAATGGTGGAACTGGCGAAATACGTATAGCCCACGTCCATATCCCTCTAAACCTTTCCTGTCCAATATATTTTAAATGTAATTGTACCTGCCTCTACCACCTCATCTGATAACTCATACCATACAGGCATCACCTTCTGAATAAGTTGCTCCTCAGGTCCCTTTTTTAATCTTTGCTGTTCTCCTTTATCTACGCCCCCTCATGATTATATAAACCTCTGAAAGGTCATGCCTCAGCCACCTACGCTCTACAAGCACAAGTCTGAAGTGCAGTGGAATACTGTTCACTCACCTTGAGTGCAACTCTAACAACATAAACTGGACATAAACTTTCAGAGTAATTTCAAAGGAATGTGGACACAGCTAGTTGGAGGACTGGAAGGAAGGACTAGTTGAGCAGCAATGGTAGGTAATTCAGAAAATAGTTAATGGATTGCAGCAAAACATATGTCCCAGTGAGAAGAGGATAAGCCAAGCATAGTTATAGCTTAAAATCAAAAGAAAATGTATTAAATGTGGCAATGATTTTTGGTAAGCCAGAGGATTGGGGAAAGTGTTTTTTAAACCAACAAAAGACCATCCAAACTAATAATAGAGAGAGAGAGAGAGAGAGAGAAGGTAAACTTTGACAGCAAACTTGCAAATAATATCAAGATGGACAGCAAAAGACTATTTAAAAGGAAGAGAATGGCCAATGTTGACACAGGCCCTTTAAAGAGTGAGGCTGGAGAAATAACAATGGGGAACTAAGAAATGGCAAAGGGGTTGAATAAGTACTTTGTAGAAGATGCTAATAGCATTTCACAATTACTAAATAATCAAGGGACAAAAGGAGAAGAGCAAATAAACACCATGATTAACAGTAGAGGAGAATGTACTGGAGAAACGAATGGGGCTAAAGACCCATCAGTCTCCTAGATTTGATGAGCGCAACTTAGGATATAAAAAGAAGTAACTGCACAGATAGTGGATGCACTAGAATTTTTATTTTAAACAGAAGTTCCCAAGAATTGGAAAGTTGGCAATGTAATTTTATAACTTAATTTTATTTATAAAGGGAGAAAAACAAAAAAAAAGGTAGTTAAATGCCTGTAAACTTAACATCCTATTGGAAAAATGTTGGAGACTATAATAAAGGATAGAATCATTTTGAAATTCATAATATGATCAATCTGAATCAGCCTGGCTTCATGAAGGGGGAATCATGCCTAACAAATTTAATGGATCTCTTTGAGGAGGGTACAAACAGGATAGTGAACAAAATGTATACGGAATTTCAGAAGGCAGTTAATTCTTATGGCTACTTAAGAGCCTGTAGTGTTGGAGGTAGCATATTAGCATAGAGGGTTGGCTAACTAATAGAGGATGCCACAGGGATCAATGCTTAGCAACTGTTGATTATTATTGACCTGTCAAGTCAATGTGCTATAATCAGGTTTGTGAATGGCATAAAAATAGATGAAAATGCAGGTGGTGAGGATTAGAGTCTGCAGAGGGATAAAGACAAGTTAAGCAAACGGGCACAAAAACCTGACAGACAGAATATAATGTGGGAAAATATGAGGCTTTGCACTTTGGCAGGAAGAATAGAGGGTCTGAATGTTATTTAAATAGGGAAGGACTACAAAGCCATTGAACTGAAGAATTTGGGAGTCCTCTTGCATATGTGAAAAGTTAGCATGCAAGTTCACCAGAAAATGTGGAAGGAAAATGGAATTTTGGCTTTTACTACTTCAGAGGCCTTACTAAAACTGTACAGGGTGCTAGTCAGCCCACAGCTGGAATTCTTTTTGAGGAAAGGAGGACATTGGAGACAGTACAGAGAAAATCACTGGGCTGATGTCAGGTATGCAGGAACCCTCTTGGAGAAGAAGCTGAGTGGGTTGGGTGTGTACTCATTGTATCTCATTGTTCTAAACTTCAATCTTATTGAAACATAAATAGCTTTCACTGGGGACTTGCCAGTGTAGATGTGAAAACGTATTCTCCCTTGTGGGAGAGACCAGGATGAGAGGGCTTAATCTTAAAATACAGAATTCCCATTTAAGGCAGACATGCGGTGAATCTATGCTGTTCTTTACTATAGAGGATTGCTGAGTCAGGGTCATGAAGCATATTCAGGTTGAGTTGGACAGATTTTTAACCAGTAAGTGAATCAAGGGTAGTGGGGAAAGGGTAAAAATTTGTAATTTGGATTATTAGATCAGCCAGGATCTCATTGAATGGCAGAGCAGACATTTTGCAATTAATGGCCAGAAATCTATTCCAGAAATAGATACCATACAAAGTAACCATTTAATTAGCAACCCATCCAACACCTTCAACACTCATTTTTTAATCTGGAAAACAGTGGTAGCAGTGCATACCATCTATAGGATGCATTGTGAGACCTTTCCAAAGATCTTGTAACAGGACCTATGAAACTTGCAACCTCTACCTTTTAGAAGAACCAGGGTTACAGATGCATGGGAGCGCTACTATCTTCAAGCAACCAACAGCCTGACTTGAACTATATCAATGTTTCTTCAGTGTCTCTGGATCACTATCCTGGAACTCCCTTCCTCAGAATACTGGGTATGCGCTTGCATCATATGGACTGCAGTGGTTGAAGAAGTGAGCTCTTAACCACCTTTTTTCAATGGCAGTTGGGGATGCCCATTTAAAAATGGCTTAGCCAGTGATGTACGTGTCCTATAAGTTTTTTTTTAAAAGTTAAGACTTCACTACAATGGATCTAAAGTCCCATGTAGACCAAACCAGATAGTGGTGGCAAATTCCCTTCTGTAAGGAACAACAGTGAATGAGATGAGTTTTTAAACACCCAATCAGTACTAGCTCATTTGGCATCATTATTGATGATTAGGTTCCAATCCAGATTTAATTACTTAATTAAGACTTCACTAGCTTCTGTGGTGGGATTTGAACCTGTAAATCCCAAAGCGTTTATGTGGGCCTCTGGATTATTTGTCCATTGTTGTTATGTGATTTTTGAGAAGATTTGTAGCTCAGATTGAGGTTCAGGTTGTAAGTTTGCTCGCTGAACTGGCAAGTTTGTTTTCAGACATTTTAATCACCAGGTAACATTAGTGAGCCTCTGGTGAAGCGCTGGTGTTCTCTCCCACTTCCTATTTGTGCCTTGGTCTCTTAAGATGGATGATAACATTTCTGTTTTTTTTCCCTGAGGTTGATAAATGAGGTCCAAATCAATGTGTTTATTGATGGAGTTCCACTTGGAATGCCAGGCCTCTAGGAATTCCTGCGCATTTCTCTGTTTAGCCTGTCCTAAAATGGATATGTTTTCCCAGTTGAACTGGTGTCGTCTTTGTCTGTACATAGGATACTGGTAATAGTGGGTCATGTCTTTTGGTGACTAGTTGGTGTTTGTGTATCCTGGTGGCTAATTTTCTGCCTATCTGTCTGATGTAGTGTTTGTTACAGTTTTTGTATGGTATTTTGTAAATAACATTCATTTTGCTGGTGGTTGGTATTGTGGGTCCTTTAGGTTCATCAGTAGCTGTTTCTGTGTCTTAGTAGGTTTGTGGGCTACCCTGATGCCATGGGGTCAGAGTAGTCTAGCAGTCATCTCTAATGTGTTTGTAAAGTATTGTGGCTAGAGTTTCTGGGGTGTTGTCTATTTGTTTGGATTTGTTGATTAAGAATCAGCGGACTGTGTTTATTGTGGACCCGTTCTTCTTGAATATGCTGTATAAGTATTTTTGTTCTGCTGCTCCTAGAGGTCTGGCATTCAAACCAGAACTCCATCAATAAAGACATTAGTTTGGACATCATTTACCAATCTGAGAAAGAGAACTGGAAATGATATCACCCACCACAACAGACCAAGATACATAGAAAGTGGGACAGAACACCAGCACTTCACTGGAGGCTCACTGATGTTACCTAGCATGGTGACGAAACATCTGAAAACAAACCTGGCGGCACAGTGAGCAAACTTACAACCTGAGCTGTTATCACTCAGCCATCATCTCCTACCTGTTTTTAATCACTTTGCCATTATGCCTTCGGCTACCTCAGTCTAAGTTCTTGAATTCTATTCCGAAACATTTCCATTTTTCTCATCTCTTTCCCAGTTGTGGATCTTTTAACATGTACTTATTTCTATTCTAACTTTGTGGAATTGCTTCACTTTGTTTAGATGCAAACTAATGTTTGACTGTGTAGTACTCGTTGGGAGGGAGCAGATACTTCGTAACATTGTCTCATATCGATCATTGAATAACTCAATATGTCTGAGAACTTAATTTGTAGATGCTAGTATCATTTCCAAAGTTGAACAATGGAAATGCGTTCTTTTAATTATAAAATATTTCCATTACAGTTATAAAAGTGTAATCGAAGTTGAAGTGATTTTTTTTCTAGGTTCATGTTTAGCATGAACCACTGCATTATGTCCTTATTGCATGTTCCATGAAGTTAACAAATTGATCAAATTTGTTAACAAGGTTCCATTATAACAGTAATATCAGAAAATAAGATTTTTAAAAAATGAATGAACTGAGGTAGTTCTTTGTATATTGCAGATCATGCTGAACAATCCATTGTTTGCCGGCAACCCTCAGCTACAAGACCAAATGAGGCAACAGATCCCTAACTTTCTCCAGCAGGTAAATCGGTCTGTTTCTGGCTTCATTAATTTCCTCAAGCAGAATTTACTAGTGATTGAGAGCAAGTGGAAGGTATTAAACTATTTCCACCTGTAAATATATGCTGCTGTTGACTTACATATAAATTGTATGAGTGCTCTAGAGTAAAATGATCTGTTACAGATCATCCACATCCAAGATTGGCGATTAATGCATAAAATGGCTTAATCTTTGCGAGAGTGCTTCAATTAAATTACGATTTGGAGGTGCTAGTGTTGGACTGCCATGGACAAAGTTAAAAATCTCAACATCAGGTTATAGTCCAACAGGTTTATCTGGAAGCACTAGCTTTCGGAGTGCTGCTCCTTCATCAGGTGGTTGTGACAGCTATACTTGTTAAATCAACTTCTTAATACTTCTCAAAACATTGTGGTACTGTCTAAAATCCAAGATCCATTTATTGAATGTTTCTCAGTGCAATTCAAATTTGTTCTCAATCTTGTGTGCCCTTTCCCTCCTAAGTTTACTGCTGCGTTGGTGCAATATTCAGTGATCTGTGGTAACTTGCATTTTCTTATATACTCTGGGAGGTTGATTTGACTTAAACATTGATAGAATGTGCAACTGTTGAGTTGATGGCATGCAGATGTGCAGCTGCTAATTCTGTAATGCAACTTAGCACCAAATGTGACTCAGTCATTCGGTGAATTGTTCCTATGCTGCAGTGTGTGCTGGAGTCACTTAAAACTCATGATGCAGAAAATGTTTGAAACTCAAACTTTTCAGCCTTAAGCAAACTACCATGTTCTTGTAATTTCAGATGCAGAACCCTGAAACATTGTCTGCTATGTCAAATCCAAGAGCCATGCAGGCTTTGCTACAGATTCAGCAAGGCCTGCAGACATTGTCGACTGAGGCTCCAGGGCTTCTGCCAGGGTAAGAGCTTTGTTATGGCACAAGTTATTTGCTGCTCCATGAATAAACAAAAAATGTTAGGTTTAAATAATACATTGTTTTGTAAATATAATGAGGCCATATGCCTCTGTAGGTCTATACTTGCATTTGTGGTCCCTCTCAATGTTCTCCCATTCTCTTCTACCTAACCCCATCAACATATTCTTCTCTTCCATTTTTCTTTGTGTCTCCATTCCTACTGGAAAGTTAGCCCTCTTTAATGTATCCAAGTGTACTTGATATTGGGAAATTAATATGGATTAAATATAACTATTGTATGAAACATAGACAATCCAGGTTTGGCTTGTAATCTAGTCTCCTAGTTTCTGAGAATTTACATTATCACAGCTATAGACTTAGACCCCAGTCTAATTGACCTCTAATGCAGGCATTACTTACAATGGTGCCCTGCCACCCTAAACAATGACCTTTCTTCCATCAAAAAAGTCAGATGCAGACTTATGGCTGATGATTGCAGTGCCTGACACTGAAGCAGTCTGTGTTTACAGCCAGCCTGGCAGAGACAACAACCAAGCTTGGGTTGATGTGTGGCTTTGGTGTCACTTGCCATTTAAGTGCAAGACAATAGCAATCTCCAACAAAAGAGAATCTCATCATTGCACCTTGATGTTCAATTCCATTATCATTACTGAATCCCCCACCTTCAACACCTTGAGGGTTACCATTGACCAGAAACTGAATTGGACTAACCACATAAATATCTGGTAACAAGACAAGTTGAACAGTAGACATTCTGCAATGAGCAACTTGCCTCCAGACTCTCCAAAGCTTGTCCACAATCTGCAAGATACAAATCAGTTAAATGATAGAATATTTTCCATTTGTCTAGATAAATTATGACACCAAAATTGGAGGTGTAGTGGACAGCAAAGAAGGTTGCCTCAGATTACAACAGGATCTTGATCAGATGGGCCAATGGGCTGACAACTGGCAGATGGAGTTTAATTCAGATAAATGCCAGGTGCTGCATTTGAGAAAGCAAAATCTTAGCAGGACTAATACACTTAATGGTAAGGTCGTAGGGAGTGTTGCTAAACAAAGACCTTGGAGTGCAGGTTCATAGCTCCTTGAAAATGGAATTGCAGGTAGATAGGTAGTGAAGAAGGCATTTGGTATGCTTTTCCTTATTGGTCAGAGTATTGAGTACAGGAGTTGGGAGATCATGTTGCGGCTGTACAGGACATTGGTTAGGCCACTTTTGGAATATTGCATGCAGTTCTGGTCTCCTTCCTATCGGAAAGATGTTATGAAACTTGAAAGGGTTCAGAAAAGATTTACAAGGATGTTGCCAGGGTTGGAGGATTTGAGCTATAGGGAGAGGTTGAATAGGCTAGGGCTGTTTTCCCTGGAGCATTGGAGGCTGAGGGGTGACCTTATAGAGATTTATAAAATCATGAGGGGCATGGATAGGATAAATAGGCAAAGTCTTTGCCCTGGGGTCGGGGAGTCCAGAACTAGAGGGCATAGGTTTAGGGTGAGAGGGGCAAGATATAAAAGAGACCTAAGGGGCAATGTTTTCATGCAGAGGGTGGTACGTGTATGGAATGAGCTGCCAGAGGAAGTGGTGGAGGCTAGTACAATTGCAACATTTAAAAGGCTTCTGGATGGGTATATGAACAGGAAGGGTTTGGGAGGGATATGCACCGGATGCTGGCAGGTGGGACTAGATTGTGTTGGAATATCTGATCGACATGGACAAGTTGGACTGAAGGGTCTATTTCACCCTGTACATCTCTACAATTCTATGATTCTAAATGTTCCTTCAGCAACACAAGCCCAGTGCCATCCAGGACAAAACCTGCTCTTTGGCATCGTATCTACAACCTGTGGCATTCACTCCCTATACAACATCTTGATTTTCAATGATATCACTGGTCCTCCACTGTAGCTGGATCAAATTCCTGAAACCCCCTTTCTAACAAGATTGTCTTGCTGTGTACAAGCTTTTATTTAAAAGTTGATGTGTTCAAACTGCTGTTGTTAAACTTTCCTTGATCTGTAATCAGTGCTGCTTCAACTTGAATGAGTGGGCGGCACGGTGGCACAGTGGTTAGCACTGCTGCCTCACAGCGCCAGAGACCCGGGTTCAATTCCCGCCTCAGGCGACTGGCTGTGTGGAGTTTGCACGTTCTCCCTGTGTCTGCGTGGGTTTCTTCCGGGTGCTCCGGTTTCCTCCCACAGTCCAAAGATGTGCAGGTTCGGTGAATTGGCCATGCTAAATTGCCCGTAGTGTTAGGTAAGGGGTAAATGTAGGGGTATGGGTGGGTTACACTTCGGCGAGTCGGTGTGGACTTGTTGGGCCGAAGGGCCTGTTTCCACACTGTAATGTAATCTAATCTAAAAAATCATCAGGGCAAATTCCATCTATATTATTTTGCTTGAATATTCTTGTTACAAACATTAGCCTCAAGCTGACTTAATTTCAAGCATGGTGCTTGTGGTGCAGCTTTTGGAAACTTTTCATTTAAACATTGAAGTTAATGTTGTTAATATCTCATTTATTCCCTGTTGGAAGCTTTGATTGAAGTATTCTGTTTAACTTTTCTCCCACAAAGGTATGGCAGTGGTGTTGGAGGAATTGGCACAATTGCACCTGGCACAAATGAGAATGCTGGTGGAGCAGGTGGCACAATGGGAACTGATGGACAACAGCATTTTGTGCAGCAAATGTTGCAAGCATTAGCTGGGGCAAACTCTCAGGTAGTAGAAAATTAAATAAAAATACAATTGATCAAGAATTATGATAGAACATAATGAGTTTCAGTTTCTCTTAAGGGGGAGGGAGTAGTCCTTGGGGTATGGAATTGAAACTGTGTTCATAAACCATTTGTCATAATTTTCGAAATGTCCTATGATTTTGGAAGGGTGCCAGGTTTTCAGATTGCAATCCTAAATTGTAAATGGGAAATGCCTGATGATGCATTGGGACTTCCCTACAGTTGTTTAATTGAGATCAAATGGGCAATTTTGGGAATAAAACCATTTACTCAGTCACACTGTATGGCACACTTGTGTCTGTGCTCACTGGAGAAGAGAATCCTGCGAATGTTACAGTAAAGGGAAAGATATTAGAGAAAATGACTAGGATTAGACTAAAGAGGCAATCAAAAGATTATAAAATTGGAAAAGACACTTTAGGTAGGAACACGGAAATTGTTGAGGCTCTAGTCACAATCTTCCACCACTTAGATACACATCTGGTTTCTGAGGGTTGAAGGAATAAAAATGTTATGCCCTGGTCAGTAAAAAGCAGGAAGGGATACAGGTGGTTATGCTGTAATGTGTGTTTAGTTAATGTGAATTTGTTGTAATGCGATTTGAATTGGGCACATTATTTCTAAAGCACAAACTTTTGAAACGTGTGTTGCCTGTAATGTGATTACATCGCCAACACTTTAAACTCTGTTTCTAAAGCACAATTTTTCCATAATGTGGGGTTGCACAAGAACGCAACCATAGTATTAAAGAAGAACTACCTGTAATTGACTAAATACAGGCAATTGAATCTAAAGATGATAATAGGGAGAAATTTAATTGTCATTTAGGAAAAGCATGATATAATCAATGGCAATCAGTACAGGTTGCTTAAAAGACAAACCAATTTTCACTGAATTAATTTGAGTTCAGTGATTAAAGTAAGGAAAGGATTGACAAGAATAAGGCAGTTGGTGTTTTCACTGTTGTTAAAGCAGTACGTAATAGACTTACTGGCAAAACTGAAATCCATGGGCTTAAAGAAGAATATGGATAAGAAATTGTCATGGGAAAGAAAGTAGACTGGTGACGAATGATTTTTCAGACCAGAGGGAAGTATGCTGTAAATCACTAGTATTAGGTTTGCTGCCTGTTTGACATTTCCTTATGTTTCAAATATATGGGACATAATTAAAGTTTGCAAATTACATGACAACATTGACAACTTTTATAGAATAATAATAATTCAAGAATTGGCTCACCATTACCTTACTCAGGGCAATTAGGGATAGTCAGTAAAGCTGCCCAAGCCAGCAGTGCAGACATCCCATAAGCAAATTTTAAAATAAAATAAATCAAACCTTAGAAATCATCTGGATAGGCCTCATCTGGAGTATTGTGTAGTTTTGAGTCGTTATATCTCTGGAAGAAGGGCAGGTTTGAAAGCGTGCAGGATAGAATTATTGTAATGGTATTAATGAGAGGGGAGCTCCAATTAGGTTGAGAAACTAGACAATCTCAGATTGTTGTCCTTCAAACAGAAAGTTACGTAATAGAAATATTCAGAAAGGTTTGATCAAATAAATAAGGAATAGTTTTTCCAAAAGGAGTAGGATTAGTAACCAGGAGTCACATTTAAAGTGACAAATACAGTGGTGGTGAAAATGAGTTTTTTTAAGTTAAAATGATCTGGAA
Organism: Chiloscyllium plagiosum; assembly: GCF_004010195.1. Classification (NCBI taxonomy): domain Eukaryota; kingdom Metazoa; phylum Chordata; class Chondrichthyes; order Orectolobiformes; family Hemiscylliidae; genus Chiloscyllium; species Chiloscyllium plagiosum. The sequence continues at coordinate 82,215,181 of NC_057711.1, read as the reverse complement.
TGCAATGTCTGATAGTGGTGTATGATAGCTTTTTAAAAAGGGAATAAGAAAAATGCTTGCAGGACAATGAAGGAAGCGATGGAAAACTAATGGGATAATGCTGTTGAAGGGCTGAAACAGATGGATAAAATGTGCTGTAAAATCCTGTGATAAACTTGCAATACGATGGCCAGATAATCCATTCTTTTGATGTTGGTTGGGAGTGAGAACTTCCTGTAGCTGCCCTAGCACTATTTTGAATGTCCACCCGGTGGGCAGATTGGCCCTTGGTTTAACATCTTTGAAAGATAACACCCCCAGCACTCAAGCCCTATCTCAGTACTACACTGTAACAGTTAAACCCTTTGCCCAATAAACAGATCTATATAACTAAAGGTACTATCATATATTTGTTTCATTTAATTTATGAATGACAAAACATTAATCTTCAACACTCTTAAAGCAGAGTATTAGCCCCATTTCAAAATTTACTGTAAATGGATGTAATGAGGCCATGTGTCAGTGACTTTTCTAGGCTTGTTCATACCATATCTTTCAGGCAGTAATGATTTTGCTTTTGTCAAACAAAGTGAAAACATGACATCCATACAATTGTCAATTTTGGTTTTCTTTCTGCTGATTGCAACCTTGTCTAATGATTTATGACAAACCAGTTGTTTGGAAAGCAAAAACAGAAATTGTTGAAGAAACTCAGCAGTTCTGGCAGCATCTCTGAAGAGAGAAAAAAAATTAACTGAGTCCAGTGATTCTTCTTCAGAACAGAGTTGTACTGAGCATTAACTCTGTTTTCTCTCCAAAGATGCTGCCAGACCTGCTGGATTTCTCCAGCAATGTTTTTGTTTCACATTTCTGGCATCTTTAATTCCTTGTTTATTTTAGTTATTTGGATAGTTGGCAAGAGGCTCCATAACTTTCTTACCATTATATTACTTCCTATTATTGTTTTTCTCAAGCCAAATTTTTTTTTAACATAATTTCTTGGTCTTCTCAAGCGACATATTACTTTTCTAGGCTAAACTGAAAGCAGAAAATACTGGAAAGATTCTACAGGTCCTAAACATTTGCTTCTGATGAATGTTTATCAATCCAAAATATTAACTGTTTCTCTCCCCACAAAATGCTTTCCAGTATTTTCTGTTTTCATTTGATTTCCATTATCTTTGATCATTTTTTCCCCTTTTGCTATCAGCAGCCTGCTTGTGTGTTGAAAGCAGCTGGTGAAATGCTTATTTGAAGGGCATCATGAAGGGGGAAGTACATGCCTTTGAAGAAATACTGTGTTGGTTTAACTATTCTGTTCTGCATTATTTTTGTTTTGATCATTCTCTAAGCTAGAGAAATCTGCGGTTTCTAGATGGGACTTGAACCTGCAGTGTTACCACTGAGCTACAGTTCCATGATTGCTAGTTGAAAAATCTGTGTTTATATGTGAGTGGAGTCATTCGTTGGCTGAAGACCAGTTTATATTGATTTACTGTGTACTCCCATTGTATAATCTGTCAACACTCATTGTCAATGCTTACTTCTGAAGATAGGCACCTGGAGATCTATGCAATACTCTTCTATTTATTATGAATAGGGAATATCTGGTGACAATTTTTTATTTCTTACCTTTTGCATGTCACTGCTGAGCAGAGTTTCACTCCGAATCCTGAGGTACAGTTTCAGCAGCAACTTGATCAACTCAGTGCAATGGGATTTCTGAATCGTGAAGCCAATCTTCAAGCTCTAATAGCAACAGGTGGAGATGTCAATGCAGCCATTGAACGGCTATTGGGTTCTCAGCCATCTTAGCAAATATTCTGCAGCTTGCAAATAAATTGTAATTTATTTTTGATATAACAGCAGTTAAATCTTTAAAAACAAATGTTCTTTTCAGCTTGACTTTTGAGGTTCAGTCTTGTAGTTGGCGATTGGAGAAAATGACATGATAAATGAGTGCACAGAGGCATTTGTACAGTACATAAGTATTGAGATTTTTTTGGTCAGGCCAAGATATTGTGCATGCATAAAAACTTTATTTCGTTTGTAATTTTTAGGAACTTGAGTCATGTGAATAAGTTTTTTGGTCTGACCTGAAAATCTGTTTAAATCTCAAGTCTTACTGTAGTAGCTAGTAACTAGTAGTCACTAGCTAATCAGTAGCCTCTTGATAGCAATTTGTATAGAACAAAGACTTGCAAGAGATGCAGAAGAAACTGATCAAAGCCGCAGTGTCTGACAGCCCACTGCGTATTGTGATTGAAGCATGCGTTAAGGCAAATAGCATCAAAAAGACTAAATGCAAGATCCCACCAAATCTAATATTTATTACTTTGCTTTATATACAAAATGAAATGCATAAAAATGTACTTCATTGCATATTATTTCACTAAAAAGATTTCAGTACCTTTCTAGTCTTGTTGAATGCAATTGCAGTGTGGTTTTGAGCTTCCTAATTCTGGATGACTTCAAATCTTTGTGCAGCTTTAATGAGCACCTTATTCTAAACTCTGTGCTTACAACTACAGCAGATTGGCTTTGGCCAGTAAAATCCTAGCATACTGTATGTGCATTATAACATGAAGTGTCACTTACTTTCTTGAGTGTCACTTGTAATATTAATCTAATTATTTCTCTGAACTGCCTTGTACAAAATATTTAACCTGTCAGTTTTTATCAGTAGCAATTACTTTATGTGCACACATCATTAAACTGAATTTAAGAAAAAAATTGTTCTGTGCCTTCATTAAAAAGCAAATCATTTAATCTCAACTATTCCTGTTCAGCATTTGTAGTCCAGTAATCCTGTAGCTGTCGTTACTTTGAAATAGCTTTTAAAAATTGCCAGAGAATTAATTATAAAGTAAAAGTGATTATCTGTGGTATCGGGATAATATCTCTAGATTTAACTCTGGTATACATATAAAGGAATGAATAATCTCAAAACATTATGTCCAAATGTAACTACCAACCTCATTTATTCCCTTTTGAAGTCATGTAGGCAAATCAAGTTAGTAAGTACTACTAAACTGATGTCAACAATCAGGGAACATTGTAACATGCATTTTAAGCCTCTAGAGCAGTACTGAGTTGAAACAAATTGTGTTCCAGATCCAGAACAATGTCATTTTTGGCAGTATTGATAGCTTTGTTAGATGGAAGTCTTTCCTTACTCATTCATAGAGTCATAGAGATGTACAGCATGGAAACAGACCCTTTGGTCCAACCCAATCTAGTCTCACCTGCCAGCACCTGGTCCATATCCCTCCAAACCCTCATTCATATACCCATCTAGATGCCTCTTAAATGTTGCAATTGTACCAGCCTCCACCACTTCGTCTGGCAGCTCATTCCATACACGTACCACCATCTGTGTGAAAAAGTTGCCCCTTAGGCCTCTTTTATATCTTGCCCCTCTCTTCCTAAACCTATGCCCTCTAGTTCTAGACTCCCTGACCCCAGGGCAAAGACTTTGCCTATTTACCCTATCCATGCCCCTCATAATTCTGTAAACCTCTATAAGGTCACCCCTCAGCCTCTGACACTCCAGGAAAAACGGCCCCAGTCTGTTCAGCCTCTCCCTATAGTTCAAATCCTCCAACTCTGGCAACATCCTTGTAAATGTTTTCTGAACCCTTCCAAGTTTCACAACATCTTTCCGATAGGACGGAGACCAGAATTGCACGCAGTATTCCAACAGTGGCCTAACCAATGTCCTGTACAACTGCAACATGACCTCCCAACTCCTGTACTCAATACTCTGACCAATAAAGGAAAGCATACCAAACGCCTTCTTCATTATCTTATCTACCTGCAACTCCATTTTCAAGGAGCTATGAACCTGCACTCCAAGGTCTCTTTGTTCAACAACACTCCCTACGACCTTACCATTAAGCGTATAAGTCCTGCTAAGATTTGCTTTCCCAAAATGCAGCACCTCTCATTTATCTGAATTAAACTCCAGATCCTGTTGTAATCTGAGGTAACCCTCTTCTTTGTCCACTACACCTCCAATTTTAGTGTCATCTGCAAACTTACTAACTGTATCTGTTATGCTCGCATTCAAATCATTTATGTAAATGACAAAATGTAGAGGGTCCAGCACCAATCCTTGTGGCACTCCACTGGTCACAGACCTCTAGTGTGAAAAACAACCCCCCAACACCACCCTCTGTCTTCTACCTTTGAGCTAGTTCTGTATCCAAGTGGCTAGTTCTCCCTGTATTCCGTGAGATCTAACCTTGCTAATCAGTCTCCTGTGGGGAGCCTTGTCGAATGCCTTACTAAAGTCCATATAGATCACATCTACCGCTCTGCCCTCATCAATCCTCTGTTACTTCCTCAAAAAACTCAATCAAGTTTGTGAGATATGAGTTCTCATCCACAAAACCATGTTGACTATCCCTAATCAGTCCTTGCCTTTCCAAATGCATGTACATCCTTCCCTCAGGATTCCCTCCAACAGCTTGCCCACTACCGACGTCAGGCTCATTGGTCTATAGTTCCTTGGCTTGTCCTTACCACCCTTCTTAAACAGTGGCACCACATTAGCCAACCTCCAGTCTTACGGCACCTCACCTGTGACTATCGATGATACAATTATCTCAGCAAAAGACCCAACAATTACTTCTCTAGCTTCTCACAGAGTTCTCGGGTACACCTGATCAGGTCCTGGGGATTTATCCACTTTTATGCGTTTCAAGACATCCACCACTTCCTCCTCTGTCATATGGTCACCATCTATTTCCCTACAGTCTGTATCTTCCATATCCTTTTCCACAGTAAATACTGATGCAAAATACTCATTTAGTATCTTCCCCCACTTTCTGCGGCTCCACACAAAGGCCGCCTTGCTGATCTTTGAGGGGCCCTAGTCACCCTTTTGTCCTTAATGTATTTGTAAAAACCCTTTTGGATTCTCCTTAATTCTGTTTGCCAAAGCTATCTCATGTCCCCGTTTTGCCCTCCTGACTTCCCTCTTAAGTATACTCCTACTTTATTTATACTCTTCTAAGGATTCACTTGACCTATCCTGTCTATACCTGACATATGCTTCCTTCTTTTCCCTAACCAAACCTTCAATTTCTTTAGTCATCCAGTATTCCCTATACCTACCAGCCTTCCCTTTCATCCTAACAGGAATATACTTTCTCTGGATTCTCGTTATCTCAGTTCTGAAGGCTTCCCATTTTCCAGCTGTCCCTTTACCTGCGAACTGCTGCCTCCAATCAGCTTTCGAAAGTTCTTGCCTAATTGGCCTTTCTCCAATTTAGATCTTCAACTTTTTGATCTGGTCTATCCTTTTCCATCATTATTTTAAATCTAATAGAACTATGGTCACTGGCCCCAAAGTGCTCCCCTACTGACACCTCGGTCATCTGCCCTGCCTTATTTCCCAAGAGTAAGTCAAGTTTTGCACCTTCTCTAATAGGTACATCCACATACTGAATCAGAAAATTGTTTTGTACACACAACAAATTCCTCTCCATCTAAACCCTTTAACACTATGGCAGTCCCAGTCTATGTTTGGAAAGTTAAAATCCCCTACCATAACCACCCTGTTTTTCTTACAGATAGCTGAGATCTCCTTACAAGTTTGTTTCTCAATTTCCCTCTTGACAGGGGGTCTGTAATACAATCCCAATAAGGTGATCATCCCTTTTTTTATTTCTCAGTTTCACCCAAATAACTTCCCTGGATGTATTTCTAGGAATATCCTCCCTCAGCACAGCTGTAATGCTATCCCTCATCAAAAATGCCACTCCCCCTCCTCTCTCGCCTCCCTTTCTATCCTTCCTGTAGCACATGTATTCTGGAACATTAAGCTGCCAGTCCTGACCATCGCTGAGCCATGTTTCTGTAATTGCTATGACATCCCAGTCCCATGTTCCTAACCATACCCTGAGTTCATCTGTCTTCCCTGTTAGGCCCCTTGCATTGAAATAAATGCAGTTTAATTTATTAGTCTGACCTTGTCCCTGACTGTTTGACTCGCTTCTGTGCTCAACTGTACTAGTCTCAGATTGATCTCTTTCCTCACTATCTCTCTGGGTCCCAACCTTACTAGTTTAAATCCTCCCAAGCAGCTCTAGCAAATTTCCCTGCCAGTATATTAGTCCCCTTCCAATTTAGGTGCAATCCGTCCTTCTTGTACAGGTCACTTCTATTCCAAAAGAGATTCCAATGATCCAAAAATGTGAATCCTTCTCCCATACACCAGCTCCTCAGCAATGCATTCATCTGCTCTATTCTCCTATTCCTGCCCTCACTAGCTCGTAACACTAATCCAGATATTACTACTCTCCATGACCTTTTTAAATTCCTGCCTAACTCTCTAATCTCCCTTCAGACTTTCGACCTTTTCCCTTCCTATGTCATTGGTTCCAATGTGGACAATGACCTCTTGCTGGCCGCTCTTCCCTGTGAGAACCATTTGTTAGCAGATCTCTTTTGGATTTCACAAATTATGGAGTTCCAAGGGTGATAGAATACAAAAGTGGGAAAGCAAATCTCTTGTGGTAAAGTTTGGAAAAACTTCTTTCCAGCAGTGATTTAAGTGTTAATATAATTCATGAAAGGAAAATAAATATTTTTCTTGCAGATAACATATATTCCTTTGCAGTTGCATTTGTAACTCTGATTTGGAGGTTCCTTTGTTGAGCTGGAGTGTACAAAGTTAATAACTTTGTACTTGTAACGAATTCTGTCTATATGTGATCTCTACAATCCATTTGAACAATGGTGAATACAGTCAGTAAGTTGTATGGCATGGAAACAGATCCTTCCGACCAACCTGTCCATGCAATCCAGATATCCTAAATTAATCTCGTCCCATTTGCCAGCACTTGGCCCATATCCCCCTCAACCCTTTCTATTTATGTACCCATAAAGATGCCTTTTAAATGCTGTAATTGTACCAGCCTCCACCACTTCCTCTGGCAGCTTTTTCCACCACCCTCTGCATGACAACATTGCTCCTTTGGTCTCTTTCAAAATTTTTCCCCTCTCACCTTAAACCCATGCCTCTAGGTTTGGCCTCCCATGCCCTGAGAAAAGACCTTGTCTATTTACCCTATCTGTGCCCCTCATGATTTTATAAACCTCTATAATGTGACCCCTCAGCCTCTGGCTCCTCAGAAAATAACCCTAGCCTATTCAGCCTCCCTGTAGCTCAAACCATCCAACCCCAGCAACATGCTTGTAAATCTTTTCTGAACCCTCTCAAGTTTAATAACTCACTTATACATCCACAACATGACCTCTGAACTCCTATACTCAATGCACTGACCAATAAAGACAAATGTACTAAATGCTTCTTTCACTATCCTGTCTACCTGCAACTCCACTTTTAAGGAGCGATGAACCTCCATTCCAAGATTTCTGTCAGCAACACTTCCCTAGCACCCTACTATCAGCTGTGTAAGTCCTGCCCTGGTTTGCCTTAACAAAATGCATCACCTTGCATTTATCTAAATTAAAATCCATCTGCCACTCCACCCATCTGATCAAGGTCCTGTTATACTCTGACAACCACCTTTATTAGGCGAAAGTGAGGACAGCAGATGCTGGAGATTACAGTCGAGAGTGTGGCGCTGGAAAAGCACAGCAGGTCAGGGAGTGTCTGAGGAGCAGGGTAATCGATGAAGGGCTTTTGCCCGAAACATCGATTTTCCTGCTCCTCGGATGCTGCTTGACCTGCTGTGCTTTTCCAGCACCAAGCTCTTGACTCTAACCTCCTTTACCGCCCCACCACACCACCAATATTGGTGTTATCACGCGAACTTACCATTCCTCCTATATGTACAGCCAGATCATTTATGTAAGTGGCAAAAAGCAGGGGATATAGCATTGATCCTTGTGGCACACCATATTTTCCAAATATTAAACAATATCAATGCAAATATTAAATATTTGCAAACTGTATTTAATAAACTAAGACATTTAGATGGCCCTTTTCAGAATTGTCCCACATATTTGCAATATTTCCTTCCATTGTGCTTTGCTACTGTCTATACCAAAAATAGTTAATTTTGCTCCATTACACTCCTGGTCCCATAGGTGCTGTCAGTGGAAAGGTTTGCTGTAAGGCATATAGCACAAACACAAGGGTATTGTAAACATTTGGAATATATTACAGTGTCATAAAGTGTCCTTCTACACTTGAAGTTTTCTCTTGTCCTGGCACACCTCCAACGCTACACAGTGATAGCACCATTGATACAGACAGAGGCATGTGCTCCACTTGGCTTCCTGAGGTTGATGAGCAGCTCCTTTATTTTGCTGATGTTGAAGGAGAGATTGTTATCTTTACACCATGCCACTATGCACTTTCTGCTTGACGAGAGTGGAGGACCTTCAAAGAAATGTTTCAAGGTGCTCAGCAAAAGTATATTCCAGTGAGAAGGAAGGACTGTAAGAGGAGGGGTAATCTGCCATGGGTGTCAAAGGAAATAAGGCAGGCTATCAAAGTGAAAGAGAAGGTATACAAAGTGGCCAAAAACAACAGGAATCTAGAAGATTGTTGACCTTTAACGTTTCCCAGAAAGCTACAAAAAGAGCTTTAAAGAAGATAAAATGAGAAAAAAAGTAGCACCAAATATAGACATAGCAAAAGTTTCTATAAATATATAAAACAAAGAGTGGCTAAAGTAAATGTTGGTCCTTTAGAGGATAAGAAGGGGCAGTTAGTTATGGGATAAGATGAAATGGCTGAGGCATTGAACAGATACTTTGCATAGGTCTTCATAGTGGAGGATACTAATAACATGCCAGCAAGTGACGAGGGCATGGAAACAAGTATTATGGAAGAGCTAATATTGGTTAAACTAATGGAGCTAAGGATAGGTAAGTCTCCCGGTCATGATGGAATGCATCCTAGGGTACTAAAAGAGATGGTGGGAGAAATAGCAGGTATTGGTGGTAATTTTCCAAAATTCACTGGACTCTGGGACAGTCCTAGCAGATTGGACAATAGCAAATGTGACACCACTGTTTACAAAGGGAAGTAGACAAAAGATGGGTAATTATAGACTGGTGAACTTAACCTCTAGTGGGGAAGATGCTTGTGACTATTATCAAGGAAGAAATCGGGTATTTCGAAAGAAATTTTCCCACTGCACAGACGCAGCATGGGTTCATGAAGGGCAGGTCATGCTTCACAAATCTTTTAGAGTACTATGAATAAGTTTCAAGCAAGGTGGACAATGGGGACCCAGTGGATGTAGTATACCTAAATTTCCAAAAGGCCTTTGATAAGGTGCCGCATATGAGGTTACTGCATAAGATAAAGATGCATGGTATTAGGGTAGAGTATTAGCATGGATAGAGGATTGGTTGACTTACAGGAAGCAAAGAGTAGTGATAAATGAGTGCTATTCTGGCTGGCAATTGCTGACTAGTGGTGTACCTCAGGAATTGGTGCTGGGACCACAATTATTTACAATTTACATCGATGATTTGGATTTGGGGACCATGTGTATGGTGTCAAAATTTGCCAATGACACTAAAATGAGTGGCAGAGCAAAGTGTGCAGAGGACTGTGAAACTTTGCAGAGAAACATAGATACATTGAGTGAGTGGGCAAAGGTCTGGCAGATGGAATACAACGTTGGTAAATGTGAAGTCATATTTTGGTAGGAGTAACAGTAAAATAGATTATTAATTGAATGGTAAAATGTTGCAGCATACTGATTTGCAGAGGGACCTGGGTGACCTTGTGCATGAATCACAGAAGGATGGTCTGCAGGTACAACAGGTAATTAAGAAGGCAAATGGAATTTTGTCCTTCATTGCTTGAGAGGTTGAGTTTAAAAGTGGAGAGGTAATGTCACAGCTGTACAAGGTGCTGGTGAGGCCACACCTGGAGTATTGTGTGCAGATTTGGTTTCCTTAAGAAAGAATGTACTGGCACTACAGGTGGGTGTAGAGGAGGTTCACTCGGTTGATTCCAGAGTTGAGGGGGTTGGTTTATGAGGAGAGGCTGAGTAGACTGGGATTATATTCACTGGAATTCAGAAGAATGAGGGGGGGATATTATAGAAACATATAAAAGTATGAAAGGAATTGATAAAATAGAAATAGATAGGATGTTTCCACTGGTAGGTGAAACTAGGACAAGAGGGCGTGGCCTCAAGGTTAGAGGAAGCAGGTTCAGAAATGAACTGAGAAGGAACTTCTTCACCCAGAGGGTTGTTAATCTATGGAATTCCTTGCCCAGGGAAGTAGTAGTGCTACTTCAGTAATTGCTTTTAAAGCTACGGTAGATACTTTTTTGAAAAATAAAGGAATAAAGGGATATGGTGAAAACGCGGGTAAGTGGAGCTGAGTCCACAAAAAGATTAGCCATGATCTTATTGAGTGGCGCAGCAGGCTCAAAGGGCCAGGCAACTTACGCCTGCTCCTAGTTCTTACCATCTTGTATAAGAACGCTGATCTAACGTCTGCAGCAGTGACTGTGGGTACAGGTGCACCCAAGGCTGTCGGGGCAGGTAACATCATTTCACTGACCTGTTCAAAGCGAGCATAGAATGTGCTCATCGGGGATGCATCGTTGTCAGTGATTCTATTCGATTTTGCTTTGTAGCCTATTATATCTTCTAAGCCTTGTCACAGTCAACGTGTTTGTGTGGTTAGTCTGGGACTGTATTGTTTGATTGGATTGCGAAGATCGTACTTAGATTTCCTGTATAGATCAGGGTCACCCAACACTTGAATACCTCAAAGCTAGTTTGTAGCAAAATCAAAGCATTCCGTACTATTATTGAGGCCTTATTCAAGTCTGTTTGTAAAATATAAATTGTAGGTGTGACTTTAGGAGCTAATGCTGCAAAAGAACTCGACAAAATTCCATTCTGATAGTTAAATGGCAATAAGATCCATTTCAAGGAGGTGCTGCAAGGCTACTTGTTTTTCATCTACGCCGGTATTAAAAAAAAACACGCTTGACAGTGGAGCAAGATTTGTGGATAGTCTTCTCATCAATTCTTCTCAGGATCAAAAGATTCTGCATACACTGGCAGGCCCGGGTTTCCCACTAATCTGAGGAGTAAATTTACTCTTATTTTGCGTTGAGACATTGTTTATGAAAGTCAGAGTTGAGCAGATTTTGAAAATGTCTGTGCTTGCAGTTGAAAAAAGTGCATTTGCTGGTGGGTTTAAAATATTAATGCTTGTGATCCTCCTTTAATTTTTTTTGTATGCACTATGTTGCAAATCTCTAGTGAGGCTGTAACCATGGTAAATTCAAGTAAATGTTACATTTTCCAACAATCACTTCAGCTGAAAAAAGTAGATGGAATTACCTCATTGAAGTGAGCCTTGATACTAAAGAAGTTGGAACTGCTGCATCTGATTACACTGTACTGTGATTCTCTGTAAATACTTTAACACCTTTGTTATAAAACAGATCCGCAAATTAACTACTGCTGGATTTTCAAAGTATTGGATTCAATGGACTTACCTTTTAAGTGTGACTTCCTGTTTTTCTTACTAAGTTTATTGAAGTTCACAATTTCATGGAAGCTGCTATGTCATAATCATACAGCACGGAAACAGGTCCTTTTGGCTTAAATTGTCCATGCTGACCAGGTTTCCTAACCTGAATTAGTCCCTGTGTTTGGCCCAAATACCTCTAAAGCTTTATTACCAGGGACCTCTCCAAATCTCTCTCAAATGTTTTAATTGCCACCTCTACCACTTCCTCTGGCAGCTGATTCCATATATGCTGTACTGTCTGTGTGAAAACGTTGCCTTTCAGGTCCCTTTTAAATCTTTGCGCTCCCACCTTAAACCAATGCACGCTAATTTTAGACTCCCTTACCCTGGGAAGTAGACCTTGCTATTCACTTTATCTAGTTCCCTCATGATTTTTATAAATCTTTGTAAGATCACCCCTCAGCCTTGTATGCCCCAGGGGAGAAAGGTCCCAGCCTATTCAGTTTCTCTTTATAATTCTAACCTTCCAGTCTCTGTAACATACTTGTAAATCCTTTTTACACTCTTTCCAGTTTAATAACATCCTTTCAATAGCAGGACCACTAGAATTGTATGCAGTACTCCAAATGTGGCCTTACCAATGTCTTGTACAGCTGTAACATTATCTCAACATTTATACTCAATGCTCAGATTGAAGGCAGGCATGCCAAACCCCATTTTTGAGAAACTGTGTACCTGCACTGTTAGGTCTCTGTTTGGTTTGGGGACATACTCCCCAGGACTCTGCTATCAACTATGTAATTCCTGCTCTGGTTTACCTCATCTACCATTCTTTGGCCCAATTTCTGAGTTGATCAAACTCCTGTTGTACTCTTAGACAATCTTCTTCATGGTCCACTATACTACCAATTTTGGTGTTATCTGCAAACTTAGTAACCATGCCTCCTATATTCTCATCCAAATCATTTATATAAATAAACAACAATGGACCTAGCACAGATCCTTGTTGTACATTGCTAATCACAGGCTTCCAGTCTGATCAACAACCCTCTATCACCATCCTTTGTCTCCTACCATCCAGCCAATTTTGTATACAACTGGCTAGCTCTCCCTGGATCCCATATGATCTAACCCTACTAACCAGTCTGCCATGCAGAGCCTTCTCGAAAGCCTTGCTAAAAGTCCGTGTAGACAACGTCTACCATTCTGCCTTCAGATAGGTAACCTATCTTGGCCACCCCTTCAAAAGTACTGAATCAAATATGTGAAACATGATTTCCCATGTACAAAACTATGCTGACTATTTCTAATCAGTCCTTGCATTACCAAATGCTTGTAGATCCTGTCTTTCCCTTCATTGACATTAGGTTCCACAGTCTGTAGTCCCCTGGCTTTTCCTTGCAGCTTGCCTTAAATAAAGGCACGACATTAGCCATTCTTCAGTCTTCCAACATTTCACTCATAGCTGTTGATAATGCAAATATCTATGTTAGGGACCCACGCAATTTCTTCCCTTGCTTCCCACAATGCCCTAGGATACATAGAACATTGAACAATACAGCACAGTACAGGCTTTTGGCCCTTGATGTTGTGCCGACCTTTTATCCTGCTCTTTGATCAAACTAACTACATACCCTTCATTTTACTATCATCCATATGTGCCTCTCCAAGAGTCATTTAAATGTCCCTAATGTCTCTGTCTCTACTACCACCACTGGCAGTGCATTCCATGCACCCACCACTCTGTGTAAAGAACCGTCCTCTGACATCTCCCCTAAACCTTCCTCCAATTACTTTAAAGTTATGCCTCCTTGTGATAGCCGTTTTGCCCTGGGAAAAAGTCTCTGACTATTCACTCTATCTATGCCTCTCACCATCTTGTACACCTCTATCAAGTCATCTTTCATCCTCCTTCGCTCCAATGAGAAAAGCCTTAAATTGTTCAACCTTTCTTCATAAGAGATGCCCTCCAGTCCAGGCAGCATCCTGGTAAATCTCCTCTGCACCTTCTCTGAAGCTTCTACATCCTTCCTATAATGAGGTGACCAGAACTGAATACAATATTCTAAGTGTGGTATAACCAGGGCTCTATAGAACTGCAGCATAACCTTGCGGCTCTTAAACTCAATTCCCCTGCTAATGAAAGCCGACACACCCATATGCCTTCTTAACAACCCTATCAACTTGGGTGGCAACTTTGAGGGATCAATGGACATGGACCCCAAGATTCTTCTGTTTCTCCCCACACTGCCAAGAATCCTGCCTTTAACACTGTATTACAAAATGAATCACTTCACACTTTTCCAGATTGAACTCCATCTGCCACTTATCAGCCCAGTTCTGCATCCTGTCTTTGTCCTGTTGCAACCTACAATACCCCTCCACACTATCCACCATTCCACCAACCTTTGTGTCATCGGCAAACTTACAAACCATCCTTCCACTTTCTCATACAAGTCATTTATAAAAGTCACAAAGAGCAGAGGTCCCAGAACAGATCCCTGCTGAACACCACTGGTCACCAAGCTCCAGGCTGCATACTTTCCATCCACCACCACCCTCTGTCTTTTATGAGTCAGCCAATTCTATATCCAGGCTGTATCCCATGCCTCCTTACTTTCTGAATGAGCCTACCTTGGGGAACCTTATTAAACACCTTGCTAAAATCCATGTACACCATATCCACTGCTCTACCTGCATCAATGTGTTTTGTCACATCCTCAAATAATTCATTAAGGTTTGTGAGGCATGATCTACCCCTCATAAAGCCATGTCGACTATTTCTAATCAAACTATAGTTTTCCAAGTAATAATAAATTCCATTTGTCAGAACCCTTTCCAATAATTTGCCCACCAGATATGTAAGACTGATGCTCTATAATTCCCAGGATTCTCCCTATTCTCTTTCTTGAACAAGGGAATAACATTTGCCACCCTCCAATCATCTGGCACTACTCCAGTGAACAGTGAGGACATAAAGATCATCGCCAAAGATGCAGCAATCTCTTCTCTTGCTTCCTGTAGAAACCTAGGGTATATCCTGTCTGGCCCAGGGGACTTATCTATCCTTTTGTTTTTCAAAATTTTCAGCACATCCTTCTTAACATCAACCTGTTCAAGCATATCAGCCTATTTCATGCCGTCCTCTCAAACGTCAAGGTCCCTCTCCGTAGTGAATATTGAAGCAAAGTATTCATTAAGGACCACCCCCATCACCTCTGACTCCAGGCACATGTTCCCTCCACTATCCCTAATCAGCCCCACCCTCACTCTGGCTATCCTCACAAGTGTAGAATCCGTTAGGTTTTTCCTTAATCCTACCTGCTAAAGCTTTTTTATGTCCCCTTCTAGCTCTTCTTAAATAAGCTTCCTTCTTCCTCTTGACTAGATGTTCCACATCCTTTGTCACCCTACCATGCCTTGTCTCAGTGGGACAAACCAATCCAGCACTATCAGCAATTGTCCCAAAACAACCTCCACATTTCTGTCATGCATTTCCCTGAGAACATCTGTTCCCAATTTAGTTGCCCCAATTCCTGCCTAATTCTCCCTCCCCCAATTCAATATTTTCCCATACCGTCTGTTCCTATCGCTCTCCATGACTATAGCAAAGGTCAGGGAGTTGTGATCACTATCACCGAAATGCTCTCCCAGCTGGATCTGACACATGGCCTGGTTCGTTGCCAAGCACCAAATCCAAGATGGCCTCCTCTCTAGTCAGCCTAACATATTGAGTCAAAGAATCCTCCCTGGACACACCTGACAAAAGCTGCTTCATCCAAACTATGTGAACTAAGGACATTCCAATCAATATTAGGGAAATTAAAGTCACCCATGACAACAACCTTATTACTTCTGCACCTTTCCAAAATCTGCCAATCTGCTCCTCTGTGTCTCTATTGATATTGGGTGGGGCGGGGTGACTGTTCCTTTCCTGTATCTGACCTCCATCCATACTGACTCTGTAGACAAACTCTCCTTGATGACCTCCCTTTCTCCAGCTGTGATACTATCCCTGATTAGCAGTGCCACTTCTTCACCTCGTTTATCTTCCCCACCTGCATCCCCCCCATTCCTTTTGAAACATCTCAACCCTGGAACATCTAACAACCATTCCTGCTCCTGTGATATCCAAGTCTCCACAATGGCCACAACATTCGTAGCTCCAAGTACTGATCCATGCTCTAAGTTCATCACCCTTCATCCTGATACTTCTTGCATTAAAATAGACACACTTCAAGCCATCACACTGACTGCAACTTTGCCTTATCAACTGTCTATCCCTCCTCACAGACTCTCTGCACACTGTATCTGGCTGTTCACTAGCTACTCCATCCTCAGATCTGTAGCTCCGGTTCCCACCCACCCCCGCTGCCAAACTAGTTTAACCCCTCTCAAAGAGCTTTAGCAAACCTCGTGCCCGGGATATTGGTGCCCCTTCAGTTCAGAGACCTGTCCTTCTTGTACAGGTCTCACCTTCCCCAGAAGGTATCCCAAAGATCCACTTATCTGAAGCCCTCCCTCCTTCACCAGCCCTGTTTATCTGCACCGCTCTCTGTTCCTAGCTCACTAGACCGTGGTATCGGTAGCAATCCTGAGATTACTACTTTGCTTGTCCTGCCTTCGAGCTTGCAAGCTAACTCCCTATATTCTCGATCCGAGACATCCCTGAGCCTGGCACTCAGGAGACAATATACCATCCGGGAGTCTCGTTCGCAACCACAGACTCTCCTGTCTGTTCCTCTCACCACTGAATCTCCAATCACTATCATTCTCCTCAACTCCCCCCTTGCCTTCTGAGCCACAAAGCCATTTGATTAGGTCCTGGGGATTTAGAATCATAGAATCCCTCCTGTGCGGAAGTCAACCCTCTGAAGGGCATCCTACCCAGACCCCTTTCCTACCTCTGTAACCACACATTTCCCATGGCTAATCCAGCTAGCCTGGACACTATGGGCAATTTAGCATGGTCAATCTACCTAAATTGCACACCTTTGGACTGTGGGATGAAACCGGAGCATGCGGAGGAAATCCATGAAGGCACGGGGAGAATGTCCATGTGGAATTTGCAGTCGCCCAAGGACTCAAACCTAGGTGCATGGCACTGTGAGTTGTCACCCAGTTATCTTGCTTTATGCATTTTAAGGCCTCCAGCACCATCACTTCTGTAATGTGGACATTTTTCAAGACATCACTATGTATTTCCCAGAGTTCCCTAGCTTCCATATCTTTCTCCACGGTAAATACTGATGAGAAGTAGTCGTTTTGGATCTCACCCATTTCCTGTGGTTTCATGCAGACTTATTGGGCCCTATTTTCCTTGTTACTTATTTTGCCCTTAATACACTTGTAGAATCTCCTTTACCCTATCTGTCAAAACTACCTCATGTCCCCTTTTTGCCTTTCTGATTTTCTTTGCAAGTGTACTGCTATACCACCGCACCCCCCCCCCCCCCCCCCCCACCGCCACGGACTTGAAGGATTTATTTGATCCCAGCTGTCTATACCTGACATTTGCCTCCTTTTTCTTGACCAGAGAGTCAACATTTGCAGTCATCCAGTGTTCCCTACTCCTGCTAGCCTTACCCTTCACACTAACAGGGACATGCTGGTCCTGAACTCCCCATATTTCACTTTTGAAAGCCTCCCCACTTGCCAGGCATCTCTTTGCAGCTTTTGAAAGATCCTGTCTAATACCATTAAAATTGACGTTGCCCCAATTTAAACTTTGAACTTGTGGTTCAGCTTATCCTTGTCTGTAACTATTTTAAAACCAGTAGAATTATGGTCAGTACTCCCTCACTAACACCTCAGTCACTGTCCTGCCACATTTCCCAAGGGGAGGTTAAGTTTTGCCACTTCTGTAGTAGGGCCTTCTACTTATTGATTGAGCAAGTTTTCGTGAGCACACTTAAATTTCTTCCATCCAACCCCTTAACACTGTGGGAGTCCTAGTCTATGTTTGGAAACTTAAAATCCCCTACTATACAATCCTACTATTCTTACAGCTGTCTGTGATCTCCCTACATATTTCCTCTTTGAGGGCCTATGATAAAATCCCATCAAAGTGATCATCCCCTTCTTATTTCTCAGTCCATCCACAAAGCCTCACTGGACAATCTCCTAGGACTACCTGCCTAAGTAGTGCCATGGGTTTTCCCCAATAAAAACACAACTCCTCCTCCTCTCTACTCTCCTTTCCTTCCTATAGCATTTGTACCTCAGAACATTGAGCTGCCAGTCCTGTCTCTCCCTCAGCTGTGTTTCTGTAATATCCCAGTTCCCATGTTCCTTTCCATGCCTTGAGTTCATCTGCTTTACCTGTCAGGCTTCTTGCATTGAAATAAATGCAGTTTAATTTCTCAGTCTTCCCTCATTCCCTGCTGTGTTCTTGCCTGCCTTGTCAATTTAACTTGCTTTAACTTCTACACTAGCCTCAACGTTCTTGCTTGTCTCACTGCTGTTTAGCCACACTGCCCCCGCCCCCTCCCTTCACCAGACTGGTTTAAATCCTCCCAAATCGCTCAAGCAAATCTCTCCAGGGGATTTAAGATGGTGGCGACCCAGTAGGCCTGAGTTTGCTGAGCTCTGCCCAGGACCCCCCGCCCCGCCACGCAGCAACAGATGCGCCCCCGGCCGTCCCGGAGGACTTACTGGCAGAGGCAAGCCTGGTCTTGGAAATAGTCAAGCTCCGAGAGAGGATCAATGCAGAAGCATGACCGGGAGATCAAGAGCCTCTGGCAGCGTGTCGGAGGGGCAGAGCAAAGGGTTTCAGCCTCCGAGACCACAGGATCCCCAGGCTATGGTGTACAAGGGATCAAGAATAATGCTGTTCCAGGACTTCTCTCCGGTCGTGGTACGCAAGAGAATTTTATGAGGTTAAGAAGTGTCTGAGGGAATTAAAAATTCAGTATTCCATGAGATACCTGAGCAAATCTCTCCAGTTCAGGTGCAGCCCATCCCTCTTGTACAAGTTACCTCTGCTCCAGAAGAGATCCCAAAAATCTGAATCCCTGCCCCCTGTATCTCAGCCACGCATTCATCTGCCTTAATCTCCTATTCCTACTCACACTAGCATGTGACACTGGGAATAGTCCAGAGCTTGCTTACACTTGAGATCCTGCTTTTTAACTTCATGCCTGGATCTCATCCCTTTTTCTACCTGTCGCTGGTACAAGTGTGTAAAATTACCTCTGGCTGCTCACACTCCCCTATGAGAGTTTGCTGCAACTGCTCCAAGACATCCTTGATCCTGGCACGAGGGAGACAACACACTGTATCCTGAAATCGCGCTTGCAGCTGCAGAGATGCTTATCTGTGCTCCTGACAACACAGTGCCCTATTATAATTGCTCACTTGGAATATACCATAATCCTGTTTTACAGCAGAGCCAGTTGTAGTGCCAAAGACTTGGCTGCTGGCTCCTTAGGCCTTATGTTATCTAACTATTTGTTAAATTTTGTTTTATGAACATATGATTTCAGCCAATTACCTTTAAGAATGTTTCACAATGTATATATGTGAAAAAGGAAGAGTGATGCCTGCAATGAGACATGCACCATATGCACTGGGATAGATTACACCTTCCAGCAGTTTTTTGGGTGGTTAGCCAAGTCACTGGATTATGGTATAATAAAATCAGAAAACATGAGAACACAGCAATCTCTTCAGCATCTGTGGAGAGAAACATTTTAGTGTTCCCAGTCATGATGTTTCATCAGAACTAGATAAGCGCAGCTACCCTTTGGGCATTGTTAATCACTGAAATCCCTTGCTATCAATATGCTGGGGTGACCATTGACCAAAGACTGAACTGGACCAACCATATCAATAATACGGCTACAACAGCAGGTCAGACACTTCCTGTCTCACCAAAGCAGGTGTGCTATCTACAAGGCACAAGTCTGGATTGTGATGGAATACTTTTCACTTGCCTGGATGAGTGCAGCTCCAATAACTCTTGAAGCTTGATACCATCAAGGAAAAAGTATCTTGCTTGTTTGGCAGCCTATCCTTCTCCATGTGCTGCCACCATCACCATATCCCACAGTGACAGCTGACACATTGTTTTCTGGAGACACGATTATTTGACCGCTCTCTACACAGCTGATCTCTTCTTCAGCTGCTGTTGTGGATCTATGTTGCACAAACCACAATATACAATAAATCAGCAGACAATTAATTTGTTCAGCATTTAAATGTTTATTGGTCAGACATCTTTGCAGATTAGGAGTTTCAGATTATAGTTTAAGAGCAACTAATCTCCATTGGAAAGTATAGATATTTTACTTTAATTCTTTGTATATTGAAGTTGATTGAGCTTTAATACTTTATAGAGTCATACAGCATGGAAACAGACCCTTTGGTCCAACCAGTCCATGCCGACTATAATCCCAAACTAAACTAGCCTCACCTGCCTGCTCCTGGCCCATATCCCTCCAAACCTTTCCTATTCATGTATCCATCCAAATGTCTTTTAAAAGTTGTAATTGTACCTGCATCCTCCACCTCCTCAGGAAGTTCATTCCATATTTGAATCACCCTCTGTGTAAAAGATTTGCCCCTTATGTCTTTTTAAAATCTCTCTCCTCTCACCTTAAAAATGTGCTATCTTAGGGAAAAGACAATTACCATCAACTCTATATATACCTCTCGTTATTTTATAAACTTACCAGGTCACCTCTCCACCTGCTACGCTCCAGTGAAAAAAGTCCCAGACTATCCAGCCTTTCTTTATAAATCAAACTTTCCATACCCGGCAATATCCTGGTAAATCTCTTCTGAACCCTATCCAGCTTGTTAATATCCTTCCTATAACTGTTTCAAAGTGTGAAAACAAACATAACTGTAATACACTCCAGGTGCTTATTTTTGCATATGCTGATCTCTTGTGCATTTGCTTATAATTAATTTAAGTTTTTTTTCCTTTGTCTTTTCTCTGGGTGTGGAGCATCTTATAGTCTGTGCACATGATATGCTCTTGTTCATTTGAGTGTGGGAATGTGTGGCTTTTTGGAGAGGTGTCAGTTCTCAGGGCCTGGGATTACATTTGTTCAGGGCTATAGTTCATCTGTTTGTTTGCATTTAGTAGTGGAGGAGTGATTGTGAAGTACCTGTTGTTCTTTTATTGCCCTCTCAGGAATGTCATTTATTGCCAAGCTCCAGTGACTTTGTCTTAAGTGATGTTATAATTCATTTTCGAGGGGAATAAAGAGTCCACTACATTGATTTGGGACCAGAGTAGTTAGCATGTCCAAATAAGAACAACCGGTTACTTTCTCAAACAAATATTTATAAATCAATAGGTTTTTTTCTGCATTTGACAGTTATGTGGTTACTTGTACTGCTAGTAGCTTTTATATTTTAAAATCTTTCTTAAACCAAGTGCAGGTAATCCACTTGCAATGTGGGCTCTGAATTCATGTAATCTGGATTTTTAGATTAGTAACATTACGATAGAGTAGGGCAATGTCATGCTTTAGTGCTGTATTTCCTATCATGAAGATTCAAGAGATACAGCAGAAATGGCAAGAAACCTGAGCAATAAGGCCCACTTCTACCTCCTCAAACCAAACTCAATTTCTTCTTCCATCTGCGAGAAGCTAATCCCTTCTGAATGCAGGTTAATGCTAGACATTTGGCTCATTTTGCCAACAGGTTTCTAGTTGAGGCATTTCGAAGGCCATGGAAGGTCTCCATGGTCATTCACTTTGAAAAATATATATATTTATCCGTTTCTCTTTTAGTGATCATGTGTTTTGCTTTCAACACTGCTGATAGATCATTTCATGTGCATAAATTATGAATGTAAAAATGAATTCATGTAACTTATTGCACTGGTTGCTAATTCATTTGGTGGAAATGTTCTTTTTATTTATGTATTGTTTTGTGCTTGGTATGCTTAAAATTAGATAGGTGGTTGTTTCCTCGAATACCTTTCACATATAATATTTTTTAATCACATCAAAATAAGATGGGTGGCATTTTGAGAAACAAACTGCTTTTTAATCATTTATGTTCTGTGGCAAGGACTTAAGCAGATTATGATGTGTAATTATCCTTATAGGTGTTTCATGGGTATCTTTGATCTTGAAATGGGTTGATTTTATTACCATTTAGAGTCATAGAGTCATTGTACTGTAAGGCACGGAAACAGACTCTACTGTTCAACTTGTCCTTGTCGACGAGATATTCTAAATTAATCTAGTCCCATTTGTCAGCACTGGGCCCATATCCCTCTAAACCCTTCCTATTCATGTACCCATCAAGATGCCTTTTAAATGTTGTAATTGGACCAACCTCCACCATTTCCTCTGGTAGCCCTTTCCATACGCACATCACTTTCTGTGTGAAAAAGTTGCCCCTTAGGTCCCTTTTAAATCTTTACCCTCTCACCTTAAACCCATGCCCTCTAGTTTTGCAGTCCCCTACCCTTGGGAAAAGACCTTCACTATCCAAACTATCTGTGCCCGTCATGATTTTATAAACCTCTATAAGGTCACCCCTCAATCTCTGATGCTCCAGAGAATACAGCCCCAGCCTATTTAACGTCTCCATATAGCTCAAATCCTCCAAACATGGCACCATCCTTCTAAATCTTTTCTGAACCCTTTCAAATTTTACAACATCCTTCCTAAAGCAGGGGAAATCATAACTGAACACAGTATTCCATAAGTGGCCTAACCAACGTTCTTTACAGCTGCAGCATGACCTCCCAACTCCTATAGTCAATGCACTGACCAAGAAATGCACTGGCTGCAATTACTTCGGCACCACTTCCCACCCGTTCCTCCACTACATTGTTGACTGTATAGGCGCCGCCATTGCTCCCATGAGGAAGTTGAACAGTTTATCAACTTTACCAACATCTTCCAACCTGACCTCAAATTCACCTGGACCATCCCCTTCCCAGATCTCACATGTCTCTGGCAGCCGACTATCCACAGACATGTACTACAAGCCCACCGACTCCCACCCTACCTCCTATAAAAATGCCCTTATTCCCAATTCCTCCGCCTCCACAGCATCTGTTCACAAGATGATCAATTCCACCTCAGAAAGTCTCAGATGGCCTCCTTCTTCCACAATCGCAACTTCCCTCCCCACGTGGTTGACAATGCCCTCCAGTGCATCTCCTCCACTTCACGCATCACCGCCCTTGAACCCCAACTTCCCCAATGCAACAAGGACAGAATGCCCCTGGTCTTCACCTTCCACCCCACCAACCGCTGCATACATTGCATCATCCTCCGCTACATCCGCCACCTCCAAATGAACCCCACCACCGAAGATATATTTCCCTCCCCACCCCTATCAGCATTCCAGAAAGACCATTCCCTTCGCAACTCCCTCATCAGGTCCACACCCCCCATCAGCCCACACCCCACTCCTGGCACCTTTCCCTGCTACAGCAGGTATTGTAAAACCTGCGCCCACACCACTCCCCTCACCTCCATCCAAGGCTCCAAGGGATCCTTCCACATCAGAAATTTACCTGTACTTCTACCAATGTCATCTATTGCATCTGTTGCATCCGGTATGGTCTCCTCTACATCGGGGATACAGGACGCCTTCTTGCGGATCGTTCCAGAGAACATCTCTGGGACACCCACACCCCACCCCACCACTCCATGGCTGGACACTTCAACACCCCCTTCCACTCCATCAAGGACATGGAGGTCCTGGGCCTCCTCCATCGCCAAACCATTACCACCCGATGCCTGGAGGAAGAACCTCCCTCATATTCTACCTTAGGACCCTGCAACCACACGGGATAAATGTGGATTTCAACAGCTTCCTCATTTCCCCTCCACCCACATTATCTCAGTCCCAAGCCTCCAACTTGGCACCTCACTCCAGACCTGTCTATCACTCCCCCCCGACTTATCACCTCCCTCCAATCCCAGCCCCTCCCATTTATCTCTCAGCCCCGATCCACAAGCTTCATTCCTGATGAAGGCCTTATGCCCAAAACGTTGATTCTCCTGCTCCTCGGATGCTGCCTGACCTGCTGTGCTTTTCCAGCAACACACTCTCAACATTGACCAATAAAGGCAAGCATACCAAATGCCTTCTTCACTATCCTATCTACCTGCAACTCGACTTTAAATGAACAATGAATCTGCACTTCAAAGTCTTTTTGTTTAGCAACAGTTCTCAGGAACTTACCATCAAGTGTATGTGTTCTGCCCTGATTTGTTTTTCCAAAACGCAGCACCTCAAATTTATGTAAAGTGAATTCGATCTGCCACTCCTCGGCTCATTGGCCCATCTGATCAAGGTCCTGTTATTCTCTGAGGTAACCTTCTTTGCTGTCCACTACACCTCCAATTTTGGTGTCATCTGCAAACATATTAACTATACCTCATATGTTCACATCCAAAGCATTTATAAACGACAAAAAGTAGTGACCCAGTAGCGATTCTTGTGGCACACCACTGGTCACAAGTCTCCAGTCTGAAAAGCAACCCTCCACCACCACCCTCTGTCTCCTACCTTCAAACCAGTTCTGAATCCAAATGGTGCGTTCTCCCTGTATTCCATGTGATCTAACCTTGCTAACCAGTCTCCCATGGGGAATTTTGTCAAACACCTTACTGAAGTCCATACAGATCACATCCACCTCTCTGCATTCATCAATCTTCTCCAGAAAACTCAGTTGTGAGTGAGACATGATTTCCCAAGCACAAAGCCATGTTGACTAACCCTAATCAGTCCTAACCTTTCCAAATACATGTAAATCCTGGCCCTCAAGATTCCCTCCAACAACTTGCCCACCACCGATGTCAGGCTCACTGGACTATAGTTCCCTGGCTTCTCCTTACCACCTTTCTTAAATAGTGGTATCACGTTAGCCAACCTACAGTTTTCCGGCACATCACCTGTGGCTATCGATGATACAAATATCTCAGCATGATGCCCAGAAATCACTTCCCTAACACAAAGTTCTCAGATACACCTGATCTGGTCCAGGGATTTATCCACTTTTATCCATTTCAAGATGTCCAGCACCACCTCCTCTGTAAAATTGACAGTTTTAAAGATGTCACTATTTATTTCCCCAATTTGTCAAGCTTCCATAGCCTCCTCCACAGTAAATACTGTTGCAAAATACTAATTTGGTATCTCCCTTATCTCCTATAGTTCCACACATAGGCAGCTTTGCTGATTTTTAAGGCCCCTATTCTCTCCCTAGTTACCCTTTTGTCCTTAATATATTTGTAGAATCCCTTTGTATTCTCCCTAACCTTACTTGCCAAAATGCTCTCATGTCCCACTTTACCCTCCTGATTTCCCTCTCAAGTATACTTCTACTGCCTTTATAATCTTTTAGGGATTCACTTGATCTCTGCTGTCTATACCTGACATATGCTTCCTTGTTTTTCTTGATGAAAGCCTCAATTTCTCTAGTCATCCAGCATTCCCAACACCACCAGACTTACCCTTCATCCTAACAGGATCATACAGCCTCTGGACTCTCATTATCTAATTTCTGAAGGCTTCCAACTTTCCAGCCGTCCCTTTACCTGCGAACGTCTGCCCCCAATCAACTTTTGAAAGTTCCTGCCTAATACCATCAAAATTGGCTTTCCTCCAATTTAGAACTTTAACTTTTCGATTCGGTCTATCCTTTTCCATCATTGTTTTGAGTCTAATAGAATTAAGATTCCTGGCCCCAAAAGTGCTCCCCCCACTGACACCTCAGTCACCTGCCCTGTCTTATTTCCCAACAGTGGGTCAGGTTTTGCTTTTCACTAGTAGGTACATTCAAGTACTGAATCAGAAAGTTTTTTTTTTAAACATAACAGGTTCCTCTCCATTCATGCACTTAACACTCTGGCTGTCCCAGTCTATATTTGGAAAGTTAAAATCCCTTCCATAACCACCCTGTTCTTCTTAGATAACTGAACTGTCCTTACAAATTTGCGCCTCTATTTCCCACTGACTATTGGGAGTTCTATAGAACAAGCCCAACAAGGTGATCATCTCTTGGTGCATTTCAATTAAAATCATTTGTTTAATTTACTGATCCTATCATTGAAGAGGTAAGCATTTAAGACGCTAAACAACATTGATTATCAAAGACACATGGATCATATGATTCACTGGCTTGTGCATTTTTTAAAACAAGTTTTAACTGAAAGAACCAAAAATGTATTTAAAAACAAAACTTATCATTATAAGATGCATTTAGCTCAATCACCTCAAGCAAGTTGTCGCAAAAGAACTTGTCTATTACCATCTGAAGCCAAATCAAATATGCTAAAATATGAAACTATCTGAAACTTTCCGAGTAACTAGTAACAAATAGTGATGATTTTGAACTCTGTAGTAGTATTTGACAATATGCCCCTGTTGGTCTGTTTCTGGATTACCCTTTGTTTAATCATATGGTAGAAAATGTTAGTCTAAAAGTGGGTTCCCTATTAATACAAGGGCAGGAGTTCCTTACTTTAGAAAGTAAGACCTTGATTAATTGTAATGTATTATAGTCCTAGGAATATGAACAAACTTCACCTAGCCTGTATTGATTAATTAAAAACCTTTCCCTCCTGAAGTCAAATTGACATTTGATAAATCTCCATTATTTATGGAGATAAATAAACTAAAATAAACTAATTGCCTTGCACTGAGTCAGAATGCATGTATCAAATGGAGGTCATGTATGTTGAGCTTCAGTCAGAAACGTGAGCAACGTTTGAGGGTTGCATTTTTGTTTAATTTTATATTGGACAGCCTTGTTTTCAGCTGATCTGCTTCCCTTCTGGAGACCTTTTGAATCAGTATTTTTTATTTTGGAATTACTAACATTGCAAACAGTCACTTTCCTGAACAGGATGGTCCCTGTGCCTCAAAGTGCCCTCATAAATAAACTGGTCTAGAATGAGCAACAGGACAAATCAGGTTAAAGTACTTTGAGTCCTTCATCACTCAAGATAGTGCTAACCATTTCATTGATGGATAGTTTTAATCAATCTATTCAGGTTTATTATGAAACACCTCTGGAGCACAGCCCCCTGGTTTGAAGGTGGGGACACTCCCACTATGTCACAAGAGCCCTACCTTTTCAATGACTTGGTGACATCTCCGAGTCAAAATGAGTCAATGTTCCTGGTTTTCTCATTGGAATTTGGCAGCTTTTGAAATACAGAAAGAATAATGACTTGAAGGTCATTAGTCTGCTTTCAGTTAGAAGGAATAGGAATTAATTTGATTTGCTGACAGAAACATCTATAGCTTGGAAAGCATTTTGGGTTCTATGCAAAGACATTCTGGTTGAAGCTGGATCCATTGTATCAGCTCTGGAACATACAGTTAGCTCAGAAAGGTCTGGTCAGTGCAAGGATTTTAGTTTGGAAGTTCTAGACCTCAGGTTTTTGGTTAGAACCCTGAAGGAGTTATTTGAAGCTGAGAAAATCTAAGCCAGTTATGTGAGTACCCAAAGACGATGCTGTCAGACCCTCAAGACCAGGAATTGAAATCAACATCTGTCATCACTGCTGCTTCATAATGCCAGGACCTGGGTAGTGTCCAGTGATGCGCTGGCTGGGTTGATAAGCCATTGTAAATGCAGGGTTACAGGGCTGGAGGGGGATACTCTTGAGAGTCAGTGCAGACCCGATGGGCTGAATGGCCTCTTTCCGTAACATAGGGATTTTATATCAACCTAAACTGGAACATTTAGGTGTTTTTGCATATGCTTCAGTATCTGGAGAGTTGTGAATGGTACTGAATGTCATATATTCTCACT
Source organism: Chiloscyllium plagiosum (assembly GCF_004010195.1). Taxonomy (NCBI): domain Eukaryota; kingdom Metazoa; phylum Chordata; class Chondrichthyes; order Orectolobiformes; family Hemiscylliidae; genus Chiloscyllium; species Chiloscyllium plagiosum. Next base: position 82,188,015 of record NC_057711.1, on the reverse strand, counting down.
TACCACCTTTATAGAGAAGGTCAGACTATGATGATGATGTTTGGACACTACTGAAGAACCCCTGCGTGATATCCTCCAAATGAGATTACTGCTATCAAATAATAACGGCTACCTACCTTTCTGCAAAAGGAGAGTTTTCTCCAATTCCCGGTTGCCTTCAATTTTACTTGGGTTCTATGATGCTATTCCCTGTTATATGTTGTATTTATGTAAGGGATGGGGTAGCATAGTGGCTCAGTGATTAGCACTGTTGCTTCACAGCACCAGGGAGCCAGGCTCGATTCCAGCCTTGGGTGACAGTGTGGAGTCTGCACATTCTCCCTCTGCCTGTGTGGGTTTCCTCCAGTTTCCTCTCTCAGCACAAAGATGGATGGATTGGCAATGCTGAATTTCTCTGTAGTGTCCAGGGATGTGTAGGTTATGTGGTTAGCCATGGTAAATGTGGTGGGGGCTCTGAGTGGGATAGTCTTCAGAAGGCCTGCTTTCACACTGTAGAGATTCCATGAAAGAAAAACAACCAAGTCTTGAATCCAACTCTCTTGTCCATGGTTTGACCAAGCTGTGGAACAGTCAGTGAACATTCAACAACATTGCTGTAGGTTTTGCAGTCGCATGTCGGCCAGACAGGATAAGGACTGTAGAATTTTCCCTAAAGGACAAACGGTAAATTTAATGGGTTTTACAATAATCCAGTAGGCTCTGACCATTATTACTGAGGCTAGTTTTTTTAAATTCTGGATTTTTTGGGGACATGGCAAGATGGCGGTGATTCTGTAGAACTGCTGTGGACGGGTCTGCCTAACAGCCAAGGCATACTGGTGTTTTTTGCCATCCCTGGCCAACTTATGTGATGGAATTATTAGTTTAAAACCTTACAGAACACACATTTGTTAATATTTGGGAGTGGGAAGGATACCAAAGGGAAAAGGAGTGAGCAAACAGCAGCAGGGAGGGCACTCCCCTGCAGCACCTACCACACCATAGACTGCAGCAGCAGCAGCCTCTCCTGAACCCCCCAGGGACCTGACAGACTCACAGGAATTGACTGCTGCGATAGAGAGACTTACCTCGAAGGTTGGGGCTGTGATTGAGGAGATCCGTGGGGAGATTCGTGCCCAGGTCCAACCTATCACATCCATGCTGCAGAAGCACGAACAGGAGATCCAGGGCCTCAGGGAGAGGCTCGAGGAGGTGGAGGGTCGAACTAAGGCCTCAGAAGCTGAGATGGAGTCCTCGTGCAGTCGGATCCAGGTGCTGGAGTGAGAGGTGCAGGCCTTGCGAGACCATATCGATGAACTTGAAAATTGAGGTCAGAGGATAAATCTCCGAATTGTTGGGCTCCCTGAAGGTGAGGAAGGTGAGCAGTCAGTCAGCTTCTTTGAAAGCTGGCTGCCGAAGTTTTTTGGATTTCGCAATGAGTCCAGCAGGCTGCAGATTGAAAAGACTTATCGGGTTACAGTGCACAGGTCAGGCCCAGTGCAGCACCCCCCTGCTCAGTGCTAGTGCACTTCCACTCATAAGGACAAGCAAAAAGTCATAGATGCTTCCAGATCCCTGGGAAAAGATCCACAGGCGCTGCTGTACAAGGGGTCAAAAATCATGTTTTCCCAGGATTTCTCTGCAGCTGTAACTTCGATGAAGTTAAAAAGAGGCTGAGGAACCTGGGCATCCAGTACTCCATGAGATACCCCGCAGTGCTCCATTTCAGCCACGAGGACTCAATTTATACACTCGATGCAGCGCATAAAGCTAAAAACTTTGTAGACACTTTAAAATCGACGGATTGGCCTGAAGAATACGGTTAATGTTTGTTCTTTTTTCTATCTTTCCCCCATGTTTTCCCTTCCTTTTTTTATTCCTTTCTTTCTCCCTATTAATTTCCTTTTTGGAAAGAGGGGAAAAGACCTTGGAATAAGCTGTTCCTTTTTTTTAATAACTGGATTTTCTGATGGGAAATTTTGTGGATGTTCTTTGTTGTCTCTCCCCCTTTTTTTTTGTTTGTTCTGTTTCTCTTTTAGTCACAAGTAGGGGTGACATGAAGCCAGGGATGGGTGGAGTACTCATCCTGACTTTGTCTTTTTTCTGTTGTTTTAAGGATCATCTCCTTGTGTTTTTTTCTGGTCTAAGGCTGGGGCACAGTCCAGGTTTGAAGGAGCTATGAAGGAGGGATGGGTTGGGTGAGTGCCCTCTATGGGTAGGGGGAAAAGTCTTCCAGTCAAGGTTTTGTAGTTGGTTTTCTTTGTCGTTTTTTGGTAGTAATAGTTGTTTATAGTTATGATAGAGTAGTTTTTGTATATATAGTTCTTTGACTCTATGAGTCTTTACTTACTTGTGCTCGGTGCTTTGAAAGCAGGGTTCTCCCTCTGAGGGGTTCAAGGGTCTCTGAAAGGGGATATAAGAAGACTACGCTTCTCACTAAGCCCTATCAGCCTGATACGGAGAGGTTATTGCTACGTTCCACAAGCACTCTTTTGGTTAGGGCCCTCTATCGCCTGCTGGGTGGCAAGGCCTAACAGGATATTAACTTGTTACGTGAGGTCTGGGAGCAAGAGTTAGGAGTGGAGAGCTCTTCTGAAACATGGAAGAACATATGGGAGAATACTAGAAAGATCGCAATCTGTAATAGGACATGTGCTACACAGTTAAAAATTCTGCACAGGGTTCATCTGGCACCAGACTGTCTGGCGAAGTTTAAAAAAGGGGCATCTTCAGTGTGCCCCAAATGTAAAATAAGTGTAGGTACTCTTACCCATTGCTTCTGGACATGCCACAGACTCAGTGTTTACTGAAGCGCTGTGGCAGGAGAGATACAGAGTGTATTGAGGACTGAAGTCAAAGTAGACCCAATATCTCTCCTCTTAGGTCTACCAAATTTACCATCTTTAGATGGGCATGGGAAGAAATTATTTTCTTGCATACTGTGCACGGAAGAATATTCTGATGAATTGGGTGTCTGAGAACCTGCCAGGCTTGCTGGGGTGGCAGAAATTAATTATGGAGCACATTCCCTTGGACTTTTTTTTTTTTACAAACACGGTGCACCACACAACAGATCATTTTTATAAGACATGGCAGCCCTAATTGAGTTATTTGGAGATAAATTTGTCAGTTATCTTAACAAGGGTGTTTGTTTAACCAGGATGGTTAGATTTGTCAAGCTGTGGGCCCTGGAGGGGGATCTCCTGAGTTAATACGGGTGTATATACAATGCTCCTGTTCCTTTGTTTGGGAGCTTTGCGTTGAGCATAGCTGTTCTGTATTATGTGTTTTTTTGGGGATTTTTGCATTTTTTTTGGTGTTGCTTTGCACAGTGTTAGGGTTTGTTTTGTATTATAGGGTAGGTTACTAGTTAGTAGACAGTAGCTGTATTGTAACTTTTTTTTATTATACTGATATTTGTTATTGATTGTATTTTTCAATAAGTTTATATGTTTGTAAAGTTAAAATATTTGCTAATAAATATATTTACAAAAAAAATCTGGATTTATTAAGTTTAATTCCACCAATGTTGCCACGATTACATTTAAACTGATGTCCCCAGAGAATTTGCTTGATTTGCTGAATTTTAGTCCAGTAACATCATTACTGCGCAACATTTTCTCATTGTGTTCATGGTAGTGGGAAATGTGGATGGTTCTTTTATTTGCTTTATTAAGAAGGGAACTTTGAACTTGTCAGATTTTCAAACCACTGCAGAAGTATTTCATTATATTTAGATAAATTAAGTCTGAACATTAAACAATCTTAAAATCAGGTCATTAATTGATTGTTTAAAACAGAGCAGTCCAAAATTAAATATTACGATTGTGTGTAGATGGTATCCAACCAGAATTGCTAACTCCTGTCGATGTCACAAGTATCAATTATCAGTCTGAAGTGTTTGGAGAAGAACTTGTTGACTCTTTTTCCTTCTGCTCACAATCAAACAAACCAAAGGCTAATCTTCCTATGTCAAGACCTTTTTTCATTCAATCACTACTAATACTCCAAAATGCAATGGATTGACTATCAGTTTTGATTTACCAATACTACTGGATGCTGGTGCTGGCTGGAGAATGTGATTTGTATGATACAAGTTAATTGCAACTTCTACTGCCCAGTGAATTACTGAGGTGTCTTTAAGGTTTTATGTATGGGAATTTTTTTAATGCCACTGTACACTCTATTAATTGCATGTCACAATATAACTGGCAATTAGTGATATGGAACATTTATTCCTATCAGTACAGTGCAGCCATTGCTTTCTGCTGACCTCAAACAAAAAATTTTAACCTAAATGTCTTTCAATCTCAGTCACTATGTCTGAAATGCTGTTCTCAATACTAATATTAATGAAATTCTCAGTACCTTCCGGTGGCTCTAGTGTGGCAAACTGAGATTGTAGCAAAGAAGGTGACATGAAATGTCCTTTTCTACTGTCTAACCTCTTAGTAATCAATTGTATGGGGCCATGAAGATATACAAACAAGATGTTCTTGCTGCAGCCAAGTTGTGATCGCTCCTCGTTCTCTTTTAAAGTTCTGTTGACAGCACTTTGCTCACCAGTCAGAATTCTTCGATACATTCTTTTCAGAGAAGAGCAAGCAAGGATCACGTTTTCTCCAAATGAAATTTCCCTATTGTTAAATATAATTGTTACTCATCATGAATAAATATTCAAATCTACAAATAAATGCAAGATCTACATCCATCACGCTTCACCACATTACAAAATTTCATCAGTACTGAACTAAAGTATTTTGTAATTGAAGGTCAAGCACGAAAAGCTTATTATTTACAGAATTTACTCATCTGATCAGATAACATATGCACAAATTTATGGTTAATGTCTACTTTTGCTCCATTACTTAACTCTAATCTTATTTGACAAAAAAAATTAAAATTTTCAGTTTACCTCATTAATATTTCATGCAAAGTGCACAACCAGGGGATTCGATCCTATGACCAACAGAAACAAGTGTCTTAAAAAATTGGGATGGTACAAGTTTTATTTATACAATTTTCTTTTGAAAAAAAGAAACTTGGGAAATAAATGTTATTTTTCTCTCAATTTCCCATTCAGTGTTTGAGTACAAAATGGTATAGTCAAGTAAAATGGCTCTCCTAAATCACTGCAGTTGGCTCCCAGAAGATGCACAGGGTCAAATCATTCTTGCAATTTTCCCACATTCCAACAAGTTGTCTTTTCTCTGCCAGCTGAGATTTTGAAAACCAGGTGTGCGTTAACACTGTTCCACAATTATGGCACCACTTGAGAAAAGGCTTATGAATAAAAGGACCGTCATTACATTTGCTCATAAGTTCCAGATATTTACATTAATTCTAATACTTCACTGCAATTAAGCCGTTATGTCTACCATAATACACAAGTCTCAAACATATTGTAGTTTTATAAAGGAAATTTATTTCAAGAAGATTGTAAGCATAAGTCCAGTAAGTAATTACAGTCCAGTCAGTTTAATTTTAGAATTAGTAGCCATACGGGAAAAAGCTTGCTAATTTAGGGACTCTCCGTATGAATATCCAAAAGAGGAAATTGTGGTTTGAATAGATAACTAACAGGGTTGATGAGGGTAATTATGTTGATACGGTACACACAGACTTTCAAAAGATACTTGAAATTGTGCCACATAGTAGGCAAAGTTGCATCTTAAGTGATAGAAGGGGCAGTACCAACTTGGATACAAATTGGCTGAAAAATGGGAAGTAGAAAGAGTCAACAGACATTTTGCATCCTGGAGAGCAGTTTGTCGTTGAGTTTTCCCAGGGGTTAGTATTGGAAACCTTATTTTTTCTTAAACTTAATGAGGTGCAAGAGCACAGGGATTTAGATGAATTATTGAAGGTGGCAAAATAGGTGGGGACATCAGTTAATAAAGCATTCAGTATCCTGGACTTTATCAATAGAAGTTATAGTACAAGAACAAGGAGGTGATACTGATTTTGTATAAGACACTTGTTAGACCTCAGCTACACTATTGTTTACAGTTCATGTGCTACACTATAGGAAAGATGTGAATGCATCAGAAACTTTAAAAACAAAATATGGTTTAAGGACAAACTTTAGTTATGAGGATAGTAAGAAGAGTTTGGGACTGTTCTCCTTGGAGAGAAGGCTAAGACAATCTGAAAGAAGTTTTCAGGATCATGAGGTCTGGTTAAAGTAGGTAGGCAAAAACGGAGAAGAAATAAAGGGAAGTATGGGCTGCTTATATTTCAGGCAGATCAAGAGTGGTTCCTTCTCCCAACCCACTGCTTCCCTAACCAGTGTTAGAAAATTCCTTCTAACTCTTGGAATTTGTGCCCATGCCTAGAATCAGAAATCACCACTGACCCTACTGCTAACCCAAATTGACGTTTTCAACTATAATTGGCCTGTTGCGTTCCTCTGGAGTCTTCTCTGTCTAACAGGAGGCAACCCTATCAATGGGCTTTAAAAACCAATGGCAAAATCTACCTCACTCAAGATGAGACTATTCTGTGTTTTGTATGTAACAACCTTTTAAAAGATAAATACTTTTAAAATCACACTAGTACAGACAGAATCTCTTGCTCCTTTGAAAAAGGCATGGAATCAAAATGTTTTAAATTAGATAGCCATGACTGCATCCTGTAAACAAATGGAAGAAAATAGTGAACAGAGTTGTACGGTGAGTTTGTGCTTTTACTTTCAAATCTTAGACCTAAAAGTTGATAAAAGTTCAGATAAGTGGAAGAAACTACAGCAAATTTAAAATCCCACCAAAAAAAAAGGGCATTAATGTAGCTTCTTGGGAAATCCTTTGACAAGAAAATGCGCAATAACTGCATCAATATTAAGTACAAATTTACAAATATCTTTTCATTTTGTAAAGATAAGCAACTGTAATACTTCCACCAATATGTAAAACAGTGATTGGATACAGGTAATTAAATATACCTCATCATCCAGTGGTATTCCGTTCACCATCTTTTCTTTGTTTTCTTTAGGATGGTAGTCATCAGCATCATAAAATTTCCATCCCCGCTATTGAAAAGAAAAACACTTCAGAATACTTATTAATTTCACTTTAAATTTTGAAAGATAGCTACATATGCATCCATGAACAATGTTACTACTCTACTTCATCAAACAGAACCTAAGCAGTAGTAAAAATGTCATTTGGTCTTGTTTATCTTCTCTCAAGACGTGTGGTACAGTGGTAACATCCCTACCTCTGGGCCAGAAGTCCCAAGTTTGAGCCCCACATTAGGACTGGTTGGTTATGAAAGGTGATTGCAACATAGCCAAAAAGGTCGATTATCAGCCTGTAAATTCTTCCAAAATGCTTGATGACAGGTGTTAAGAGCAGGAGAATTTTGTGGTCAGCCGTCATGTAAAAAGCAAAAGCAAACCACTGCACTACTTTGCCCACAAGCGTCGACATATCCAATGGAACTTCAAGTCCTAGCGCTGAAATTAGGTCTTAAGAAACAACAAATACAACTTGCAGAGATCAGTAAAATACAAGGGAAATAAGAATTCTGGACTTGAGAGTTTGAACTTGGAAGTTGCAAGAGAACCTACTTTTTTTTGCATTATGGTAAATGGTACAACTTATTTCAAACTTCAAAACAACTTATTGTAGAAATCTGAATGGATACTTTTATATTGAACAGAAACTGGTGGAACACTAATTTAGAGCTGTGAAGTTACCTGTTGGCTTGTTGGAAAATGGATATTAGTTTACAAATTTTGCTAAAGTGCAAATTGAAAAGGAACCGCTATGTGCAAATTAGTTTTTAGGAGGCTGTGGAGATTGATGAATTTGCTTTGAGGATACACCTGAAGGGCAATGTTATTAAACAACTCGATATATGATCTGCTCATTGCAGAAATAGCAGAAAAAAAACACCAAAAACACTGTGATCCAAGATCGTGGCGATCTAGGAATATCATGTAGCAGAGCTCCGCACCACAGCGCAAGCAGGACGAACTTTTAACCCACCCTACGTGGACCACTGTAATATCCTGGGACTCTGGAAAGGTCGTGGAGTCCCAGCAAACTGTTAAAAATCAACTTACCCTGGTTTTCGCAATCGAGGAATGCCAAAGAAGGGAGGAGCAGCATCCGAGGCCAGGCACAGACCAGGCCCAGATCCTCAGACTCTATTTCTTAACAGGCCCTGGTGAAGGAGATCGTGAAACCTCTCAAGATGGTGGGTAAGCAGATAAAGAAGTTGGTCCCAATTTCTATCATGCTGCAGAAGCACGAACAACAGCTGGGAGACCTGGAGAAAAAAGGACGGATGACGTAGAATGCAAAGTCACAGTGGTGGAAGTTGATACTGGTTCCTCCGAGGATAGGATCCAAGCCCTGGAGACACAGGTCCATAAGTTGCTTGACCAAGTTGATAACCTCAAGAACAGGGGCAGAAAAAAAAAATGCGGATTGTTCGTCTGTTGGAGGGTAGGGAAGGTGAGTGGCCAGTGGAATTTATTGAGGACCGGTTGCCGAAATTTGTTAACGGAGGTTTGAAGATCAAGCGGGCTCACCGGGTCATGCCGCAGAGGTCAGGTTTGGACCAACGTCCTCATCCTATCTTGGAATGGTTTCATCACTATAGAGATAAAGAGAGAATCGTGGAAGCTTCCAGAATCCAAAGCCCCTAATTTATGGGGCTCTAAGATTATGTTTTTCCAGGACTGCTCAGCGGCGGTGATCCATAAAAGAAAATGTTATGATGGTATCAAGAGAAGACTGAGGGAGCTTGGGATCCAGTACTCTCTGGAGGTATCTGGCGGTGTTTCAGATCACCTGAGATGGATCCGTACATTTCTTTGATACGTCAGAGAAGGCAAGAGACTGTGTACAAATTAACAATCTGAACAACTTAGTATGTACAAATAGTTATTTGGGTATGTCTCTGTTTTTCTTTTTAAAAAAAAGGAGGAAGTTCGGTCGGGGCTTTCTTTTCCTTTTATTTTAAATTGGTCTACACTACGTTTGGCGGTGGTTGAGATGTGTACTTTCAATTTCTAAGTTAAATTATACCAAAGGAGGGGTGGGGCACTTATTTTCTTTCTTTCAAATTTTCTTTATTCACATTGTTATTCCATGATTTATTTTCTTTCTCTTCTGCTTGTGTTTGCGCTGCAGCTCTAGCTAGGAGGGGAGAAAATAGTTGAGATGGCAAGATCCTGCTTATGGGCAGTTTATACCTGGTTCAGGTATTTAAATGCCCTGGCTGCAGTATTGGCAGTGTGATGGGAAGTTGGGTTTTGGGATGTGTAGTTGCCCCCTTGGGGCAGGGGGTGAGTTCCCCTATTCAGTGCCGTTGGCGCTTTATATGTTGGTTTGTTTTTTGGTTTTTGTTCTATATAATCTTTGACAGCTTTGTAGGTTTGTTAACTGTAGTGGTTTAGTTTATGTAGATTTTATATTCGATGGATCTTATAACAGTAAGGCTTGGCGATTTGTGGTTTGAGTTCCTCCTCTCTGGAACCTAAATGTTACTGCGGAAGGTTATGGCTAATGAATTGATTAAATGGTGTACCTGGAAAAATTAAGGGGAGTCATTCACCAATTAAGAGGAAGAAGGTACTTTCAAGTCTTAGAAAGAAAAAGATGGATATTGCTTTGTTATAGGAGACAGACTTGGATGATAGGGAGCATCTGAAACTACAGCAGAACAGCTTTGATTGGGTTTACTTTTCATCTTTTAATACCAGAAGTAGGGGAGTGGCTATATTGGTTAGAAAGAATCTCCCATTTAAGTTACTAGGCGTGTTAAAGACACACAGAGGAGGTTTGTAATTCTCAAAGCCTGGATAAACAGGGCAGAATATGGTGTTTTAAATGTTTAATGCCCTCCGGCCTATCCCTTCAAATTTCTGGTAGAAGCATTCTCCAAACTGATCAGTCTCGATTCCCAGCATGTCATTTTAGGAGGAGATTTTAATTGTCTCACGGATCCCACAGTAGACAGGTTACACAAAGGCCCCCGATACAATCTGTACAAACTAAACAATTAGTGGATGTGTGTGTGGAGATAGGGTTGATGGATGTCTGGAGGTGTCTCCACCCTACAAGGCAGGAATTTTATGTTTTTTCCCAATCCACATGGATATCACACCAGAATTGTTTTTTTTTCTGACCCCTGTGGCAACCCTGGACTTGGTGGCATCTTGCACGATTGGTAATATTACCATTTCTGATCATGCCCCAGTGTACCTGTTGGTTAAGATTAAGAACGTTTCAGGACCCCCCCGCCCGAGTCACTGGCGAATGGATCCCTTGTTCCTTAGTTTGTGGAGTACTTCTCTAGGGAATTTTGAGCGTCCTTAGACATTATCTCAGGCTCAGTTAGTAGCCCATCTGTCCTTTGGGAAACTGCCAAAGCCTATGCCGGGGGTTAGTTATTTCCTATTCTGCCAGTAGGAGGCAGAAGGGTGAGCAGCAACGTCTCCTCGAAGCACGGTTGATGACAGCCAAGGAGGTTTCATTTGACAGGCCCTCGTTGGCTAAGTTCTAGAGGATTACGGTGCTGCGGTCTGCATTGAATTCAGTGCTCATGCAGGCAGCAAAGAAGCTTATTTTCTCAAAGCAAAGTTATACGAGCAGGGTGATAGGCTAGGCAAGTACCTAGCATATCTCGCCAGGAAATGGAGTGCCCCACAAGCCATTACGGCGATTAGGGAAGGATCTGGGAACTTAACATTGACTCAAAAAAGATTAATGTGGCATTGCAGAGATTTTACTCTAAGTTATACCAATCTGAGGGTGTGAGGAGGGGCGGGCCAAGATGGAGTCTTTTTTAAGGATCTGAAGCTCCCGGGCGTGACCCCCGAACAAGAGTCTTTTCTCAATGCCCCCTTATCAGAGCAAGAGGTGCAGGAGGCTGTGAAGCAGCTTCAGAACGGAAAGGCACCTGGTCCTGATGGAGTTCTCATCGAATTCTATAAAGGAATTTATAAGCATATTGTCAGACCCGATGCTCAACATGTTCAATGACTCGTCATGATCATCTCCCACCATCTCTAAGATAGGCTAATATTTTGTTTATTCTTAAGAGAGGGAAGGTCCCAGAGGACTGTGCTTTGTACAGGCCCATTTCAGTATTAAATGTGGACTTCAAAATCCTCTCAAAGACTCTTGCATTAAGACTGGAGACTGTGTTACCTTCTATTGTTACAGAGGATCAGATGGGCTTCATGAAGAGCCGTAGACCCTCCTATAATGTTAGGAGGCTGTTTAAATTCAAGCGTGTCAACAATCAATACAGAAGCTGGTAATTTCTCTAGATGCAGAAAAGGCATTTGACCAAATTGAGTGGCTGTACCTTTTTTATACTCTGGAGCAGTGTGGTTTGGACGAAGCTTTGTAAGATTGGTAAAGATTCTCTACAGTGACTCTCTCGCTGCGGTCATCGCCAATGGGATATGATCAAGCAATTTTAACATTTTAAGGGGCAGCCGATATTGGTGATTGAACCATTGGCAGAGGCCATTTGTAGGGATCCCAATATATCACTGCAGAAGTGGGGTCAAAATTACATAAGATTTTGTTGTACGTGGACGATGTCCTCATTTTTTTGTCAAATCCAGCAGTTTTGGTGCCTCGCCTGATACAATGCATCAGTCCGTTTGGCACCTTTTTGCGGTACAAGATTAATTTTGCAAACTCAGAGGCTATGCCTATGGGTGGTTTTATGAAGGAGCTAGGTCTGGAGGGTGAATATCAATTCCCATTTAAGTGGTCACAGCAGGGATTTGTGTATTTGGGCACATTCATCACTCCAGTTCTTGATCAGTTGTTTAAAGCTAATTTTGTTCAATTATTCAACCAAATCAAACAAGACCTTCAAATATGGGAGGTACTTCTGGTCTAGTGTTTGGGTCAGACAGCGCTTATGAAGATGAATATTCTCCCCAGTTTGTTGTACCCTATACAGATACTCTGCCTGATCTTCAATAAGCAAACATTTAGGAGACAGAATGGCTGGTTCAGCTCTTTTATTTTGCATCGTAATCGGCCCCTTATTAAATTAGATAAACTACAATTGCCTCACAGATCGGGGCAGGAGGTTGGAGGGGAGTGATCTCCCAGACATTAAAAACCATCAACTAAGCTCGCTTTTATCTTATGAGAGTGATTGGGATTGTGGGGACCCTCCTTCAATATGGTTAGATATCAGGCAGAGTGCCCCCTTACTACCTCGCTGTTTTTGGACAAAATGAGGACGGTTAGGGAATATTGTCATAATCCAATAGTTATCAATACTGTTAAAGCATGGAGGGCAATTCAGCAGACGGAAGGCAATATTGGCAAAACATCTTCTCTTACACCTACAATGGGTATGCCTGGTTTTCAACCGGGGATGATAGATTCAGGATTCAAACATTGGGCAGCTAGAGGTGTGTCTTGTATGAGCGATTTATTTGAGGGAGACACAATATCATTTGATCAGTTAGCATGGAAATACAAGCTATCTAACAGGGACCTCACTTTTTTTTCAAGTTAGGGATTTTATTCAAAAAAAAGACTAAACTTTTGACAGATCCCTATAAATCTGCCAGAGAGGAGGGTGCTCAGTGCTAAGAGTGCACTTTCTGTCAGCACTTTCCATCATCAATTGGGGGTGCCCTCTCAAATGAGTTTGATCGACTCTGCAGGATGTAGGACAGAGCGCTAGGCGTTGAGGTCTCCTCGAAAGCATGGGAGGATATTTGGGAAAATGCAAGATAGATATCAATTTGCAATAGGTCCCACCGCTTTACAGTCAAAGATTCTCCAAAGGCTCCACTTGTCTCTGGATCATCTGTCAAAATTTAAACCAGGGGTATCTTCAGCATGTCCTAAGTGGTATGGGCACTCTTTGGGGCAGCACAGTGCCTCAGTGGTTGGCACTGCTGCCTCTCAGCACCAGGGTGCAAGGTTCGATTCCAGCCTCGGTCGACTGTCTGTGTGGAGTTTGCACATTCTCCCTGTGTCTGCACGGGTGTCCTCCCTGTGCTGGTCAGGTGAATTGGCCATGGTAAATTGCCCATAGTGTTATGTGCAGTAGTCAGAGGGAAATGGGTCTGGGTGGGTTACTCTTCGGAGGGTCGGTATGGACTGGTTGGGCCGAAGGGCCTGTTTCCACACTGTAGGGAATTTAATCTTAGCCATTGTCTCTGGTCCTGTAGTAGGCTTCAAACATACTGGAACTCTGTGGCAGGTGCAATGGAGGGGAATTTGGGTGTAAGGGTGGAGATCTCTCTTCTTGGCCTGCCCAGTGTACTCCCTGTAGATGTGCATGAGAAAAGACTTTTCAACATCCTCACTTTCTGCGCAAGAATATCTTGGGGATCCGAAAATCCCCCGGGCCTGTCGGATTGGCGGAAGATTGTTATGGAGCATATCCCCTTGGATTTTTTCACAAGTATGGTACACCACAAAGCTGAGAATTTTTAAGACATGGCGGCCCTATTTGATTTGGTCGAATAATTGACCAGATTTGTTTGCCACACTAACAAGGGCTTTGCGAGTCCAATAAGCAGACAGGGGAAACTGCTAACGTATGAATATGTTGAAAACTAATGCCCTCGATAGTCGAGAGCGAGTGTTTTGTTTGGCTGAGCAGTGTTATTATTTATTAATTTATATCTTATTATTTATTTACTTAAGTTGTTAATTGCAGATTTTTTAATTATGTATTTTTCTATACATACTTATACATTTGTATAGAAGGGAGGATTGGATTTTTTTTACATTTTTTTGGTTTTTTTTTGTATTGTTTTGCATTTGTTGTATTGTTAAAAAATCTATTTTTCAATAAAAATGTATTTAAAACACACTGAAGGTGAGAAAAGACATGTCAAGTAACAAGCAAAAAATTCTGGACTGAGAAAAGGACGGTTTGTCTCCTTTGCAAGTATGCAAAGTGAATACAAGATGCTGTTTCACAGAGAGGGAAAACTGACGGAAGATGCCTCCCTTCAGCACAGGACTGGCAGAAGTGAGGCAACAGGCAATTTATTTAAGTGGTCAAAGTTGAGCAATGCCACGGGTAAGGGATCAAAATTATTCAGAATTAATACAGTGCCCAAATTAATTCTGCTCATACTTGTGTTTGAGATTCTGTAAAAGCAGAAAGATCAGCTACCATAACAGCTCCAACTTTGCCAGCATCTTGAATTACATAACTGCTATCGTACCATGTGCCAGATACTGTCAAGGATATTTGCCTGATATTTTTCCACCTAACAAGATAATATGCAGCCAAAGCATATTTACTTTGGCCTTCAAACTTTCTAAACATCACAATAATTAACTATTTCCATCATGGTATTATTATTCACTTCTGACCTGACTTCACCAGCGACCACTGAAACCTGCCTGCAATTATCACTTATAGCCCTTCCCTCAATGCGCCCCCTTCAAAACTTAAGAAATTCATCTTTGGTAGACTTAAAATCTGTACAAATTTCTTCAGTCTACATTCCAAGTCCCATTTACCAGTTATCTCTACATTCACATAACCCAGCAATATTCCCTTCACAGAATGCACTGATTTCAACATTCTCTTGTAATCATAGAATCCCTACAGTGTGGAAACACCAACCCTCTGAAGAGTAACCTACCCAGACCCCTACCCTATTATTCTACATTTATCCCTGACTAATGCACTTAACCTACATATCTGTGAACACTATGGGCAATTTAGCATGTCAATTCACCTAACCTGCACATCTTTGGATTGTTTGGCACATCCTCGCTCTTAACTTTTCAACCTCCTTGTGCCCAACATCTAAGCTTAGACCTTTCATTCTTCCAAATTTAGTCAACTTACAACTCTCAACATCGTCCTGCCACCATCCTTTTTGCTATTCCCTTAGCTGTTATGAACTTTGCATTATTCTAGAAACTTCTGTCTTACGACATTGACTCCCATTTTTAACTGCTTCTTCAAAGAATACCCATTGAATTCCACTGATTAAGTTTCCTAGCTTATTGTGTTCATTCCTTTTTTTTGTCAAGTACTTGAAAATCAATAAAGGTCTTGTATCAGTATCAAAGTTATTGCAGAATTCTAATTCCATTATGCCACATGAACTTTAACTTGCAATTACTCAGGTGAAGCAATTTTTTTTTCGAGCAAATCAAATGGAGCTTTCCTTTTCTGTTCACCATCCCAAAATTATCCTTGCTCATTTTAGTAGACAGGAAGACAGAATTATTGAGCAAATCGAATATAGCCATCATGCACAACCTGCATTGTCAGACTATCCTCAACTTATTCAATCTGACTAAGCTGAATACCACAGATAAGGTGCTCTGAATCAACAAAGAACACCATCCTCCATCCAAGTTTTGAAATGCAGTGGGGTGCAAGGTGGGTGGGGGGGGGGTGAAGAAAGCAGAGAATTAGCCAAGTAGGACTTTATAATTTTCAACATTTTGCAGTGTTCACAGTAATTTCTGTTTTAAGATCTGTTGGGTTTGCTGCAGGCCTCTTAGACTGATAAAGTGCAGGCCTACATGAGACAACAGCATTCCACTTCACTAGCTACAAAATACGATGTTATGGTGATGGAAAGCTCAACACTTTCACAAAATCTCAATTTTCTGTATTTTACATTTACTTTGACAGTCTCTAGTTTTTGCTACTGTCTTTTAGTACTTAAGGCATTTTGGAATTAAAATCACAGACCATACGAAATAGGAACAGAAGTAAGCCATTCAGCTCCTTGAGCCTGCTTCAACATTCAACATCCTACCAAAATGGATGACTTCACATTTATTAACATTGTACTCCATCTGCAAGACCTTTGCCCATTCACTTAAACTATGTCCCTTTGCAATGTTTCACATTCCTCTGCACACTTTACCACTAATCTTAGTGTCATCCACAAACTTTGACACAGTACATGTGGTCCCCAACTCCAGATTTATGTAAATTGTGAATAATTGCAGTCCCAACACGATCCCTGAGGCACACTACTGATTGCCAACCAGAAAAGCACTCTGCTTCCTAGTTGTTAACCAATCCTTTATCCATGCAAATACATCTTTGTCTTATGCAGCAGCCTTTGTGCAGTACCTTGTTGAATGCCTTTTGGAAATCTAGATACACCACATCTACTCTGTCCCCGTTGTCCACTGTGCTCGTAATGTCTTCATAGAATTGCAGTGGAATAGTTAAGTATGACCTGCCCCTCATGAACTCATGCTGTGTCTGCCCAACAGGACAATTTCTATCTAGATGCCTTCCTATTTTTCCCTTGATAATAGCCTCAAGCACTTTCCCCACATCAGAAGTTAAGCCAACCAGTCTGTAATTCCCCAGCTTTTATCTACCTCCTTTTTTTTTTAGAAAACAGTGGCATTACATTTGCGTTTTCCAACTGCTCCAGAATCAAGTGAATTTTGGAAAATTACCACAAGTGTATTTGCTATTTCTCCCACCATCTCCTTTATTACCTTGGGATGCATTCCATCAGGGCCAGGAGATTTGTCTCCTCTTAGCTCCATTAGCTTGCCCAACACTACCTCTTTTGTGATAATGATCGTTTCCCAGTCCTCACCTACTTTCATGTCTTTGTCAATTACTGGCATGTTATTCGTGTCCTCCACTGTGAAGACTGACACAAAATACCTGTTCAATGTCTCGGCCATTTCCTCATATCCTACTACTAAAGGGTGGGGTCAGAGGCAAGGTCAGGGTGCAGCTTTTAGAGGTCCATACATCCATGCACGATTGTCTCCAGAATGATGTAATTGGTAGCAACTCAGCCTAACCCAGCAGACAGGTCACCATTTTATTTTTGAGAAAAACATTCTTTTCCTCTAATCAACCTGTTCAGAAATGTTACTTAAGTGCGGCTTGAACTTGGGTCTCTCGGCTCAAGAGCCTGACAGGTCACTATTGTCTTCCAGTTGAAAAACTAACCAAACTTGCTTACCTGTCAGAGAGGAAAGTACTTAGGAAGGTGGTGTGTTATGGCTCTTAACTGTAACACACTGACCATATAAGGGTTTTAATTGGTGGCGGATCAAGAAGGTTCCTTATGGACCATCTCACCTAGAATTTAGTCAGGTAGTGGGAAGTAGGAGAGCTTCTCTCCTGAGCCATGCTGCCCAATTATTTGTCCTGATTGTAATCTCTGGGGAAAGATAAGATGCAGTCTTTGTTATCATATTTGAACATAACCCAAATAGCCTTTAAAGGGACAGCCAAATGCAGCTTAAAAATTGCACTCATGATTTTAAATAACCAGAGTTAGATTAAAGAGATTCATTGCATCTGATCTATACTGGCTACCTGTTACAACTTCATACAAAAGCTTCATGGAAAAGAATTAGGTGATCGCATTGCATATTTTAACATCTTACATATTTAATAAAACATTGTACAATCCAAGAAAACATCAGTCTTTAAGGATATAACAATTAAAATTCCATTCATTTGATACTAAATCTGGCTAAATGGTTTAATTATTTAAAGTAAGGCAGATTAATGGGAATAATACAAACAGCAAGCTTAAGGACCAGAGCTGATTGAGGAGAAGCACATTTGCCTTGTATTCTGTCAGATGCTATCGAAGAGACATTTCAGATTTCTCAGGCATTGTGGAAAGATCATGGGACTATAGCCATAGAGGAATTACGTCTCCATTACAGTTCTAAGTTTGCCATTTATCATTTGATTTTTGTCTTTTTGTTAAGAGTGTCATACTAGGGGTTAACTTGTGTAAGGATTATTTGAAGAGAGGAGAAAGGTTACAGCACAGAAAGGCACCGTTCAATGATCATTCCTCTGCCACTCATTCTAATCCTACATCCCAGCATCTGGTCAGTTGCCTTAAGGTTACAGCACTTAGTATGTAAATCCTTTTAAACAGTTTGAGGTTTTTCACTCCCATAAAGTTGAGCAGCAAATTGCTTATATCTCCCCATTCTCTGGGTGAAAATATTTTTCGGTATATTCCCTGTAATATTTCTACCATTCACTTTAAAATTGTGTCCCTTGGTAATTGATGTCTCCTCTAGGAGACACAGGTCTTTCCTGTATATCTATGCCCATCATTTTGTGCACCTTAATTAGATCACACTTAGCCTCTTCTATTCCAAGGAAAACAACATAATCTAATCTTCATGGCTGCAATTTTCAAGTCTTTGTTTTGCAGTCTTAGAAATCTCTTCAGTATTTTCTCCACAGTAATTATATCCTTTCTTTAAAATGGCAACCAGAACTGTACATCAAATTCCAGCTATGACCTAATCAATGTTTTACACAGTTCCAGTACTACATTCCTGCTTTTATAGACTATATAGTGTCAAGTAAAAGCATCTATATACTTTCCTTACCATCTAATCTACATCTTGTCCACAGGTCCTTGAGGCAAGGTCTCTCACTTCCTCTACTCCTCTCAATGCCTCCTGTTTACTGTGTATTCTCTTGCTTTGTTTGTCCTCACCAGATATATAACCTCACTCCTCTGGATTGAATTCCACTTGCCACATTCGCACCCACTGATAGTATTCTGGAGTCAACAGTCATCTTCACTATCAATATTTTGTGTCATCTTTGTGCAAATTTCCCCATTAAGCCTCATTCCTGATCAAGGGCTTATGCTTGAAATGTCCATTCTCCTGCTCCTCAGACGCTGCCTGACTGGCTGTGCACTTCCAGCCCCACACTCTGACTCCCACATTTAAGTCAAGATCTTGAGTACAGACTTCAGCAAGAGACCCAAGAAGGAGCTTTTGTTGGAATGCTACTGGAAACCACTTCCCATTTGCAAAGACATGCATCAATTACCTTTTGTTGCCTGCCACTGAGTCAATTTTAGATCAAACTTGCCTAAATTCCTTTCTATCCCATGCAATTTTACTTTCTGATCAGTTTGCCATGTGTGTCCTTGTCAAATGCTTTACCAAAATTCATACCAAAACCTAATACGCGAACAGAAAAAACAAGAGCTATCGGAAAATATGATTTAAACTAATGAGGGAAAAAAGCAAACCATGGAGTGTAGGGGATAGGGTTGGGATTAAGATTATTAAACAGGTAAAGCAGTGCAAAATATCCCCATGATACTGGAAAGATGCATGCAGATAGAGGGATATGAAAAGAAATACGTAACAAGGATAGCATTTTGATGTTCATAAACAAAAGTGAAAATCATTGGAAATTAATCAAGAATCCAGAACACTAATTGAAATGGAGAGACGTTACTAATAAATCTTGGCTTCAACCAAAAAATGATCATTTTCTCCAAGTGGGAAGTTAGTGATGAGAAGTCATTACCTTATAATTGTTATTGAGTGAAGAGGAAAGTTTGGAAAAACGTTAGACAAAATTTGCTGGAGCATGGAATGTTTTGCCATAGGCAAAACACGAGGCAGGCAGCAACAGCAACTTTCAGGGAAAGAGTGGGAAATTGGAAATCGTTTTGGATAGTTCTTGCAAAGAGTTAACAAAGATACAAAGAGCTGAATTACCTCTGGTGTTGTAAATCTCTAGGTACAGGGCGCACATTCTGGGAATTAAATATTTCTTCCTATTAAATTATCAGCAGTGGAAGATAAGGATGGCTTGTGAAATAAAGTAATGACTATAACCATTGAATTTAACTGACAGTCATGAAGTGACAGTCAGACGAGGCTACGTCATACAATTGGCTCTTTGATTGTGCTGTTCAACAATGATCTATGATGATGTTTGCAGCATATTAAGGACTACCAAATAGTCAAGTGGGGGGAAAACACTAGTTTTACTTTTGTTAATCTTTTTTCTTATTATGTATTTGCATTAGGCCACATTTAATGCGAATGCTACCACCTAGTGGCACAAAGAGCAAAGGTGTAATGCTGTCAAGACACGTGTCACAGAAGGAAATGACATTTCTGGAAATGTTAACAATGGCAGGACCCTATCCAGCTCTGACTGGGCCAACCAAAACTCTGGGGCAAGCAGAGAGACAGTGGCTCGACAGGACCTACCATCTCAGTACTCCTCTGCTCCCTGCTCTTGGTGTTGACCTGTGTCCCACTCCAGATGGGGCCCCAGCAACCACCTTGCCTCCTGACTGCTTGACAGCAACACAGTGTCTGATGTTGACATCATGGCACATGGAATGCATCCTGTGGCCAGCTCAGGTCACAGGCGGTAGCCATGTTGTGCTTGGTATTCACTTGGCTTCTATTAAATCACTAATGTGACCTCACCATTTCAGTGAACAATGCAGTTAGTGCACATAATAGAGGATGAAATGAATATTAATAACGGAAGTGATGAATGTGCACTGGAAAGACTGCAGAGGAGATTTATCACGATGATGCCTAGGCTGGAGAGTTTCAGTTATGAAGAGAGATTGGACAGGCTGGAGTTGTTTTCTTTCGAGCAGAAGATTATGAAAGAGGACATAATTGAATTGTATTAAATTATGAAGGGCATAGAAAGAGCAGACAGGAAGAAACTTTTCTCCTTGGCTGGAGGGATCAATGACTGGGCATAGATTTAAGGTAAAGAGCAGCATGTTTAAGAGGAGATGTGAGAGAAAACTTTTTCACGAACATGGTGGTGGAAATCCAGAACACACTGCCTGTAAAAGAGAAAGTGAGGACTGCAAATGCTGGAGATCAGAGTCGAAAAGTGTGGCACTGGAAATGCCCTGCAGGTCAGGCAGCATCTGAGGAGCAGGAGAATCAACATTTCAGGCATAAGCCCTTTATCAGGAATAATGACAGGCTTATGCCCAAAATGTTGATTCTCTTGCTCCTTGGACACCGCCTGACCTGCTGTGCTTTTTCTGTGCTATAGATATCTATGATTATCACTCTAATATGATCTTGCTGGATTATACACGTGCAGTGAAGTAAAACCACCATGATAGGTAGTGCTTCATAAACTATTTTCCAGCATGATTCCATCTTAACTCAACATTACAATCTTGAGGACAATTGAAGGATGGACAAAGATTGTTCTTGCCAGCAGTGCCCAAATTCCACAAAAGAATAAAAACAAAAACTTGGAAATTAACATGACTCCAAACACCAGCAAAACAAAAGAAAACACCATTAAAAGGACAATTATTAACTTTTGGAATGTTAAAGTTTATGGAAATTATTTTAATATACTGTGACAATATTAATTCATGTATACATTACATGTAGGTTTCAACTCACTCAGCAACCCTTCTCCACAACTGGGATCCCACTCCTTATTAATCACTCTGCAATCCCACTTCCCAAAGCCCCCCCCATATACACACACACAGCAGTTACTGTTTAATCACCACTCCATCCATACACTCAGCAATCCAACAATAACCTCCCCCCCCCTCCTCTTACAGCAGTTAGTCTACCAAATTCTGAGGTTTCAATACACAGTCAGAAAGCTTGACAGCTGCTGTGAAAGGGAAGAGTAGGGTTACAGAGTGGCAGTCTGTTAAAGGGTTAGGGTTCTGGAATCGTGTAGGATTGGGATGGTGTGGTCAGGGAACTGTGATCGTCAGAAATCTGTGGTATGTTGTAAGGGTTCACGGGAGTTGGAGGTGGGGAGGTTTGTTGATTCTTTTTGGAGGAGACACAGTTTAAGTTGTTACCCAGGAGGCAGACTGGGCTTTCAATCTTCTGGCTTTTCCTGGGTAAACACTAAATTAATCTGCCTTTAATGGATTCTTTCGAAGTGTTCAGGTGAAGGTGAAGAATCTCCTATTTACTGGGCAATTCCCAGAGATTGTTATGTCTAACTCCAGTCCTGCACTGCTCAATTCTGGCCTTCGGAAAATCCAGCTCAACTTATCACTTTCTTTTCTCACTTCAGCAATGTTTG
The DNA here is from genome assembly GCF_004010195.1 of Chiloscyllium plagiosum. Classification (NCBI taxonomy): domain Eukaryota; kingdom Metazoa; phylum Chordata; class Chondrichthyes; order Orectolobiformes; family Hemiscylliidae; genus Chiloscyllium; species Chiloscyllium plagiosum. The sequence continues at coordinate 82,166,232 of NC_057711.1, read as the reverse complement.
TTGCTTTACAATTGCTCGAGTACTTGCTGACTGAAGAAAGTAAAAGGTGAAATAAAACAACAGCCTTTACAGGAAAGAAAACGAAATATATTGTTTAATTCACAAATAATTGACAGTCGTACCTTATTTGCAAGACATGAGCCCACAGCGGTCCTAGGAGAGAATGAACATAATGAAAGCCTGTCACCTTTCCTATCATTATCATTATCATTATCATTATCATTCCCACTCCCACTCCCACTCCCACTCCCACTCCCTCACTTGCCGCTGCCGCTGACCCCCATCAGGATGAGGATCATCTCCCGGGTCCCTCCGCCCGTCGCTGCCTCCTTCCCCGAATCCCCGTTCACATATCACGAGATCTCCGGGACCCAGACTGCACGCTCACGCCTGCGCTGTCCTTCCAGATTGACTTCAGCAATAAATTAACCAGCCCAGCATGCAGCAAGACTCTGTGGAAGGCTGTTAGGGGGACAGGAGATATCTCCTCAAGAGATGGCTGCGAATATCAGTGTAAAACCCTTCAACAGAGGGATAGTAGTGCGAAACCAATGCGTGCTCATCTGCAGAGTAACTATCAAGCAGGGTATTTGACTAACTCCTTTATTTGTTCTGTAGGAGCTCTTGGTTTTTTTAAAGATTAGATTCCCTACAGTGTGGAAACGGGCCCTTCGGCCAAACAAGTCCACACCGACCCTCTGAAGAGCAACCCATCCAGACCCATTCCTCTACATTCACCCCTGACTAATGCACGTAACACTACGGGCAATTTAGCATAGCCAATTCACCTAACTTGCACATCTTTGGACTGTGGGAGGAAGCCAGAGCACCTGAAGGAAACCCACGCAGACACGGGGAGAATGTACAAAATCCACACAGACAGTTGCCCAAGGTGGGAATTGAACCCAGGTCTCTGGCACTGTGAGGCAGCAGTGCTAACCACTGAGCCACCGTGCTGCCTGGTTCTCCTTCAAAGATTGCTCCAGCTTTTCCTCACCACCGTGTACCAACTAATTCCACTGGTACTCCAAAATCGAGCCTCATTGTTCCGCCTGACTTGTCTACTGAATTCATTAGAGACAAAAAAAACCCTCAGATGCTGGAATCCAAGGTAGACAAGGAGGAGGCTGGAAGAACACAGCAAGGCAGGCAGCAGCAGGAGGTAGGGAAGTCAATGTTTCAGGACAGGGGGTGGTTAAAGGGAAACTGCAGATAAAGGGGTGGGGGAGAGGGTGGTGAGGTGGGGATAGGTGAACACAGGTAGAGGGTACGACCTGGTTGGTGCATGGGAGGAATGAATCCAGTTGGTGGCAAGGAGGAAGAGTCGATGAGAGGAATGGGAGTGGGAGTTGCTAGGAAGGGAGTCAGTAATGGGAAGGGAGATTATTTGAAATTGGAGAACTCAATGTTGAGTCCTTGGGGATGGAGGCTGCCCAGGCAGAAACTTAGGTATTCTTTCAATTTGCAGTCTGATTTGTTGTGGCAATGGAGGAGGCCAAGAATGGTCATGTCAGAAGGGGTATGGGAAGGGGGATTAAAATGGGTGGTGATTAGGAGGTCCAAGCAGCCCCTGTAGGCTCGGCTGAGGTGCTTAGCAAAACGTTCCCTTAGTTTATGCTTGGTCTCCCTGATGTAGAGAAGACCTCATTGGGAGTACCGGATACAGTAAACTAGGTTGGAGGAGAGGTAAGTGAATCACCTGGAAGAACTGTTTAGGACCCTGGATGGAGGGGCTCTGAGGGTTTGGGGGTGTTGGTGGGGAGAGTAGTGCAAACCAAGGATTAGCGAAGGGAACAGTCCTTGTGAAAGGCAGGGAGGGATGCAAAGGGGAAGATGTTCTTGGTGGTGGGGTCTAGTTGGAGTTGGCAGAACTGTTTAATGATGATGCGTTGGACATGGAGACTGGTGGGATGGTAGGTGAGGACAAAGGGGACCCTGTCTTTATTGCATTTGGAGGGGGGGGTTGGTGTTTAGAGCAGTGGAACGGGGAGGGGAGGCGGTGCTGTAGAGGGCTGTCTGGATGACTGCGGAGGGAAAGCACGTTGTTCAAACTAGGTCGACATCTGGGATGCTTGGGAGTGGAATGTCTCCTCATCTGAGCAGATATGACAGAGGTGGAGGAACTTGGAGAACAGGATGGAGTTCTTGCAAGATACTGGGTGGGAGGAGGTGTAGTCCAGGTAATTGTGAGAGTCTGTGGATTTATAATAAACATCTGTCTGGAGACTGTCACCGGAGATGGAAATGGAGAGGTCAAGAAAGGGAAGGGAGGTAAATTTGAGGGCAGGGTGGAAATTGTAGGCGAAGTCAATGAGCTGCTCCAGTTCAACCTGGGTTGCAGGATGCTGTATCAATGCAGTCATAGATGTAACAGTGGAAGAGTTGGGGCACAGTTCCTGTGAAGGTACTGAAGACGAACTGTTTGTTGTAGCCAACAAAAAGTCGGGCGTAGTTGGGGCCCATTCAAGTGCCCATCTGAGAATCCAGAGGTGTTCGTGGGCACTCAGATGGGCCCCAGCTATGTCTGCCTCTTTGTAAACTACATTGGACAGTCCTGTCTTCAGCTCTTCAGATGCTGTCTGACCTGCTGTGCTTATTCCAGTGCCGCATGATAGTCCTGAAGGACCTCCAGGAGATGGTACTAAATCAAGGGAACATTCTAGAATAATAGAATCATAGAGCATAGTGATAGCATGATGGCTCAGTGGTTAGCATTACTGTCTCATAGCACTATGGACGCAGGTATGATTCCATCCTTGGGTGACTGTCTATGTGGAGTTTGCACACTCTCCTCGTGTCTGCATGGGTTTCCTCCAGATACTCCAGTTTCATCCCACAGTCCAAAGATGTGCAGATTAAGTGGATTAGCTGTGCTAAATTGTCCATAGTGTCCAGGGGTGTGTAGGTTAGGTGGATTAGCCAAGGGGGAATGCAGGGATAGGGTGAGGGGTAAGTCTGGATGGGATGCTCTTCAGAGGGTCAGTGTAGACTCGATGGGCCAAATGGCCTGCTTCCACACTGTAGAGATTCTATTCTTATGCTGGTAATATTCTCCGACAACTTCTTCCATCAGGCAGAAGATAACAGAAGTTTGAACACATGCACCAGGAGGTTTAGGAACATCTTCATGCCTCTCAACGTTTTTTTTCCACCTTGTTTTCTTTATGTCCTTGCTTAACTATCTGCTGCCTGTACTGCTTGTAAACAAAGCTTTTCACTGTACTTAGGTACACGTGACACTAAATAAATCAAATCAGATCAAATTTTCTCAAGTCTATAACCCCAGCCTTTGTTGTTGAGCTGTAGTGTCCAGACAATACTTGTTTTTGCACTCGTTCAGAGACCGAACTCCAAACTATTGATCTGAAGAAGGGTCACTGGATCTGAAGCTGCCAGACCTGCTGAGTTTTTCAAGCAATTTCTGTTGACCTTATAGAGGTTTGTAAAATCATGAGGGGCATGGATAATGTAAATAGACAAGGTATTTTCCCTGGGGTAGGGGAGTCAGAACTAGAGGGCATAGGTTTAAGGGTGAGAAGGGAATGATTTAAAAGGACCTAAAGGGCAACTTTTTCACACAAATGGTGTGTGTGTGGGATGAGCTGCCAGAGGAATTGGTGGAGACTAGTACAATTACAATATTTAAAAGGCATCTGGATGGGTATATGAATAGGAAGGGTTTAGAGGGACATGGGCCAAGTGCTGGCAAATGGGACTAGATTAGGTTAGGATATCTGGTCGGCATGGATGAGTTGGACCAAAGGGTCTGTTTCCGTGCTGAACATCTCTCTGACTCTATCTGCAGTTCTTTCTTCTTTTTTGTCCAAACTGTTGTTGGTGCATTCACAGAAGCATGCAAGAGAATTGGCTTTAGGCTAAATAGCTGAAAGACAAAAGTCCTCTATCGGTCTTCTCCTACCACTCAATATTGCACTCCTACTATCAAGATTCATGGTGAGGTACTGGAAAATATGGATAATTTCCTCAACCACTGTGCCAGCACAAACTTTGGCCTTTTGGTGATCAGAGTGTTTGATAACAGCAGTTTTACCAGCCCTCCTGTAAATGTTGGAGACATGGGCTATAAACTTCAAATCCATTGTGAAGTATCACCAACAGTATCTCCTCAAAATCCACTGCCAGGCTGCCACTCTAATATCAAGTGTCCTCTCTCAGGTTTCTATTTCCTGCCAATGAGCTGCATTGGATGGGCTACACGTGCTTGACACAAGACCTCTAGAACAAGCTGTGCACTCTGAGCTTCATAGAAATTGTTTACCAGGAGGGCTGAGATATAATTCAAAGTGTCCTGAAAGCCTACCTGAAAATATGCAATATCCCCACTTACTTGTGTGGGCATTTTTAGCCCAGGGCCACACAAAATGATGGAAAAGCATTCATGAAGGTGCACAGCATTTTCACAGTCTCTAACATGCCCAGACATAGATCAAGTGCAAACACAACAACGTGCAGAAATGTAAACATCCCACCAATCAACCTTGCTCACCTATGGCCTAGTGTGCAGATCCAGTATTGGACCATTTAGTAACCTTAGGATCCATAACATAGATGTCAGAGAACATCATCCTCAATTCAAAGGGATTGCTTCTAATTTTCTTCCATTGCTTGTTAGAAAGAATTTCCCTTTAGATTGTGGTTTCCATGGTCATAGAGTCCTACAAAACAAGAGACAGGCCCTTTGGCCCAAACTAGTCCATACCAATCAAAATGTCCATCCACACTAATGCCATTTACCTGTACTTGGCCCATAAACTTCTGAACCTTTCCTAGCCACATACTTTTCCAAATGCCTTTTAAATGCTATTAATGTACCCACCTCTACCACTTCCACTGGCAGCTCTTTCCATTTGCTATTCCCCTCTGTGAAAAGAAAGTTGCTTCTCAGGTTCCATTTTATTCTTTCCCCTCTAACTGCAAACTGATGCACTCTAGTCCTTGATTCCCCAAAACTGGGAAAAAGGCAGTGCATTCACCCTATCCATACCTTTCATGATCTTATAGACTTCTCTCAGATTCCAATCCCCCCCCCCCCTCAGTTTCCTATGCTCTAAAGAAAAAAATCCTATCTTGTCCAATCTCGAGTCCTAGCTTATAACCATTCAACATAGAATGGCCTTCTCCAAAATGTTTGCACCCAACAAAGTATTTTTGAACTGCAGTCGCTGTTATAAAGTATGAAATACTGCACACAAAAAGGCTCAGTTGCACCAGTAAGATGAATGATTAGATAATTAGTTTAAGTGAGGTTCATTATGGGATAAATGTTGTCCAGGACTCAAAAGAAAGTTAAAATGTTCTTCAAATAATATCATGTCTTTTTTAAATTAAATTGTATGATGTGTATGTCACTGGCTGATCATTTATTCCCTGGACGTTGTTACCCTGGTGAAGGTGGTGGTGAGCTGTCTTCTTGAACAGCCGCAGTCCATGTGCTGCAAGTTGATCCACGATGCTCTTAGGGAGGGAATTCCAGGATTTTGACCCAGTGACAGTGAAGGAACAGCGATATATTTCCAAGTCAGAATGGTGAGTGGCTTGGTGGGGAACTGCAGATAGTAGTGTTCTCATGAATTTGCTGTCCTCTTGCTTCGAAATGGAAGCGGAGCGTTTTCAAGGTGCTGTCTAAGGATCTTTGGCGAATGTTTACAATGTATCTTGTAGATAGTAGATTGTTGCTACTGGAGGGAGTGGATGTCTGTGCATATATTGCTAATCAAATGGGGATTCCTTTGTCCTGGATCATGTCAAGCTCTTTCAATTTTGTTGGATCTTACATCCACTTGAGCATGCACTCAGGGTTTTGGTTCGATATTTGTCTAAAAGAGGGCAAGTTTAAAGTACTGCACTCCCTTGGCACTGAAGTATCAGCTCAGTTTTTGTGTTTAAGTCTCTGGAATGTGGCTTATGGGGATATTATCATTAGCCTATGAATCCAGAGACCCTGGTAATGTTCTGGGGACCTGGGTTTGAATCCTGCCATGGGCAGTTTTGTGGAATTTGAATTTAATAAAATATCTGGAATTAGGAGTCTAATGGTGTCCATGAAATCATTGCCAATTGTTGGAAAACCCCTTTTGGTTCACTAGTGTACTTTAGGCAAGGAAACTGCCTTCCTTGCCTAGTCTGACCTACATGTGACCCCAGACCCACAGCAATGCAGTTGACACATATAGGGATGGGTAATAAATACTGGCCTGGCCAGTGACACCCACATCGCATGAAAAAACCCATGATGTTCTGATAGATAGCCACCACTGAGTCAGTGATAACCATATTTTCTGGAGCATTGCTTCCTTTAAATTTTTTGATAATGACCCTATTGTTGTAAAACAGCAGGTCTGACAATTCACTGTAGGCAGTGCCAAATGAGATCTGCAAGCATAAAATCATTAATTTTCCTCCCCTTTAAACCTTCCCTTTGTTAAATTTTTTTCTCCTGTTGCTTTTATCAGAGTGGCTGCAGAACGTTCTTAAGGGGGAGGGGGAGCAGCCAGAAGTCATTGTGCACATTGGCACAATTGACATAGATAGAAATAGGGATGAGGTCCTGCATAGTGATTATTAGAGAGCTAAGAAAAAAGTTACAAACCAGGACCTCACTGGTGATAATCTCTGGATTACTGCCAGTGCCATGTGGTAGTGAGGGTAAGAACAGGAGGATATGGCAGATGAATGTGTGGCTAAAGAATTGGTGCAGGTGGCAGGGATTCAGATTTTTAGATCATTGGGATCTTTTCTGGGGCAAAGGTGATCTGTTCAAGAGGGACAGGTCGAACTAGAGGGGGATGAATATCTTGACGGCCAGGTTTGCTCGTGCTGCAAGGGAGGGTTTAAACTAGATTGACAGGGGTTTGGAATCCTCAACAGCAGGGAGGTAAGTGCAAGACTTGAAGGAAATACAGTAATCAGAAATAATAAGTTGAAGAGACAGGCCAGGCTGGAAAATGACAGGGAGCAAGGAATGCCTGTTGGATAAAATTGCATTTTTTTCAATGCATGAGGGCTGACGGGTAAGGCTGATGAACTCAGGGCGTGGGACTGGGATATCATAGCCATTACAGAAACATGGCTAACGGAGGGACAGGACTGGTAACTTAATGTGCCAGAGTACAGGTGCTTTAGGCGGAACAGAGATGGTTGAAGGAGGGGAGGGAGAGTTGCATTTTTGATAAGACGAGTATCACAGCAGTGGTCAGAGATGAAATAACTGAAGGATCACCCAGTGAGGCTTTGTGGATGGAGCTAAGAAACAAGAAGAGGATAGTGACATTATTGGGATTGTACTATAGGTCCACAAATAGTTGATGGGAATTAGAGGAACAAATATGCAGGGAGACTGGGGAGACTTGCAGGAGCAATAGGGTTGTCAGAGGAGGGGATTTTAATTTACTTAATATAAACTGGGACTGCCAGAGCATTAAGGGCTTAGATGGGGTGGAATTTGTTAAGTGCATTTTCTCAAGCAGTATATAGTGGGTCCTACTTGGGAAGGGACAAAACTCAATCTACTCTTGGGAAATAGGGTAGGACAAGTGTCGGAGGTGACAGTGGTGGAGCACTTTGGTACCAGTGACCATAGTTCTATTAATTTTAAAATAGTTATGGAGAGGGGCAGACATGGTCCACAGGCTCAAGTTCTAAACTGGAGCAAGACAAATTTTGATGGAATTAGACAGGGGGTTGCAGGACTTGATTGGGGTAGTTTGTAGGCAAAGGGAGCTCCGTTAAGTGGGATGCCTTTAAAAGTGAGACAGCTAAAGTTCAAGGTTTATAGTTTATAGTGAGAGTGAAGGGCAAGGTAGGCAGGAATAGGGAACCCTGGATGACAAGGTATATTTAGGCTTTGACCAGAAAAAAGGAGGCGTGGCTCAGGTACAGGCAACTGGGATCTAAGGAATCCCGAGAGGTATACAGGAGTTTACTGAAGAAGAAAATCAGGAGGGTGAAAAAGGGGCATAAGATATCCTTGGCTGAGAAGATTAGGTTGAATCCAAAGAGGTACTTTAAGTATATTAAAGGAAAAAGAATAACTAGAGAGATAATAGGGCCCCTCAAGGATGAAAGTGGACATGGGCGAAGTTCTCAATGAATATTTCTCCTCTCTGGTTACTATGGAGAAAGACCTGAAGACTTAGGAACTTGGGGAAGTTAGTGGTGATATCTTGGGGGCAATATAGAAGGTGCTGGATGTATTAGAATGTATGAAGGTGGATAAATCTCCTGGTCCTGACCAGATATATCCAATAACACTGCAAGAGGCTAGAGAAAAAAATTGGAGGGCCGCTGGCTGATATTTTTGCATCGTCATTAGCCACAGGTGAGGTCCCGGAAGACTGGAAGGTAGTGAATGTTGTGCCATTATTCAAGAAGGGCTGCAAAGAAAAGCCTGGGAACTATAGACCAGTAAGCGTAACATCTGTAGTGGGAAAGTTACTTGAGAAGATACTGAGGGATAAGATATACATGCATTTGGAAAGATAGGGTTTGATTAGGAATAGTCAGCATGGCTTTGTGAATGGGAGATCATGCTTAACAAATTTGTTAGCTTTTTGGTGAAGTGACCAAGAACATTGATGAGGGCAGGGTGGGAGATGTAGTCTATGTGGATTTCAGGAAGGCCTTTGATAAGGTTCCATATGGTAGTCTGCTCTGGAAGGTTAGATTGCATGGAATCCAGGGGGAGCTGGATACAAAATTAGCTTTATGGTAGGAAGCAGTGGGTAATAATGGAAGGATGCTTGTCAGACTGGAGGCCTGTGACTAGTGGAGTGTCTCAGGGGTCAGTGGCTGGACCCATTACTGTTTGTTATCTATGTCAATGATTTGGATGAGAATGTACAAGGCATGATTAGTAAGTTTGTGATGACACTAAAATACGTGGTATCATGGACAGTGAGGAAGGTTATCAGAAATTGCAGCGGGACCTCGATCAGCTGGGGGAGTGGGCCGAGAAATGGCAAATGGAGTTTAATGTAGACAAGTGTGAGGGCTTGCATTTTGGAAAGTCAAATCAAGGCAGGAGTTTCATGGTGAATGGTAGGGACTTAAGGAGTATAGTTGGACAGAAGGATCTTGGAGTTCAGGTTCGCATTTCTCTGAAAGTGGAGTTACAGGTAGACAGGGCAATAAAGGAACCAAGGACTAGAGGGCATCAGTTTAGAGGGGAAAGAATAAAAGGGAACCTGAGGGTCATCATTTTTACACAGAGGGTGGTACGCAAATGGAATGTGCTGGCAGCAGAAGTGGTTGAGGCAGGTACATAACAACATTTAACAACATTTGGACAAGTACATGGATAGGAAAGGATTAGAAGGACATAGGCCATGTGAAGGGAAATGGCATTAGCGTTGATGGACATTTTGGTCTGCATGGACCAGTTTGGATCAAAGGGGCTGTCTCTGTGCTGTCGGACTCTGACTCTCTCTGATTCTAAATAGAGTATTAATTGCCCATCGTTCATTCAAAGAACCCTAAATAACAACTGCATGTAATTTTGCTACAAAATGCCGCAGGATTTCAAAACACAAGTTAAAAAAAGGTAATCAAGTATTAATTGAATGAATTTGTCTTGCTGATGTGGAGTGCAGCTGATGTCCATGACATTGTACTTGTAAAATCACATCTTTAGTCTAATACTATTCTTTGCATAATTGCCAGCAGTTAATTTAGCTCGGATTTCTCTTATCCAGCTATGAAAGGACATGGTTTTGTAAGCAGTATGAACAATAGCAATAAAAATAATCTGCTTTCACCATTTCTTTTACCAATTCAATACCATATGCATAGTCTTTTTCGAAACATTGGCTAAATCTGGATTATGGTTGTTCTCAAATAAATTGATTGCTTCAATTAAAAAAAAGCCCTTCTTTTCCGAAACAAGTCTTAGAATGTTCATCACCATTTGCAACTCCGTGGTGGGCAGCACGGTGGCACAATGGTTAGCACTGCTGCCTCACAGCGCCAGAGACCCGGGTTCAATTCCCGACTCAGGCGATTGACTAAGTGGAGTTTGCACGTTCTCCCCGTGTCTGCGTGGGTTTCCTCCGGGTGCTCCGGTTTCCTCCCACAGTCCAAAGATGTGCAGGTCAGGTAAATTTGCCATGCTAAATTGCCTGTAGTGTTAGGTAAGGGGTAAATGTAGGGGTATGGGTGGGTTGCGCTTCGCCAGGTCGGTGTGGACTTGTTCGGCTGAAGGGCCTGTTTCCACACTGTAAGTAATCTGATCTAAAAGTTGAAGTTCTAAATTGGAGAAAGGCCAATTTTGACAGTATTAGGCAAGAACTTTCGAAAACTGATTGGGGGCAGATGTTCGCAGGTAATGGGATGGCTGGAAAATAGGAAACCTTCAGAATTGAGATAATGAGAATCCAGAAAAAGTATGTTCCTGTCAGGGTGAAAGGAAAGGTTGGTAGGTATAGGGAATACTGGATGACTAAAGAAATTGAGGGTTTGGTTAAGAAAAAGAAGGAAGCATATGTAAGGTATAGACAGGATAGATCGAGTGAATCCTTAGAAGAGTATAAAGGAAGTAGGAGTATACTTAAGAGGGAAATCACGAGGGCAAAAAGGGGACATGAGATAGCTTTGGCAAATAGAGTTAAGCAGAATCTAAAGGGTTTTTACAAATACATTAAGGACAAAAGGGTAACTAGGGAGAGACTAGGGCCCCTCAAAGATCAGCAAGGCGGCCTTTGTGTGGAGCCACAGAAAATGGGGGAGATACTAAATGAATATTTTGGCATCAGTATTTCCTGTGGAAAAG
>NC_057711.1:82138152-82154176 GCF_004010195.1 Chiloscyllium plagiosum | reverse complement strand
TGGATGGGTATATGAATAGGAAGGGTTTGGAGGGATATGGGCCGAGTGCTGGCAGGTGGGACTAGATTGGGTTGGGATATCTGGTCAGCATGGACGGGTTGGACCGAAGGGTCAGTTTCTATGCTGTACATCTCTATGACTCTATGTTCAAATGCAACAAGATCTTGACAATATCCAGGCTTGGGTTGACATGTAGCAAGTAACATTTGCACCACAGAAATGTCAGGCCATGATCATCATGAATGAGAGACAATCTAACCACAGTCCCTTGACATTCAATGGTGTTACCATCATTAAAATCTCCCACTAGCACTATCCTGAGGGTTACCATTGACCATAAATTTAACTGGACTTTTCACACAAACACAGTGGCTATAAGAACAGGTCAGATGCTGGGAATACTGGGGCGAGTAGCACACCTCCTTAAGTCGTCAAAGTCTGCCCATCATCAGCAAGGCACAAGTCAGGAATGTTATGGAGTACTCCCTATTTGCCTGGATGGGTGCAGCTCCAACAACACTTAAGAAGCTTGACACCTTTCAAGACAAAGCAGCCCGCTTGATTGGCATCACATCCACAAACATTCACTCTTTCTACCACCAAGTAGCAGCAGTATGTTATACCTACAAGATGCACTGCAGAAATTCATCGAAGATCCTCAGACAGTACTTTACAAAACCATGAGCAGTTCCATCTAGAAGGAGAAGGGCAGCAAATACTTGGGAACACCATCACTTGCAAGTTCCCTTCCAAGCCACTCACCATCCTGATCTGGAGATATATTGATGCTCCTTCACTGTCACTGGGTCAGAATCCTGGAATTCCCTCCCTAAGAGCATTGTAGATGAACCCACAATAGGTAGACTGCAGTTCAAGAAAGCAGCTCACTACCACCATCTCACAGGGCAACGAGACAGTAAAGGTTGCCAGCTAGCAACACCTGCATCCCACTAATGAATAAAAAAAAGGATTTCAACCCAATCTCCAATCCTTCTTACCTTTTGCATTATTTTCTTATCTTTCCTTCTAGCTTTATTCCTTAGTGAGTATTTACCATTCACTCTCATCTATTTTTTCTACAACAATGTTTCTCGTTTAATTCCTTTTTTTGGCAAAACAACAAGTGCCAAACTTAATGTGATGCTGATCTCAGTTGGTCTCGTTTTGAAAAATCAGCAATAGCTTAGTGATTTCAGAGGAATGTCAGTTCAAGTCTGTTGTGGTATCTATTATAGTTGGTATATTAATATACATTCAAGACACATTTTCAGTTTATTATCATTGTATTTTAGCATGTGACCTGGGAGCATAACGATCTCCAACTCTACCTTACTGAAGATAAATTGCAGCATGGTACACTACTTAAAGCATGCTGTTCTGTGTAACTTAATAGTTTAATGTTAGCCCAAACACTGATGCACATGAAAAGCATAATGTTTGTACATAACTAGTTATAGAGTCATACGGTCATACAGCATGGAAGCAGACTCTTCAGTCCATTTAGTCCACGATGACCATGTTCCCAAACTAAACTCATCCCACTTGCCTGCATTTGGCCCATATACCTCTAAACCTTTCCTTTTCATGAACTTAAATATTGTAACTGTACCTGCATCCACCACTTCCTCTGGAAATGCATTCTACATACAAACCACTCTCTGTGTAAAAAAGTTGCTCCTCATGTCCTTTTTAAAACTTTCTCCTCTTACCTTAAAAATGTGCCCCCGAGTTTTGAACTCACCCATCCTAGGAAAAAGACACTTGCTATTCAGTGTATCTATACCCCTCATGATTTTATATACCTCAATAAGGTCACCCTTCAACCTCCTCAACTCCAGTGAGAAAAGTCCCAGCCTATCCAGCCTATTTTTATAATTCAAACCCTCCATTCCTGGAAATATCTGGTACATTTTTTTCACCCTTTCCAATTTAATAATGTCCTTTCTATCGCAGGGCACTCAGAACTGCACACAGTACTCCTAAAGAGGCTTCACCAACATACTGTACAATCTGAACATGATGTCCCAACTCCTAGACTCAAAGGTCTAAGCAATGAAGGCAAACATGCTAAACACCTTTTTAACCACCCTGTCTACCTGTAATGCAAATTTCAAAATAAATGTTTGTTTGATTCTTTAATACCACAATATCCATACTTGTTTTCCAGTGAATACAGTTCTAACTGATTCAATCTCTTCTTATACATCAGTCCTGCCATCACACAGTGAAGATTGACCAGACTGATTCCTGGAATGGCAGGACTGACATAAGAAGAAAGGCTGAGTCAGTTATGATTGTATTCACTGGAATTCAGAAGAATGAGGCAGATCTCATCAAAACCTATATAATTCTAATGGGATTAAGCAAGTTAGATGCAGGAAAGATGTTTCCAATTGTGAGTGAGTTCAGAACCAGGGGTCATAGTTTATGGACAAGGGGCAAACCTTTATGACTGAGATAAGGAGAAATTTCTTCACCTAGAGAGTGGTGAGTCTGTGGAATTCACTATCACAGAAAGTGGTTGAGGGCAAAACATTGAGTTTTCAAGAAGGAGGTAGATTTACATCTTGCAGCTAAAGAAATAAAGAGACATAGGTGAGGGCAGATTAGGGTATTGAGCTCAGTCATCAGCCATGATCATGTTGAATGGCGGAGCAGGCTTGAGTGGTGAACTGGCCTATTCCTGCCTCTATCTTTTATGCTTCTGTGGATTTTTATTTCATGAGGGACAACATAAGCATTGCTGCATCAGGTAAAATATCTTGCTGGAGGTAAATTCACATCAAAGCCAAACATTAACAACTTCACAATATTACCTAAGCCAATAATTCAGCTCTGTACTGAGGAGTTATCTTGTAGATTGTACGCACCGCTGCTACTTTACAGTCTTTCATGGGTACTTAGCTTGGAGAAGCAACAGCCACTGGGAGACGGGAAAGGACACAGTAACCAATAAGCTGCAGCAACACCATGAGAATCTTCAGTGTGGCTCCTGTTGATATCATAACTTCAAAAGGTGAGAAAAGCTCTGGATTGGTGAGGACTGGGCACCTGTCAATGACTGGTTTTCTTATCCTAACCTTTCGTACCCTAACAGATTTAGAGTAGTGGGCAGTTAGTTGCAGTTAACTTTTTCATAACCTTAGTAATAGAGTAGGAAGTCAAACAAAATAAGACTAATAATTCTAGTCTAAGGCATTAATTGTAAGTTTAAGAGATGTCAGGAGAGGCCAGCTGAGTGGAATGTGTAGCATGTCACATGTGAGGAATCGTGTATGCTGCCAGTTTCTTAGATGACCACATGTGCAGGAAGTGCTCCCAGCAGCAGAAGCTGGAGCTGCAGGTTTCGGAGCTTGAGCAACGTTTGGAAATACTTCATAGTTCATTGAATCCCTGCAGTGTGGAAGCAAGCCATTTGGCCCATCGAGTCCACACCAACCCTCCAAAGACACCCCACCATGCTCCACCTTCCTACCCTATCCCTGTAACCCTGCATTACCCATGGCTTACCCACCTAGTCTGCAGGTACGTCTACAATGGACCAATGGAGCATTTAAAAAGGAACTAGGGAGAGTACAGGTCTAACATATACCCTTTACAGGGAAATGAAGGCGTAATAAGTTCAGAGAAACCTGCATTCTAGGACAATTCTGGACTGGATAAGGAAAGAGCGTAGGACTTTTAGCAAGTCCAAAAGGGACAATTCAACTGCGACCCTAGAGGAATACAAGAATTGCAGGAGTGAATTTAAGAAAGCCATTCGAAGAGCAAAAAGGGGGCTTGAGAGAGGTTTTGTGAGTAAGATTATGGAGAATCCTAATAGATTTTTAAAAATCCATTAAAGGGAAGAAGTTAACCAGGGAAAGAGTAGGACCCATTGGGACAAGGGGGCAACCTGTGTATGAAGCTGCAGGATATTGAGTGGTTTTCGGTTTCATTCTGGAAAAGTAGAGCATAAGTACGGAATTCAGGAAAAAGGACTGTGAGGAGCTTGCACAGTTTGACATAGGAAATGGGGAGGTATTGGAAGCTTTGTTCAGCTTAAAAACAGATAAATCCCATGGCCTGGATAAATTGCATCCCAGGCTGCTGTAGGAAGCGAGGCAGGGACTCTGACACAAACGTCTAATTCCTCTATGGCCACGGGGGAAATACTAGAGGACTGGAGAACATCTAAAATAGTTCTAGTTTTTAAGAAGGGTGGTAGAAATGAGCCAGGAAATTACAGACCGGTGAGTCTCATATTAGTGGTAGGGAAACTATTGGAGAAAATACTGAAAGAAGAATTAATACTCACTTGGAGAGGCATAGGTTTATTAGGGAGCATCAGTATGGCTTTGTCTGAGGGAGATCATGCCTAACAAGTAGTTAAAACTTTTTGAAAATGTGATCAGGTGTGTGGATGAGGTAATATTCAGTTTACAGAGGAACCTCGATTATCCGAAGGACACGGGCAGGGAGTATTTTGTTCGATTAATTGAATTCCAGATAATCGAATGCCAGATAGCATAGTTTAGCTAAACATTGGGACCTTACAGTCCTGCTGGATAATACGATATTTGGATAATCGCATGCTGGATAATTGAGGTTCCTCTGTATATGGATTTTAGTAAAGCCTTTGCCAAGGTCTCACATGAGAATCTGATTGAAAAGATTAAAGCAAATGGAACTGGGAAATTTGGCAAGATGGATCAAAAACTGGCTTAGTATTAGGACACAAAGGGAAGTAGTAGAAGGCTGTTTGAGTGACTGGAGGCAGATGTCCAGTGATGTATCACATGGGTCAGTACTGGGACCTTAATTGTTTGTTATATACATAAATGATATAAATTAAAATGTGAGGGGATTATTAAGTAAATTTGCAGAAGAAACCAAGATTGATAGAGTGGTTAATAATGAAGAACATGGTTGTAGGTTTCAGGAAGATAGAGATGGGTTGGTCAGATGGACAGACCAGTGGCAGATGGTATTTAAACCTGGTAAGTGCAAGGTGATGCACTTTGGAAGAAGAAACTAGATAGAATTGTAGAAAAATGAGGGAGTATTTAATGAATAGCAGAACACTGGATGGCTTAGAGGAATAGAGAGCAGTTGGAATAATTATTCACAGATCTCTGAAGTTGGCAGAACACGGTGAATAGGATAGTTAAGAAGGCATATAGAAGGCATAAACTGCTTTTATCAGTTGTGGCATAGAGTATAAGAGCAAGGAGGTAACGTTAGAGTTGTGCAGAGCTTTGGTCCAGCCACAATTGGAGTCCTGCCCATCTCACTACAGGAAGGATGTGTTAGCATTGGAGGAGGTATTGAGGAAGTTAACCAGGACGTTGCCTGGGATGGAGAAATTGAGCTATAAGGAGAAACTTGGTCGGCTTGAATTGATTTCTTTGGAGCAGAGAGGATTGAGGTGTACAAGATTACAAAGGGTATAGATAGGGTGAATAGAGAGCAGCTCTTTCCCTTGGTTGAAGGGTCAATCATGAGAGGCATAGTTTAGAATAAAGGACAAGAGATTCAGAGGGAATTTGGGAAACAGCTTTTTCACTCAGCAGTTGGTGGAAATCTGGAATACACTGCCTGGGAAGTGTACCACCTTTAAAAGCTATTTGGATGAGCATCTCAAGTACCATAACATGCAAGGATATGGGACAAGTGCAGGAAATTGAATATCTGTAGTGATAGATATGTCAGTGCAAATTTGATGGACCGAAGGGCCTTTTCTACATTGTATAGTCTATGATTCTACTAAGCATTAGTGGTAGATGTGTTGCCAATTATGTGTCCTACTTTGTCCAAGATGGTGTCAAGCTTCTCAAGTAGTATTGGAGCTGTACTCATCCAGGCAAATGGGGAATCTTCCATCAGACTTCTGACCTGTGCCTTGTACACATGGACAGGCTTTGGGGAGTCAGGAGATGAGTTACCCATCCCAGTACTCATACTCTGACCTGCTCTTGTAATGCCTCGGATATTGATAATGGGGAATTCAGTGAAGGTAATGCCATTGAATGTCAAGGGACAGTGGTTAGATTGCCTGTTATTGGAGATAGTCATTGTCTAGCATTTGTGCGGCATGAATGTAACTTGCCAGTTTTCAGCCCAAGCCTGGATATTGTCGAGGTCTTGCAACATTCGTGACATTATTGCATTCGTATCTGAGGAGTCACAAATTGCACCGAACATTGTGCAATCATCAGCAAACATTCCTACTTCTGACTTGTGGAGGGAAGGCCATCGATGAAGCAGTTGTTGATAATTGGGCCGAGGACACGAACTAAAACTTAAACTATGATTTTTGTATCAATAATTTAGATTAATAGTTTGTATGATTGAGGTTCAAAACTACAAATGGAACTGCAAGTTAGTTAGGAAATCCAATTAACAGAAAATGCTGTCATTGGCAATTAACTGTCAATCAGCTGAAGGCTGTTGCCTAACTGAAGACTAATTACAGTAGCTGGAAGCTGACCTTTAACAGTTGCAATTTGGACATGAGTCATGACCATTTTATGTAACTTGACAATGTTTACTACTGCACAGAGTGGGGAAGCATGCAGTGATCTAAGAACAGGATGCTATGTCTGGAATGTGGTGCAAGTGACAATTCAATGCAAAGGGTAAAAGGAATGCTTCTCCTTTGTTTGTTTTAAATTCTGTTGCTGGTGAGTAATTTAGTTTCCATGCTAGGAGACTGTAACATGCTATTACTGTAGCTAACTAGTTAATAATTTAGTAAAGTAAATAAGTAAGGTTAGGCAAACATGACTGTAGATGTGGGTGTCTGTAGAATACATTGTAGTCCCAGACAACAATGTCTGCAGCCTTTGTAACTTTAGATCACATTGGTGAGCTACAGTTTGAGCTGCAGACATTGTGGGACATCAGAGTGGAGAAGTCATTAGGCATCTTGTTCCAGGAGACAGTCACATCCTTTGGGTTTAGCTGATCATAAAGTTATTTAAGGATCAACTGTACGTAGAACATAGATAAGTAAAGCACAAGGCAGTATAGGCCCTTGATGCTGACATTTTATCCGACTCTAAAATCAAACTAATCTACATGCCCTTTGTTTTACTATCATCCATGTGCCTCCTATTCAAGAGTCACTTAGAAATCCCTAATGTATCTGATTCTACTACCACCACTGGCAATGCACCACTCTCTATGTAAAGAACCTTTCTCCAGTCACTTTAAAATTATGCCCGCTTATGATAGCCATTTCTCCCTAGGAAAAAGTCTGTAGCTATCCACTCTATCTATGCCTCTCATCATCTTGTACACCTCTATCAAGTCACCTATCATCCTTCTTCGCTCCAATGAGAAAAGCCCTAGCTCACTCAATCTTTCTTCATAAGACATGCCCTCCAGTCCAGGCAACATCCTGGTAAATCTCTGTACCCTCTCTAAAGCTTCCACATCCTATAATGAGGTGACCAGAACTGAACACATCATTCGAAGTATGATCAAATCAGGGCTTTATAAAGTTGCAGCATAACCTCGTGGCTCTTAAACTCCATCCCCCTACTAATGAAAGCCAACACACCATACGCCAAATTAACAACCCTATCAACTTGGGTGGCAACTTTCAGGGATCTGTGGATGTGGACCCCAAGATCCCTCTGTTCCTCTACATTGCCAAGAATCCTGCCTTTACCTCTGTAGTCTGCATTCAAATTTGACATTCCAAAATAAATTACTTCATACTTTTCCAGGTTGAACTCCATCTGCCATTTCTCATTCCAGCTCTGCATCCTGTCAATATCTTGGTGCAACCTCCACACTATCCACAACTCCACCAACCTTCATGTCATTGGCAAACTTCCACTTCCTCAACCAAGTCATTTATGAAAATCACAAAGGTCTCTGCAGAACACCACTGGGCACCGTGCTCCAGGCTGAATACTTTCCATCTACTGCCACCCTCTGTCTTCTATGGGCTAGCCAATTTTGTATCCAGACAGCCAACTTTCCCAGTATCCCATGACTCCTTACTTTTGAATGAGCCTACCATGGGAACCTTATCAAATGCCTTCCAAAAGTCCATATACACCATACCAACTGCTCTACCTTCATCAATGTGTTTTGTCACATCCTCAAAGAATTCAATAAGGCTTGTGAGGCACGACTTGCCCCTCACAAAGCCATGCTGACTATCTCTAATCAAACTATGCTTTTCCAAATAATCATAAATCCTGTCTCTCAGAATCTTCTGCAATAATCTGCCCAACACCTACATTAGACTGCCTGATCTGTAATTCCCAGGATTATCTCTATTCCCCTTCTTGAACAAGGGAATAACATTTACCACTCTCCAATCATCTGGTAACACTCCAATGGACAGTGAGGACACAAAGATCATTGCCAAAGACACAGCAATCTCTTCTCTTGCTTTCTGCAGTAACTTTGGGTATACTCTGACTGACCCAGGGGATTTATCTATCCTCATGTTTTTCAAAATTTCCAGCACATCCTCCTGTGGGAGAATGAGTTAGGCAGGCATTTTGCTCTAGCATCTAGAAATGGAAGAGACAAAACCCCAGCTTTTCAAGTATAGGTAAGATGTTTTTGCTAGCTCACTCATAACTGAGAAAGGACTAAAGGGTGGATGACCAAACTGACTATGACAGCATGGTGCAGGATGCCATTTGAGGTTAGGGAATTAAAACAAGTGTAGTGGTAATGGGAAATAGGTACAGTTCACCACAGTTGTGACTGGGGTTTCTGATGTTTGTGTTCCCAGATTGATGGCAGGGTGAAGGACACTTGGTGGGCTGAAGAAAACTTGGAGTTGGAAGGGGGTAGATCCAGTGACCATGATCCAATTTGGGATTCAATGGCATTGGTAAAATTAGAAATGATCTCCTCCAATGGAAGTGTGCAGTTAGAGTACAAATTAAAGACAGAGCCTCAAATGTAATCTTTGGATTATTATCCAAGTATGCATCATTTAGCTTGGGTCAAGCAAATTAGAGAATTAGTTTCATGGTTCACAGTGCTGTGGGGAAAACGGGGGTTTCAATTTGAGGGGTAGCTGTAGTAGTCAGAAATAAAGCTGTTACGTTCACATGGGCTCTACTTAAAGCAAGCTGGGATCGATATCTCCGTGAATTATTTAAGTGGGCTGTGAATGAGCTTTAAACTAAAAAGAAAGTTTGGGGAAAAATACATGAAGGGAGATTTTGAAACCCAATCAGGAAACTGAAGACATTAGAATAGTATATTGATTTGGAATATATGGGAACAGAAATACAATATGCATGAGAAGGATTTGTGCAAATAGTAGGGGGAAAATGAATTTTATCTGAATGCATTGTCTTCACAATGAGGATCAATAAACTAGTATCACAAATGGAAATAAATGGCTTAGATAAAATTACCATTCTAGAAATATGGTTCCAGTGTAACAACAATATTTCAGATTGTACAATGCTTCAAAAACATGGAAGAAGAGTACCTCTGATAATAAAGAAAGAGATGAGGATGGTTGTGGAAAAGGATCTTGGCTCATAAGATCAGGAAGCAGAATCTATTTGGATGGAAATTAGGAATAACAAGTCAAAAAGTGTTGTGGGAAATGATTTGTGGTCCTTCTAATAGTAATTGTATCATTGGTCTGGGTACTATGCAGGAAATCACTGGGTGTATCAAAGTCAGTGTAATAATTGGGAAGACCGTAATCTCCAAATAGCTTTAACTGGACATTCAAGATTAACAGCCAAATCCATGGTCCTGAAGATTAGGTTTCTTGAAGCCTTGCTGTGGTTAGTAGTCTAAAGCATCTGTAAGACAAGTCTAGGAAAGCTTGTTATAGCCCCACCCAGCACTACCCAATATACATTGAAATTCTGTCCATAGATATTTTCCTTTGCTAAATTACATTAACAGAATACCTAACTGATGAACTACACAAATTACAAGTTTCACATTTTACATGTAATGAGCATTTACAGATAGTGACATTTAAGAGAAACATTGCTCACACTCAACTGTGAAGATGTTCTGTGGTTTTGATAGAAAGCAGAAGTGTTCAGGGACTAAGTCACTGCCTAAATCAGATCTTCTGTAAGTAATCATGATCAAAAAGGCAGATGCCAAAGCAGGATTGCATCTCGAAGAGCAATTTCATTACTCACATGGTCCAGGTTAATAGTATTAAGATCTGTTTAGCCTGCAATGGAGTTTAATTCAGTTAAATTCAGATAAATGCGAGGTGCTACATTTTAGGAAAGCAAATCTTAGCAGGACTTATACACTTAATGGTAAGGTCCTAGGAAGTGTTGCTGAACAAAGAGACCTTGGAGTGCAGGTTCATAGCTCCTTGAAAGTGGAGTCGCAGGTAGATAGGATAGTGAAGGCGGCGTTTGGTATGCTAGAGGCATGGATAGGATAAATAGACAAAGTCTTTTCCCTGGGGTCGGGGAGTCCAGAACTAGAGGGCACAGGTTTAGGGTGAGAGGGGAAAGATATAAAAGAGACCTCAGGGGCAACTTTTTCATATAGAGGGTGGTACGTGTATGGAATGACCTGGCAGAGGATGTGGTGGAGGCTGGTACAATTGCAACCTTTAAGAGGCATTTGGATGGGTATATGAATAGGAAGGGTTTGGAGGGATATGGGCCAGGTGCTGACTGGTGGGACTAGATTGGGTTGGGATATCTGGTCGGCATGGACGGGTTTGACCGAAGGATCTGTTTCCATGCTGTACATCACTATGACTCTATGACTCTATAATGCAAAATAAAAATCTAGAAACCATTGCCACACCCTTAAACCACCAATTTGTCTAGCTGAGCCACAAACCAGGCATAAAGCCTGACATCTCTCTGGGCTGAAAGCCCACCATCAGCACCCAGCCCTCCATGCATAACACCCATATCTGCCCATGGCCAGCTCTGTAGGCATAAAGCCTGTCATTAGTCCACTGGATGCCCACCAGCTCACAGGCATAAAGCCTATCAGTGACCCTTTGGCTGTCCCCAGCTTATCAGGCATAAAGCCCATCCCCAGCTGAGCCCCAAGTTCTCCTAGGCATAAAGCCCATCATCAGCACCAACCCCACATTTCAGGCATAAAGCCCATCAAAATCGTAAGATTAAAATTTCATTCTTGAATGGAAATGGTCCCTATATTGCAGGCATAAAGCCCAGAAGATTTAATCTTGGATCACAATATCCCCAAATAAACAGTTACTCGCCAATTTTAAATTACCAGAGCTAATAGGCATAAAGCCTAAATGAGCAGCCCAATTGCAATTTTCGCTATAAAGCTCCCAAACAGACTAGTAAAACCACTTAACCCAAGGAACCTTCCAAGGAATTCTAACCAGTCATCACCCAGTCAACAAGCAACTGAAGGCTCATGACAATTAATGAAGTCCAAACAGGCACTTAGCTGTTGTGAGGTGAACGTTAATTGGAGCCACATCTTTCAAATACAGATTTGCAACTAATATTGAACCTCAACCTATTGGCAAGACAGAGAAAGTACGAAGAGCAAAGCAACAACTTTCCAGTTTGGAACTGCATATCAGCATTTGCTAAGACAGCCATGTCATCTTGCTGCAGGAAGCTGGATTTGCTTTTTGAATGAAATGCCTGAAAGATAAAACGAGACAATGTTGCCCACCCAAATAATCTCTTGCAGACAGAATTACCAGAACCAGATCAAACCAAACATTACGATCTCAATTTTATTACTGGATGATCAATATACAAACCAGGTTCAATCCATCTTCCTCTGCTCTTATCTGACTTGTTCCAGAAGACTCCAGCCCTGAAAAACTTTCTTCAATTCCACGACTGCCTCATCAGCCCCTCTGCTCTCAACTTCTGTACTGGCTAGCTCATTCTGCATTGTTAGTGATCTCTTCCTACCCAAATCCCTTCCCCTCGAAGATCTTCAATCTTATCCTGCGTGTTGTTCCATCTCTTCATTCTGGTCGACTTTCATGCCAGTCCACTACTCACATCAATCCTTCACAACTTCACATCAAATACTTTATTTTGAAGTGAACGCTGCACCTTCTGCGTAAACAAAGTCTGTCATCTAAAAAGTGGTCCAATGCCAGATTTTGCTTTATTCTGCATCACACGTAAAACACTTAGATTAGCAGATATAAAAACATACAGTCATGCAGACAATAGTTGCAGCACCACATCTTCAGCCTTCCAACAAATTGCAACAACTTAAAATCTTCGCATCTTCAGTGTTTGATCAAAACACATTTAACAAACTCTCAACGTTTCAGATGTTTGTGAACTTTGCCACTTATTCCCCATTTGGAAATACACCGACACGTAACTCAGATTAACATGTGCAGGAGAAGTTCACAGGTGACCATCACACCCACACAGCACTCCATTCTTGCCCACTATTTCAAAGCATAAAGACTGCTTGCCATCCGTCCCAGATATAGAAGAGTGCTCTCGACTGAGAAAAATCATATATAGACTCTACAAGTCAGTGAGCCTTGATATCTAAACAACACCCCCTAACCCCCATCACTCTTTTACCACAAAACAGGGGCAGCACAGTGGCTCTGGGGGAGGGTGGCACCGTGGCTCAGTGGTTAGCACTGCTGCCTCACAACACCAGGGACCCGGGTTCAATTGCCGACTCAGGCAACTGTCTGTGTGGAGTTTGCACATTCTCCCTGTGTCTGTGTGGGTTTCCTCTCGGTGCTCCGGTTTCCTCCCACAGTCCAAAGATGTGCAGGTCAGGTGAATTGGCCATGCTAAATTGCCCGTAAGGTTGGGTGCATTAGTCAGGGGTGAATGTAGAGGAATGGGTCTGGGTGGGTTGCTCTGTGGAGGGTCAGTGTTTACCTGTTGGGTCGAAGGGCCTGTTTCCACACTGGAGGGAATCTAATCTAATCTTCTCATAGATCATACCAGTGTCAAAGATGAGTTTGTTTAATGTTTTCAATACTTTTTCTTATGTAGATAACTCTTCTTCTGAGGTGAAGTAAAGTGTGGAGGGGACAGCATTTATTCTATAACTTAGGAGGTGCTAGGGGTAGTGGATGTAGAGGGCAGATGAAGAAAAAATGTTGATGGTTCAGACTAAGTAATCAGAATGTGAGAGTGGTAGAACAATAGTGTGTCACCTGCTAGACTTGAAAGGACAGTAAGTGGGATGGTGGCGGGTCATGATAACAAGCTAAAAGGGGAAGAAGTGTTATCATGTCCTCTCCTCCCCCAATCCTACTTACTGTCCATTCAAGTCCTCAGGTGACGCACCATTGTTCTACCATTCTCACATTCCAATAACTTAGTCTGAACTATTAATATCTTTTCTTCACCAGCAACCTACACCCACTACTCCAGAACACCCCACACACCCCCCAATAAACTATAACATAAAGGCTGTTCCCTCCACACTTTACTTCAGCTCTGGTGAGGAGACATCCAGACTCAAAATGTTAGCTTGCTGTCTGTCCTCAGTTGTCTGACCCACTGTGATCGCCATCATTTGTTGTTTTCAGTACAGATTCCAGCATCTGAAGTAATTTGTTCCTATCATTTTTCTGGTGCATTGTGGAACCAACTAGGGATAAAGCTATTTCAGAATTAGAATTATGCAAAGAGGTAGACCCATTAGTAATCTCGTACTAATAGATCTTGTAGGAAAAATGATTATCATACAATTGAATTTGACGTTAATTTTTCAAACAAGATATCTGAACTTGAAGAAACCTATCACATAGCTAAATTGATGATACAAAGCTAGGTGGGACTGTACGGTGTGAGGAGGTTAATACTTAAGATAAGCGCTTATAGAGTCAGGAGGGAAGAAAGAGAATGGATATAATATTGGTTAGTGGACCCAAAGCAAACAGTAAAGTTAAATAGATTTTTTTTCAGTTGGCAGGTTTTGACTAGTAGACTGTTGCAGGGATCAGTTCTTGGGTTGCCAATATTTAGAATCTATATTGGGTTGGGATATCTGGTTGGCATGGATGAGTTGGACCGAAGGGTTTGTTTCCGTGCTATATATCTCTATGACTCTATTACTCTATTTAAAGAACGTTTGAGGACTCTGGTTTTATACTCTTTGATAAATAGACTTTGATGAATAGACAGCTGGCAATGTATCTAAATTTATTGATAATACATGTCAAGTATGCAAAGGGCACAAAGAGGCTGCATGGAGATATAGATAGGTTAAGTGATTAGACCATAAGAGCATAAGGCACAGGAGCAGAAATTAGGCCATTGAGTCTGCTTCAACATTCAATCATGGCTGATAAGTTTCTCAACCCCATTCTCCTGTTTTCTGCCCATAACCCTTGATCCCCTTGATACTCAAGAACCTATCTGTCTCAGTCTTAAATATACTCAATGACCTGGCCTCCACAGCCTTCTGTGACGATGACTTCCATACATTCACCACTCTCAGGCTGGAGAGGTTTCTGCTCATCTCCGTTCTAAAAGGTCTTCCCTTTACTCCAAGAGTCCAAGTCTCTCCTACCAATGGAAGCACCTTCCCAGCATCCATTCTGTCCAATCCATTCAGTATTGTGTATGTTTCAATTAGATACCCCCATTATCCTTCTAAACACCATACAGTATAAAACCAGAGTCCTCAAACGTTCCTTTAATAGAGTAATAGAGTCATAGAGATATATAGCATGGAAACAAACCTTTCGGTCCAACTCATCCATGCCAACCAGATATCCCAACCCAATCTAATCTGACCTGCCAGCATCCGGCCCATATCCCTCCAAGCCCTTCCTTTTTATATACCCATCCAGATGCCTTTTAAATGTTGCAATTGTACTAGCCTCCACCATTTCCTCTGGCAGCTCATTCCATACATGTACTACCCTCTGCATGAAAAAGTTGCCCCTTAGGTCTTTTTTATATCCCACCCCACAAAGCTATGCCCTCTAGTTCTGGACTTCCTCACCCCAGGGAAAAGACTTTGCCTATTTACCCTAGCAATGCCCCTCATGATTTTATAAACCTCTATAATGTCACCCCTCAGCCTCCAATGCTCCAGGCAAACCAGCCCCAGCCTATTCAGCCTCTCACTATAGCTCAAATCCTCCAACCCTAGCAACATCCTTGCAAATCTTTTCTGAACTCTTTCAAGTTTCACAACATCCTTCCGATAGGAAGGAGACCAGAATTGCATGCAATATTTCAAAATTGGCAGAGCCAATGTCCTGTACAGCCGCCACATGACCTCCCAACTCCTGTACTCAATAATCTGACCAATAAAGGAAAGCATACCAAACGCCTTCTTCACTATCCTATCTACCTGCAACTCTACTTTCAATGAGCTATAAACCTGCACCCTCCAAGGTCTCTTTGTTCAGCAACACTCCCTAGAACCTAACCATTAAGTGCATGTCCTGCTAAGATTTGCTTTCCCAAAATGCAGCACCTCATACTTATCTAAATTAAACTCCATCTGCCACTCCTCAGCCCATTGGCCAATCTGATCAAGACCCCATTGTAATCTGAAGTAACCTTCTTTGCTGTCCACTACACCTCCAATTTTGGTATCATCTGCAAACTTACTAACTATATCTCTTATGCTCACATCCTAATCATTTATATAAAAGATGAAAAGTCGTGGACCCAGCACCGATCCTTGTGGCACTCCACTGGTCACAGGCCTCCAGTCTGAAAAGCAACCTCCACCATCATCCTCTGTCTTCTACCTTTGAGCCAGTTCTGCATCCAAATGGCTGGTTCTCCATGAGGTCTAACTTTGCTAACTAGTCTCCCATGGGGAACCTTGTTGAACACCTTACTGAAGTCCATATAGATCACATCAACCACTCTGCCCTCATCAATCCTCTTTGATACTTCTTCAAAAAACCCAATCAAGTTTGTGAGACATGATTTCCCACGCATAAAGCCATGTTGACTATCCCTAATCAGTCCTTGCCTTTCCAAATACATGTACGTCCTGTCCCTCAGGATTCCCTCCAACAATTTGCCCACCACCGACATCAAGCTCACCGGTCTATAGTACCCTGGCTTGTCCTTACCACCTTTCTTAAATAGTGGCACCA
>NC_057711.1:82125387-82137853 GCF_004010195.1 Chiloscyllium plagiosum | reverse complement strand
TTTTGGATTCTCCTTAATTCTATTTGCCAAAGCTATCTCATGTTCCCTTTTTGCCCTCTTGATTTCCCTCTTAAGTATACTCTTACTTGCTTTATACTCTTCTAAGGATTCACTCGATCTATCCTGTCTACACCTGACATATGCTTCCTTTGTTTTCTTAACCAAACCCTCAATTTCTTTAGTCATCCAGCATCCCTACACCTACCAGCCTTTCTTTTCACCATGACAGGAATATACTTTCTCTGGATTCTTGTTATCTCATTTCTGAAGACTTCCCATTTTCTGAAGCCATCCCTTTACCTGCGAACATCTGCCCCCAATCAGCTTTTGAAACTTCTTGCCTAATAACATCAAAATCAGCCTTCCTTCAATTTAGAACTTCAACTTTTCGATCTGGTCTATCCTTTTCCATCACTATTTTAAAACTAATAGAATTATGGTCGCTGGCCCCAAAGCGCTCCCCCACTTACATCTCAATCACCTGCCCTGCCTTATTTCCTAAGAGTAGGTCAAGTTTTACACCTTCTCAAGTAGGTACATCTACACCCCGAATCAGAAAATTTTCTTGTACACTAAACAAATTCCTCTCCATCTAAACCCTTAACACTATGGCAGTCCCAGTCGATGTTTGGAAAGTTAAAATCCCCTACCATAACCACCCTATCATTCTGACAGATAACTGACGTCTGCTTAAAAATTTGCTTCTCAATTTCCCTCTGACTATTAGGGGATCTATAATACAATCCCAATAAGGTGATCATCCCTTTATTATTTCTCAGTTCAACCCAAATAACTTCCTGGATGTATTTCCGGTATGTTAAACTTTTCATTCCCGTGACCATTCTTGTGAACCTCCTCTGAACACTGTCCCAGGGCCATCACATCCTTCCTGAGATTATGGGGCCCAAAACTACGAACAATACTCCAAAATGTGGTCTGACCAGAGCCTTATAGAACCTCAGAATTACAACCCTGCTTTTATATTTGTAGGATAAGATTTGCTAACCCATGATAGGCCCACAAAAGCAAAGTTGGCCAAACTGTATCAAATCACCCAGAATTCCCAAGCAGCTCACAAGCCGAATCAGACAGCACGCAGACAAGGGAATACGCTTTAAGCTCCCATGAACAATGACAGAGCACCACAGATATCTTAAAGCCCCAAGGGCATTTTCAGAACCCAGCAATACCAAAGCCACACAAAAAGCAGGTTTGACAGACAGGCACCAGCAAGGACGTGCTCCAGGAACAGGACAATGGAAGCACCTCACCACTTCCGAGGAGACATTCACCCCTACCTATGAAGAGGAATGGAACCATTGATACTGTCAATTGTTGCATTGTGTAAAGGAACAGGACATTCATCCGATATTTGTTTTCCAATTAGCTTGCTTGCAACTAGATTACTCCATTTCCATATACATTGTAGTTTCTCATTTCTTAATCAGTGTCATTGTGCAGCATTACTATAAACCTGGTCTCACCCTCAGCTCTGGGAAGAGAAATCTGATCTACCTGTACAGACTGTCAGTTCTGTATCAGCTGGTCTGTTTCTCTTCCAGTGATATCGCTTGCAATAAACTGTTTGTCAATTTCACTTTGAGCTGTGTTTTGTGATCTCTAACCTATTGGGCAAATTTCTCCGGCAATATTCAAGTCCTCACAAGATAAATGTCATCATTGCATTTGCCGACTTACTCAACCTGCAAGCTTACCTTGAGAGAATCCTGCACTAGAAACTCCCAAGTCTCTTTGCACTTTAGACTTCTGAATTTTCTTCCCATTTATTCTTGTGACCAAAGTGCATGACCTCACACTTTCCCACATTGTACTCCACCTACCACTTCTTTGCCCACTCTCCTAACCTGTCCAAATCCTTCTGCAGCCTCCCTGATTCCTCAATGCTACCTGTTCCTCTACCTCTCTTTGTATTGTCTGCAAACATAATCAGAATGCCCTCAGTTCCTTCATCTAGATCGTTAATGTATGATTTAAAGTTGTGGTCCCAACACTGAGCCTTGTGGAACACCACTTGTCACCGGCTGCCATCCTGAGTAGGACCCTTTTATCCCCACTCTCTGCTTTCTGCCAGACAGCCAAGCTTTATTTCCATGTTTGCACCTTGCCTCTGACACCTTTGGCCCTTATCTTACTCAGTAGTTTCCTGTGCTGCACCTTGTCAAAGGCCTTCTTGATGTCCAAGTGGATAACATCCATGGCTCTCCTTGGTCTAACCTGCTATGTACTTCCTCTAAGAATTCTAGCAGATTTGTCAGGCATGACGTCCCCTTGATGAAACCATGCTGACTTTGCCCTATTTTACCATACACTTTCAAGTATTCAGAAATCTCATCCTTCACAATGGATTCAGGACTTTACCCCCAACCAAGGTTAGGCCAATTGATCTGTAAGTTTCCATCTTTTGCCTTACTCCCTTTTTAAACAGGGATGTCACATTAGCAATTTTCCAGTCCTCTGGGACCCTCCCTGATTCTAGCAATTCCTGAAAGGTCACCACTAATGCCTCAATTATCTCTTCAGCTATTTTCCTTAGAACTCTGGGGTGTAGTCCATCTGGTCCAGGTGATTTATCCACCTTCAGGCCATTCAGTTTTTCTATCACCTTCTCCTTGGTGCTGGCAACTATACTCAGCTCTGTCCCCTCACTCTCTTAATTTTTGGGATATTACTCATGTCTTCCACTGTGAAGACTGACACGAAGTAATTATTCAGTTCCTCAGCCATTTTCTTGTCCCCCACTACTATCTCTCCAGTGTCATTTTCCAGTGGCCCACTGTCCACTTCTGCCTCTCTTTTGCCCTTTATATATCTAAAGAAACTCTTACATTCTTCCTTTATATTACTGGCTAAATTATATAGTTAAGGTGGACTAAGGTAGAGTATAATATGGAGAAGTAGGAGGTCATTTGCTTTCTTTTTAAGAATAGAGAAACAGAATAATCTCAAAGTGAGAAAGTTATAAATATTGATCTTCAGAAGGACTTCAATGTACTTCCACAAGAAAATCAAAGCTACCATACAAGAAATTAGGAAGTAATTTAGCCTTCTCTTGCAAGGAAATTCGAGTACAAAAGTTAAGTAATTTTATTTTACAGCCATGATGTAGAGGAGCCAGTGTTGGACTGGGGTGGACAAAGTTAAAAAAAATCACACAACACCAGGGTATATTCTAACAGGTTTATCTGGAAGCACTAGCTTTCTGAACGCTGCTCCTTCATCAGGTGTCACAACCACAACCACAACCACCTGATGAAGGAGCAGTGCTCTGAAAGTTAGTGCTTCCAAATAAACCCTTTGGACTACAACCTGGTGTTGTGTGATTTTTTAATGTTATTTTACAGGATTGTGGTGAGACCACACCAAGAGCACTTTGTGCAATTTCAGTCTCTACATTTAAAGATTATTCTTACATTTGAGGCAGAGCAGCAAAGATTCAATACATTGTTTCTTATGATGAGCAGGCTGTCCTTTTTTGAGTGAGTAAATTGGCCAATACGCTGGAATTTTGAAACATACTAGGTGAAGAAATGTACAAGGTGATAAAGGGGTTTATTAGAATATACAGAGACAGTAAAGATTATTTCTTCTGGCTGGGGAATCTAGAATATAGTTGCATTGTTTCAGGAAAAGAGACTGTTAATTTGGACTCGGGATAAGAAGAAATTTCTTCCAAGATTATGAATTCTCTACCCCAGAGGGCAGCTCCATTTAACATGTTTAAGGTTGATATGGACAGCTTTTTGGTATCTCAGGAAATAAAAGGATATCAGGATTGGGTGGGAAAATGGAGTTGAAGGCAAAGGTCAGGCAGTATAGTATTACATGGTGGAACATGTTCGATTGGCTGTGTGGTCTACTCCTACTCTACTCCCTTTTCATGGCACATTGGCATCGGTTTTGGAACCAGGGAATCTGTACTGATGGGACAGACTCCACTGAACCAATTAGGCAGTAGTGTTCTAGCAAAAAGGATAAATAGGGTAGTCACTAGGACTTTAAACTTGTGAGTTGGGGGGAACAGAAAGGGAAAGCGACAGGGTGTATGGAGTCAGGTAGAAAGATAAGCAGCAGGTTAGCATGTACGTAGGGTTTAAGTTCAAGGCAAACTAGGAATGGAGCAAAAAGGGAGGATAATTTAGGACATATTACTAGAGATATTGGAAATCATGAGGATAAGAAAATTAGCATTAAGGTGCTTTACTTGAATGCTCATAACATTTGTAACAAAATAGATGAATTAACAGCACAAATCATCGTGAACAATTAGTATGTGGTAGGCATCACAGAGATGTGGTTGCAGGGGGTTCAGGACTGGCAGTTAAACATGCAAGGATTTACAACTTACCGAAAAAACAGGGAGATAGGCAGAGGGGGCGGGATGCCTTGTAGTTAAGAATGAAATTAAATCTATGGCACTGAATAACATAGGGTCAGATAATGTGGAGTCTATGTGGGTGGAGTTGAGGAACTACAAAAGTGAAAAAAAACCATAATGGGAGCTATGTACAGACCTCCTAACAGTGGTCAGGACCAGGGCCACAAATGTACCGAGAAATAGATAAGGCATGTCAGAAAGGCAAGGTCACGGTGATCATGGGGGCCTACAATATGCAGGTGGACTTGGTGAATAATGTTGCTGGTAGATCCAAAGAAAGGGAATTTGTGGAATGCTTACAGGATGGTTTTCTTTGGAACAGTTGTGATGGAACCCACAAGGAGCAGGCTATTCTGGACTTAGTGCTCTGAAATGAGCCAGACTTTATAAAAGATCATAAAGTAAGGGAACACTTAGGAGGCAATGATCATAGTATGGTAGACTTCAGTCTGCAGTTTGAAAGAGAGAAGGCAAAATCGGATGTAATGGTGTTACAGTTAAATAAAAGTATTTACAGGGGCATAAGAGAGGAACTGACGAAAATTGACTGGAAGCAGGGCTTAGTGGGGAAAACAGTAGAGCAACAATGGCAGGAGTTTCTGGGTGTAATTGAGAACACAGTACAGAGGTTCATCCCAAAGAAAAGAAAGATCATCCAAGGGCAGGAGCGGGGATGGGGGTGGAGGGATGGGGGGGAGAGGCAGCTACTAAACAGCCATGACTGACAAAGGAAGTCAGGAAATATATCAAAGAAAAAGAGAGAGCCGAGAAAGTGGCCAAGAGCACTGGGAAATCAGAAGATTGGGAAGGCTACAAAAACAAGCAGAGGATAACAAAGAGAGAAATAAGGAAGGAGAGGATCAAATATGAAAGTAGACTAGCCAGTAATATTAGAAATGATAGTAAAAGTTTATTTCGATACATAAGAAATAAACGAGAGACAAAAGTAGACATTGGGCTGCATCAAATTGATGCAAGAAGGCAAATGCTGGGAGATAAGGAAATAGATGAAGAACTTAATAAGTACTTTACGTCATTCTTCACAGTGGAAGACTGGAGTAATATCCCAACAATTAAGGAGAGTCGGGGGCAGTGTTGAGAAGCCATTACAAAAGGGAAAGTGCTGGAAAAGCTAAAAGGTCTAAAAATTGATAAATCTCCTGGCCCCGATGGGCTACATCCTAGAGTTCTGAGGGAGGTGGCTGAGGAAATAGTGGAAGCGTGGATTGTAATCTTTCAAAAGTCACTGGAGTCTGGGAAAATCCCAGATGATTGTAAAATCGCTGTTGTAAACCCCTTGTTCAAGAAAGGATCAAGACAAAAGATGGCAAATTATAGGCCGATTAGCCTAACTTCAGTTGTTGGTAAAATTCTAGAATCCATCGTTAAGGATGAGATTTCTAAATTATTGGAAGTGCAGGGTCGGAAAGAAGAGGTCAGCATGGATTTAATAAGGGGAAGTTGTGCCTGACAAACCTGTTAGAATTCTTTGAAGAGGTAATAAGTAGGTTAGACCAGGGAAACCCAGTGGATGTTATCTATCTAGACTTCCAAAAGGCCTTTGATAAGGTGTCTCACGGGATGCTGCTGAATAAGGTGAGGGCCCATGGTGTTCAAGGTGAGCTACTGGCATGAATTGACAGAAGGCAGAGAGTTGGGATAAAAGGTTCTTTTTCGAAATAGTAGCTGGTGACAAGTGGTGTCCCGTAGCATTCAGTGTTGGGGCCGCAGCTGTTCACTATATATATCATTGATCTGGTTGAAGGGACAGGGGGCATTCTGGCAAAGTTAGCCAATGATACAAAGTTAGCTGGACAGGCAGGTAGTACTGAGGAGGTGGGGAGGCTGCTTTATTTAGACAGTTTAGGACAGTGGTCCAGGAAATGGCTGATGAAATTCAATGTGAGCAAATGTGAGGTCTTGCACTTTGGAAAAAAGAATACAGACATGGACTATTTTCTAAATGGTGAGAAAATTCATCAATCCAAAGTACAAAGGGATCTGGGAGTGCTAGTCCAGGATTCTCTAAAGGTTAACTTGCAAGTTGAATCCCGTGATTAAGAAAGCGAATGTAATGTTGTTATTTATCTCAAGAGGGTTGAAATATAAAAGCCGCGATGTGCTTCTGAGACTTTATAAAGCTCTAGTTAGGCCCCATTTAGAATACTGTATCCAATTTTGGGCCCCACACCTCAAGAAGGACATACTGGCACTGGAGTATGTCCACACGGATGATCCCGGGAATGGTAGGCCTAATATAAGATTGTATTCATTAGAGTTTAGAAGGTTGAGGGGAGATCTAATAGAAACTTACAAGATAATGCATGGCTTAGAAAGAATGGGCTCTGGGAAGTTGTTTCCATTAGGCGGGGAGACTTGGACCCATGAGCATAGCCTTAGAATTAGAGGGGGCCAATTTAGGATGGAAATGAGAAGACATTTCTTCAGCCAGAGAGTGGTGGGTCTGTGGAATTCATTGCCATGGAGTGCACTG
Source organism: Chiloscyllium plagiosum (assembly GCF_004010195.1). Taxonomy (NCBI): domain Eukaryota; kingdom Metazoa; phylum Chordata; class Chondrichthyes; order Orectolobiformes; family Hemiscylliidae; genus Chiloscyllium; species Chiloscyllium plagiosum. Next base: position 82,130,963 of record NC_057711.1, on the reverse strand, counting down.
GAGGTTGGGAAATTAAATGTCTTCAAGGTAGAGATTGATAAATTCTTGATCTTGCAAGGAATTAAGAGCTATGGGAAGTGTGCGGGTAAATGAAGTTGAAATGCCTATCAGCCATGAATAAATGGTGGAGTGGACTTGATGGGCAGAATGGCCTTACTTCCACTCCTTGGTCTTATGGTCTTACTCCTATTTCTATTGTTCTTGGTTTCTTCATTTAGGCATTCAAAGTTTTATTTACTCTGAAAATTCAGATGAAAGATTTTCAGAACATTTTCTGCAATTTGTACAGAATGGAGAATGCAGTGTGTCCTGCTGACTAGATTAAATAATTACAATATTTGTGTATATGTAATTTGCATTATAAATGAGGAAATATAAAATAATAATGCAATAAGTTTATTCAAAGCTGTATTAAGAATTAAAGCTTTGTGAGCAAGAACTGTAGTTTACCGATGAAGAGAACTTTACCAAAGTTATGTTAAATATGGAGGTTGGAAGAACAGTGGGTGATATATAAATTGTTGAAGAGGACTAGAAAAGCTGATTCATTTCGAGATTGTACACCACCTAATCTGGAGAAATGAATTCTAGGATTTCTGAAGGAAACAAGGGTAGAAGTTGTGGAAATGCTAATCACAAATTTGCAATCCTGCTTGGTCACATCATTAGTGCCAGTGAACTCAGAACTGCAAATATAACACCCTTATTCAGGATAGGTGAAAACATAAACCTAACCAATAGACTGGTCAGTTTAACATTCCTTGTCGGAGAAAGTTTTTGGTTCATATTCCAAGAAAAAATTAACAGACATCCAGACTAGTGAGAACTAATATCAAGCAGCCAGCACAAACTTGTTTAGGGCAAATTGTATTTGACTAATTGACTGGATACATATTTGAGGGAAAAAACAAAAATATAAAGGAAAGGTAGTGTATGAAATTAATTGGATTGCACAAAAGAGCTGACCCAGATTTAATGAGCTGAATGACCTTCTTCTGTGATGCACCATTCCATGATCCCAAATCCAAATGTCTTGAACTAAATTTTATGGTCAGTGGCAAAGCAAGAGTATTCATAGTTTATTGAGAAGTAAATTTAGCAGCCTCTTTAATAAATATTTCACCATTATCACTGAAGTGATGCTGCTTCTGAGTGCAATGCTTTTTATTACTGGACATGCTCAGCTTTAAGCTGGAATGATAGAATAGACTGTAAAATTATGATTAGATTCCTTACAATATAGAAATAGGCCCTTCGGCCCAACAAATCCATACTGATCCTCCGAAGAGTAACCCACTCAGACCCATTCCCCATATTAAACCTGACTATGGGAAATTTTTAATGACCAATTCACCTAACCTGCACATCTTTGGATTGTGGGAGGAAACCAGAGCACCTGGAGAAATTCCTGCAGACATGGGGAGAATGTGCAAACTCTGCACAGTCAGTTACCTGAGACAGGAATTGAACCTGGGTCCCTGGTGCTGTGAGGCAGCAGTGCTAACCACTGAGCCCATGCCAATCATATGTAAAGATTTTCACAGATTCTGCAGCCATCCCCTCCCACTCTCTATCAGTAGGAACAAAGAATTGATAAACACATTTTTAAAACATTTTTACATGGAGCACGTTAAAGATAGGGTACACATGGGAGTGAATATAGAAGATAAACTGATTTTTTATAAAATTAGCTTAAAAATCTACCAATTAAACATTGAATAGCACATCATGATTATGAATATTATTTTAAGAGCCAATTCTGTTGTTCATCAAATCTCATTTAATCACATTGCTGTTTAAAGCTCAGTTAAATTGAACAAGGTGTAAATTTTTTAAGGGTTATCAAAATGACAATCTCAGCAAAGAAATGTGAAATCCTCTTAGTGCTGAATTAATACAATAATTAATTAACAGAACAATCATGCCACCATTTTCTTTAGCTTTCTGTCATTCAGATGAATCCAATATTTTTCCAAATTATGATCTCAGCCTTGGTCACCTTTCCAACCATTGTTGTGTGAGTCCCACATGACCTTTAATTCCTCTCTCCTAAGTGCCAATTTGACTGTAAATTTATGGAGCTCCTATAAGTTAACGTGTTATTTTATGAGCTTAAAATGTTGATATTTTTAATAATTCGCTGTTACATGCACTTTTCAAAGAGTTGGTTTGAGGAGTTTGTCAGAGACATTTTTAAAGAATGATTCGGAGATGCCGGTGTTGGACTGGGGTGTACAAAGTTAAAAATCACACAACACCAGATTATAGTCCAATAGGTTTAATTGGAAGCACACTAGCTTTCGGAGCGACGCTCCTTCATCAGGTGATTTTTAAAGAAAAAATACATTTTGGGAGGATATTTGGTCTAGTTGGCTGTGTCTGAATTGGGATCAGAACAACTTAAGAACTAGGAGCAGGAATAGGAGTAGGTAATTCAGCCCCTTGAGCTTGCTTCACTCTTTATAGGATCTTGGGTGATATCATCTCAGTCTCAACTCCCCTTTCTTTCCCAGCCTCCATACTCCTTCAACCCATTACTATAAAACTCTGTCTATCTCTTTCTTAAATTTACCCATTGTCCTGGCATCCATCAAACTCTCGGTAATGAATTCCATAGATTCACAACCTTTTGAAAGAAGTAATTTCTCCTTAATTCTGTTTTAAATATGCTAACCCTTAACCTAAAGCTGTGATATCTTGCTCTAGATTACCCCATGAGAGGAAACATGCTCTGTACGAGTACTTTGGTAATCCCCTTTAGAATATCATATACCTCAAATAAATCTCTTCTCATTCTTCTAAACTTGAGAGAGTATAGGCCTAAACAACTCAATCCTTCTTCCTGAAACAAACCCGGAATCAATCTAGTGAACCCCCTCTGAACTGCCTCCAATGCAACTGCATCCCTTCTCAAGTAAGGAAACCAAAACTGTATGCAATGCTCCCTTTGGCAATAAATGTCAAAATTCCATTTCCTTTCCTTATTTTCTACTGTACCTGCATTCTAGTTTTTCATGTACAAAGGCACCCATATTCCTCTGCATGCTGAAGTTTCTCACCATTTAGTTAATAAGTTGCCTATTCTTCTGACAAAAATGGAAAATGTCATTCTTAACCACATTAAACTCAATCTGCCAAATTTTGGCCCATTTACCTAAGTTATCCATATTCATTTGTAAATTTCTTGTTTCTTTGTTGTAATTTACTTTCCCATCATTTTTAGTGTCAGCTCCAAATTTGTGTACTATACCTTCCATCCCTGCTTCCAAGCCATAAATATAGATTGTAAATAGTTGGGCCCGAAGGACCAAATCCTGCAGCAATTCATTAATTATATCTTGCCAATCAGAAGAAAAGACTCTCTGCTTTTTGTTTGTTGTCAAATCCTCTATCCACGCTAATAAGTTTCCCTTAAACCATATGATCTTACCTTGTTTATTAACCTTTTGTGTGGCATCCTATCAAATGCCTTCTGGAAATCCAGATATATAACATCTACAGGATCCCCATTATCCACATTGCTTATTACATGTTCAAAGAACTCTAGCAAATTAATCAAACATGACTTACCCTTCATAAAACGATGCTGACTCTGATAGATTACAAAAAATCAAATATCCAATCTTTGAGTTAGCTTCCAGGCTCCCCCTGAAAAAACTGTCTATTGTTTCTGTGTCTGTGAATTTGAATGAAGTTATCATGAAGACACCACTGCATCATCTCCAGCTGGCTCTGAGCAGGTACCTGGCCTCTGGCAGTCATGAGTGCTAACAATCTTGAGAATTTCTTCTTCAGCCAGCTGCAGAGACATGGCAATATTGGAATGTGGCTAATATACCCCTGGAGCCTTAGTATCTGAGCTGGTGAAAGGGTATAGAAGGTAGCCTTGAGGATCTAAATATTTGAATTTAGGCTGTTGTCAGAAGCAACAAGTATATGTAAATTTTTATTAACCACAAAATGGCTTTTCAATTTAAAATAACACAACAAAGTGACTGAAAGTAATGATTTGACTCTGTGAACTTGTGCTGCTGCTTTGCTGAGTTAAGCTAAATAAGGGAATACAATGGAGTTTTCATAATATGAATTATAAGACAGTGATTTGGTATTTGAACGAACCTTGAGCAAGCAAACATGGGGTGATTCTGTGCATATAACAATTTCTTTCGCAGGAAATATCATTGGTTTAGCCTGTTGTCAATCATGTCACCTTATTACAGTTGATTGGACTTTTCTTGTAATTAAGAACCCTCTCCCAGGAAATATCTTTGGATTAACTTGCTGTAAATCATGTCACTTTATTAAAATAATTCTGGGTAATCCAAGATGGAGGAAGGGAAAAATTTCTGGCTGTAACAGCTGCTCCTTTTTTGAGGTATTTTAGGTGCTGGAGGTGATTTCCTCGAATTCTAGGAGCAGCAATTACTGTTTCATACGCTGTTGCATTGTTTTGGAACTTTGGAAAAAAAGAAGTTAGAACAACAGCAGTTTTAAAAGGGAGAAGAACAGACAAAGGAAGCACATGGTGTGAGGACAGTGCAGGAGAGAGAGAGAGAGAGAGAGAGAGAGAGAACATGCACAGTCACTGCCTTTGCTGTTTTGAATTCATGTATCGCTGGACATCGGAGTGCGCCTGAGAAAATTAACAAACAGTGAAATTCACAACTAATCTTGGAGGAACCTGTTTGGGCAAAGTTCGCAGCACAGAATCAGATAAGTTAAACGTTGTTTTAAGTGTGTCCAATAGAAAGGCTGCAGTAGTGAGTAGAGTGGGTTCTTTCTTGATTATATGTTTTGGAGACATATCGCTTGATTAAGCTTAAAATACAAGCCATAACTCTTAATTTAACACGGAGCAGTGTCTTGTAGAGGAATAAGATGGTGTTATTTTCAAGGCCTGTAGATTGTGAAGTAGCAAAAACGACTTTTAGTACAGTGATATGTACTTCTTGTCAGATGTTGGAGTTTAAAGAGTGTTTAAGGGTTACTGCGGATTATATCTGCCATAAATGCTGTTGGATGCGAATTTTATCAGATTGCATGGATCAGTTGGAGAGACAGTTAGAAGCAATGAGCAATTTGCAACAGCAACAGTATGTGATGGATGGCAGTTATAGGAAGGGGGGAAAGTCTCAGATACAGTCACATAAATGGGTTGACTCCAGGAAAGGTAAGAAAGGTAGGCACCTAGGGCAGGAGTCTTTTGTGGATATACCCATTTCAAACAGATATGCTGATTTGGAAAATGTAGGGGGTGATGGATTCTCAGGGGAATGTAGCACGAACAGCCAGGTTTCTGGTATTGAGACTGGCTCTAATGCAACAAGGGGTACATTGGCTTCCAAGAGATCAATTGTGTTAGGGGATTCTGTAGTCTGAGGTACAGATAGGCGTTTCTGTGGCCAGCAGCGAAAAAGCAGAATGGTGTGTTGTTTCCCTGGTGCCAGGATCAAGGATGTCTCAGAGAGGGTGCAGAATGTTCTCACGGGGGAGAGGGGCAGCAAGAGGTCATTGTCCATATGAGAACCAACGACATAGGAAGGGAAAAGGTTGAGATTCTGAAGGGAGATTACAGA
>NC_057711.1:82078075-82124552 GCF_004010195.1 Chiloscyllium plagiosum | reverse complement strand
AAAGCTGATTGGGGGCAGATGTTCGCAGGTAAAGGGACGGCTGGAAAATGGGAAGCCTTCAGAAATGAGATAACGAGAATCCAGAGAAAGTATATTCCTGTCAGGGTGAAAGGAAAGACTGGTAGGTATTGGGAATGCTGGATGACTAAAGAAATTGAGGGTTTGATTAAGAAAAAGAAGGAAGCATATGTAAGGTATAGACAGGATAGATCGAGTGAATCCTTAGAAGAGTATAAAGGAAGTAAGAGTATACTTAAGAGGGAAATCAGGAGGGCAAAAAGGGTACAAGAGATAGCGTTGCCAAATAGAACTAAGGAGAATCCAAAGTGTTTTTACAAATACATTAAGGACAAAAGGATAACTAGGGAGAGAATAGGGCCCCTCAAATATCAGCAAGATGGCCTTTGTGTGGAGACGCAGAAAATGGGGGAGATACTAAATGAATATTTTGCATCAGTATTTACTGTGGAAAAGGATATGGAAGATATAGACTGTCGTGAAATAGATTCTGGATCAGTGGTGCTGTAAGAGCACAGCAATTCAGGCAGCATCCGAGGACAGGCTGGTGACATCTTGCAAAATGTCCACATTACAGAGGAGGAAGTGCTGGATGCCTTGAAATGGTTAAAGGTGGATAAATCCCCAGGACCTGATCAGGTGTACCCGAGAATTCTGTGGGAAGCTAGAGAAGTTGATTGCTGGGCCACTTGCTGAGATATTTGTATCATCAATAGTCACAGGTGAGGTGCCGGAAGACTGGAGGTTGGCTAACGTGGTTCCACTGTTTAAGAAGGGTGATGAGGACAAGCCAGGGTACTATAGACCGGTGAGCCTGACGTCAGTGGTGGACAAATTGTTGGAGGGAATCCTGAGTGACAGGATGCACACGTATGTGGAAAGGCAAGGACTGATTAGGAATAGTTAACATGGCTTTATGTGTGGGAAATCATGTCTCACAAACTTGATTGAGTTTTTTGAAGAAGTAACAAAGATGATTGATGAGGACAGAATGGTAGATGTGATCTAAATGGACTTCAGTAAGGCGTATGACAAGGTTCCCCATGGGAGACTGATCAGCAAGGTTGGATCTCATGGAATACAGGGAGTATTAGCCATTTGGATACAGAACTGGCTCAAAGGTAGAAGACATAGGGTGGTGGTGGAGGGTTGTTTTTCACACTGGAGGCCTATGACCAGTGGAGTGCCACAAGGATCGGTGCTGGGTCCTCTACTTTTTGTCACTTACATAAATGATGTGGATGTGAGCATAAGAGGTACAGTTAGTAAATTTGCAGATTACACCAAAATTGGAGGTGTAATGGACCGCTAAGAGGATTACCTCAGATTACAACAGGATCTTGACCAGATGGGCCAATGAGCTGAGAAGTGGCAAATGGAGTTTAATTCAGATAAATGCTAGGTACTGCATTTTGGGAAAGCAAATCTTAGCAGGACTTATACACTTAATGGGAAGGTCCTAGGGATTGTTGCTGAACAAAGAGACCTTGGAGTGCAGGTTCATAGCTCCTTGAAAGTGGAGTCATAGGTAGATAGGATAGTGAAGAAGGCGTTTGGTATGCTTTCCTTTATTGGTCAGAGTATTGAGTACAGGAGTTGGGAGGTCATGTTGCGGCTGTACAGAACATTGGTTAGGCCACTGTTGGAATATTGTGTGCAATTCTGGTTTCCTTCCTATTGGAAAGTGAAACTTGAAAGGGTTCAGAAAAGATTTGCAAGGATGTTGCCAGGGTTGGAGGATTTGAGCTATAGGGAGCGGCTGAACAGGCCGGGGCTGTTTTCCCTGGAGTGTTGGATGTTGAGGGGTGACCTTATAGAGGCATACAAAATTATGAGGGGCATGGATAGGGTAAATAGGCAAAGTATTTTCCCTGGGTTCGGGGAGTCCAGAACTAGAGGGCATAGGTTCAGGGTGAGAGGGGAAATATATAAAAGAGACCTCAGGGGCAACTTTTTCACACAGAAGTAACAAAGATGATTGATGAGGACAGAGTGGTCGATGTGATCTGTATGGACTTAAGTAAGGCATTTGACAAGGTTCCCCATGGGAGACTGATCAACAAGGTTAGATCTCATGGAATACCAGGAGGTGGTATGAGTATGGAATGAGCTGTCAGAGGAAGTGGTGGAGGGAAGTACAATTGCAACATTTAAGAGGCATTTGGATGGGTATATGAATAGCAAGGGTTTGGAGGGATATGGGTTGGGTGCTGGCAGGTGGGACTCGATTGGGTTGGGATATCTGGTTGGCATTGCCGGGTTGGACCAAAGGGTCTGTTTCTATGCTGTACATCTCTATGACTCTGTGTTGCTGGACAAATCTGCACCAGGCTGCCTTAATTTATTAAACTGGTAACCTTGGTTTAAACAGACTGTAGCTGAAAATGTGTTGCTGGAAAAGCGTAGCAGGTCAGGCAGCATCCAAGGAACAGGATAATCGACGTTTCGGGCATAAGCCCTTCTTCAGGAATGATTCCTGAAGAAGGGCTTATGCCCGAAACGTCGATTCTCATGTTCCTTGGATGCTGCCTGACCTGCTGCGCTTTTCCAGCAACACATTTTCAGCTCTGATCTCCAGCATCTGCAGTCCTCACTTTCTCCTTTAAACAGACTGTACTCCTAGTGATTCTTTTTGACCGATCCTGAGACCGAGAGGCCCTGCAAGGGGGGTCTGGATCTTCAGCCTCACTCTGAGGGAGCTGTGGCTTCTTACTTAGCAGGAAGAGATTACTTCTTCATGACAGATGGTGTGCAGATGCTACTGGTGCCTGCAGGAGACAGAGATAATGAGTTGTGAAAAAAGGACAACATGCTTGGACATGGTAAGAACATGCTCACAGTGGTGGTAATTGGTAAACAGCCAACATTTGACAATGAAGTTTATTTAATTCTTGGGACATGGCTATTTTGTTTTGACCATGATTGCTTATAGTCCTCTCCTCTTCAGGCAAGGATTCCCTCCTCATACAAGGTGACATGACAAATGTTAGGTATGGGGAGAAAGTGAGGTCTGCAGATGCTGGAGATCAAAGTTGAAACTTTATTGCTGGAACAGCACAGCAGGTCAGGCAGCATCCAGGGAACAGGAGATTCGACGTTTCGGGCACATTGGCTCTCGTTGCCCTATTTTGGCGACAGGAAGGGACTGAGTAATATTATAGTGGTTGGCACAACTTTCGTGCTGGTACAGGTGGGAGAATGTTGGTGAGTTTCTGAGTAGGAAATGGAGAAATTAGATTACTTACTTACAGTGTGGAAACAGGCCCTTCAGCCCAACAAGTCCACACCGACCCGCCGAAGCACAACCCACCCAGAACCATTCCCCTACATTTACCCCTTCACCTAACACTACGGGCAATTTAGCATGGCCAATTCACCTAACCTGCACATTTTTGGATTGTGGGAGGAAACCGGAGGAAACCTCCCTCATGTGGAGTTCGTCTGTGGTTGAGATGGATAGGAGCAATGGAGGGAAGCAATTGATGAGTGGTAAATCCATGGCAGGAAGTGGTGCAGTGGCAGAGCTAGAAAGAATGTGAGTTAATAGAGGGAAGATGACTTGCAGAAGCTGGAGGGTCTTTAACTTTCTTCTTCTATTGCTGGGCATTCCTTTAGATTGTGAAGACAGTACTGACCAGGGTGGAGACTTTGGACCAAGTCAGCAAGGTCTGGTGTTGTAGTCACCTCTGGCAGTACCAAGGAAACGACACTATCCCGGGGTGCCAACTTGCCCCTGTTGGACGTCTCCGGGGCATTCTTCTAACATTGCAACGGTGAAGGCCAGTTACTGGCTTGCAGCGATTGGCCTGGTGCGCAGCTGCTGAGTGTCTCAGCTGATTTTTGGTCGTTTTCACCGGAAGATATTCGTATTGGGACAGCGTCCAGAAGGAAAGTAATACGACAGAAAGGTCAGGCCAGAACGATGAGCGGAGCGAGAAGGAAAAAGTCATGCCGGATAGCACCCCTAACAATTCAGCGCAGCTGGGTTCTCACCCAACTTGTAATCATCTACAAAGATTCTCTTCAGCAGAAAACAATGGTTGCAATCTGTATCTAATTGACTTGTTTGGGGGAAGGGGTGGGGGGAGGTGGGAATCAATGCGAACAATATTGCATTCAACTGGTAAATAATGCACCATTTTACTTAAATAAATCTCCCGTTGTGGAAATAAAGTAACATTGCAATGATGACAGAAAAATGTCAGAAGTATGTATCTAAATGCAGAAATAACATCGAATGGCAATGTGCAAGCAGACAGTATAGCCGTGTATTCACATGAATCGGAGATGCTGTGTACCATCCTCGGACGGCTCTTTGTTCCTACGACGGCCCGCTCCGCGCGCACCTGCTGCGCGTAACCGCGAGGAGAGCACGGAGCGCTGTGATTGGCTGAGCCTTGACTTCTGGCGCGGCGCGGCGTGCCCGCCCTCGGAGTGGGGAGGAGCTGGATCAATGCATCAGAGAAGCATCATTGAAGCAGGCACCGTGAGCTCCAGCTACCATATACTGTACATCGAACAGGTGTTTGACTTCCAGCCTGTTCTTATCCAGCAACGGAAAGAATACTTTCTGGTTTAAAATTCTATTGTTGGAGTTTCCACCCTGCTGCTTATGTTCTTGCCGTACAAATGTCTACGAAATCTTGAGTGAGCATCTGAGATAGACTCCGCTTGACGCAGTCAGTGTTCTTCTCCATGTGGTAGTGTTTTCTTCATAATACGATACACGCCCAAGGCGTTTTCAGTTCAGTCGGGAGATGTTTGTTTTTGAGGTTGACGGCTTCTATGATTAATTAAGAGAAATTAGAACAGAATGAAAATGCTCCGCTTTCGCAGTTCAAGTATCAAGTCCTTAAGCCAAGAGATCAAATGTACAATCAGACTGCTGGATGACACTGAACTACCCTGTATTATCCAGGTACAGTAATGGGGTTGATAGGTTTAACATTTTAAAATCTAGCCGCAAATAAACTACTTCGAAGATTCTTACATGAATTGAGAGTTTTCTCTTTGAAGCACGAGTATTTATTTGGTTGCTGTCAAAAACCTTTTGTTAATTTTCTTTTGGTAATATTGTTCTAAAATAGATTATAAACTAAAAGTACATGATGCATGTTTATTACCATATTATTGAAATACACGCATAGTTCCCCCGCCCTCGCGTATCGTACTACGAAGTGATAATGACAAAATTATCACAACCATGTTGCCATTGGAATGATAACGATTAATTATAGCTTTTGATTTTCAGTTGATATCTTATGTGATTGGATACATTTACTGATCTGATTCCAGTTGTTGCTCCTTCTGAAAATTTGTTTTTTTTTAAATAAATGGACAAAGTAAATATGTGTTGTATGAACGCACACATGGGTTTCAGTGTATTTATCGTGGATATCCAATTTTTAAAAATTATTTTACACCTCTTGACTTCTGGACGCTGGTAGAGTGGTTAGTTATGAAGAGTTGCGTTCATCTTTGCCTTTGTGCTTTATTTGCAATACGTGAATTTTCTTCCAGCGCACTGATGCATTTGGTGAGTTTAAGATCAATACATTACTCTATACCAGTACCGTGGAATCATAATAATGAAGCTGTTTTCACTTAGGCTAACACCACATTAAATATAGAGGAAAACATTTCAGAAGTGTTTTTTTTTTACATTTCAATAACATTATTTAAAGCATTTAGGTGTATATTTACAATTTTTTATTCAAGATGTGAATTACTGTATTTGGGCAACATTGATGAGTTGATATTATTAGTATTCCATTTTGTAGACAATTGTCCTAACCGAATGAAACAGTTCTACATATTTTGATAAGGATATGTATTTTGAATCCATGCCTGCTAACATATTATATATAATGTCATGTTCATTTATTTGAAGTAATAGCCTAGCTATTGGCAATAACTAACCCTGGAATAATTGATTTATCAAACATCTTATGTCTTGTTGTTGCAAATTAGTTTAATTGTTAGTCAAAGTTCGAGAATGTTTTCTCTAATATGGTTTTTTGGTCAATCATAGCAACCATTGTAGCTACCTTTTATAAATTATATAATTGGTCTTCCAGCGGTAGTATGAATCATTGAATAACTATAGAAGAGGCCCTTCGGTCCATTGAGTCTGCTACAACAAAATGACTCTTGTCTAAATCTACACTCATCCCACTTTCTAGTACTTGTCCCATAACTTTGAATGTTATGACATTTCAAATGCTTATTCAAGTACTCTTTAAGGGTTGTTTCTACCTCAACTACCTTCCCAACAGTGCATTCCAGATTCCCACCATCCTCTGGGTGAAAAGGAATTTCTTCACATCTCCTTTAAACATCCTGCCTTTTACCTTTAAAATTATGACCCCTTGCTATTGACTGTTCAACTAAGGGCAACAGCTGCTTTCCATGCACTCTCTTCATGCCCTCATAATTTTATGCAACTCAATTAGGTCCCCTCTCAACCTTCTGTGCTTTAAGAAAACAATCCAACCTCTCTTCACAGCTAGTGTTCAATTCCAGACAAAACCCTAGTGAATCTCTTCAGTACCCCCTCTAGTTCAATCTCGTTGTTCCTCGAGTCTCATGACCAGAACTGCCAGCAGCACTCCAACTGTGGCACAACCAAAGATTTATAAATCGCCAACATAACCTTCCTGCTCTTATAAATCATGTCATGACTGATATATGCAAGTGTTCCATATGTCTTCAGAACTATGTTATTAATCTGTCTTGCCACCATCAGGGATCTCTGGACAAGCACCCTGAGATCCATTTATTCCTCTGTGCTTCTTAGTGTCCTACCATTTGCTGAGTATTGCCTTATTCCAAATGCATCACCTCACAATTTTCAGGGTTAAATTCCACTCTGTCACCGATCTGTCCATTGGATTAATCCATTTATGTTCTTCCATAATCTAACACCTTCTTCATTGTCAACCATCCAGCCATTCTTTGTCATATCTGCAAACGTAATTACTCACTGCTCACCCAAACAACATTCTCATCTATGTTGTTTATATGTATCACAAACAGTAAGGGATGCAGCACTGACCTCTCTGGTATGCCACTGGACACCAGCCTCCAGTCACACAAACAGCCTTCTACCATCAGCCTTTGTCTCCTACCATTAAGCCAATTTTGCACCCAACTTGCCAAATTACACCAGATCCCATGAGCTTTTAACTTCTTTATCAGTCTCCCATGTGGGACCTTGTTAAAGGCTTTGCTGAAATTCATGCAAATTATATCAACTGCACTAACTTCATCTACAGACCTGGTAATCTTCTCAAAAAATGTTCGAACAAATTAGTTAGGTCTCCCTCTGACAAAGTCATGCTGACTACTCCTAATCAAACCTTGCCTGTCCAACTGGCGATTAATTCTCTCCTTCAGAATTTTCTCCAGTAGTTTCCCTACCACTGATGTAAGATTCACTTGTCTAATTTTCTGGTTTCCTGCTTGAAAAATTGAACCACATTATCTGTTCTCTCGAACTCTGGCACCTTCCCTATGGCCAGAGAGGAATTAAAATTTGGGTCAGAGCTCCTGAAATTTCCTCCCTCATCTCCTACAGCAGCCTGCGATGCAACTCATCCAGACCTGGGGATTTGTTGACTTTTAATCCCATCAAAACCTCCATTACCTCCTCACTCCATATGTCAATGTTCAAGAAGCTCCAGTCTCTTTTCCCAAATTTTGTACATGCATCCTCCTTCTCCCACGTGTAGAAAAATGTAAAGTACTCATTTAATATCCTACCAATGTCATCCAGCTCCACACACAGATGGCCTCCTTTGTTCCTAATGGGCACTCCCCTTAGATTAGATTACTTACAGTGTGGATAACCTTAGTTATCCTCTGGCCCTTGATATGCTTATAGAGTATCTTGTCTTTTTCTCAATCCTACCCACCAGTTTATTTTCATTCTTTCATGGGAAAGTGGGCACTGCTGGCTGGCCAGCATTTATTGCCCATCCCTAGTTGCCCCTGAGAAGCTGCCTTCTTGAACCACTGCAGTCCATGTGGTGTAGGTAGACCCGCAATATCATTAAGGTGGGAATTCCAGGATATTGACTCAGTGACAGCGAAGGGAGAGCAATGTATTTCTGAGTCAGAATGATATGTGGCTTGAATGGGTAATCGCAAGTAATGGTGTTCCCATGTACTGTATCTGCTGCTCTTGTTCGAGATGCAAGTGGTTATGGTTTGGAAGGTGCTATTTAAGGATCTTTGGTGGATTTTTGCAGTGCATCTCATAGACAGTACACACTGCTGCTATTGAGCTTTGGTGGTAGAGGAAGTGAATTTTTGCATCTGTGATCAGTCAAGCAGGTTGCCTTGCCCTAGACTGTGAGAATGTTCTTGAGTGTTGCTGGAGCTGCACTCATCCGGTCAAATGGGGACTATTCCATCAAACTCCTGACTTGTGCTATTTATATACTGGAAAAGCTTTGAGGAGTCAGGAGATGAGTTACTTGTCACAGTATTCCTACCTCTGACCTGCTCTTGTAGCCACTGTATCTACATAATGAGTCCAGTTGAGCTTCTGGTCAATGGTAACCCTCAAGATGTTAATAGTGGGGTGTTTATGGATGGTAACACCACTGAATGTCAAGACCATAAGACCATAAGACATAGGAGTGGAAGTAAGGCCATTCGGCCCATCGAGTCCACTCCGCCATTCAATCATGGCTGATGCGCATTTCAGCTCCACTTACCAGCGTTCTCCCCGTAGCCCTTAATTCCTCTAGACAACAAGAATCTATCAATCTCGGCCTTGAAGACATTTAGCGTCCCGGCTTCCACTGCACTCCGTGGCAATGAATTCCACAGGCCCACCACTCTCTGGCTGAAGAAATGTCTCCGCATTTCTGTTCTGAAATGACCCCCTCTAATTCTAAGGCTGTGTCCACGGGTCCTAGTCTCCTCATCTAACGGAAACAATTTCCTAGCATCCACCTTTTCCAAGCCATGTATTATTTTGTACGTCTCTATTAAGTCTCCCCTTAATCTTCTAAACTCCAACGAATACAATCCCAGTAGTGGTTAGATTGTCTTTTATTGGAAACATATCACATTTACATTGTGTAACTGTTACTTGCCACTTGTCATCCCAAAACTGGGTATTGTCCAAGTCTTGTTGCAGTTGAACATGGGAAACCTCAGTATCTGAGGAATCGTGAATGATATTGAACATTCTGCAGTCATTGGCGAGCATCCCCACTTCTGACCTTGTGATGGGGGGAAGGTCATTGATGAAGCAGCTGAAGATGGTTGGGCCGAGGAGGCTACCCTGAGGAACTTCTGCAAAGATATCTTGGAGCTGAAATGACTGACCTCCAACAACCAGAACCATCTTCCTATGTGACAGAGAGTTTGCCCCCGATTACTGTTGATTCCAGTTTTGTTAAGGCTCCTTGATGCCACACACAGTTAAATGCAGCCTTGATGTCACTGTTGCCTTACCTCTGAATTCAGCTGTTTGAACCAAGACTGTAATGAGATTAGGAGCTGAGTGGCCCTGGCAGATCACAAACTAAGTGTCTGTGAACAGTTTGTTACTGAGAACTTGCTGCTTTGCAGCACTGTGGATGATCCCTTCAACTACTTTACTGATCATTGAGAGTAGAGTGATGCGGCAGTAATTGTCAGGCTGGATTTGTCATTCCTTTCATATGCAGGACATACTTGGGCAATTTTCCACATTGCTGAGTAGATGCCAGTGTTGTAGCTATACTGGATTAGCTTGGCTAGGGGTGCGTCAAGTTCTGGAGCACACGTCTTCAGTACTATTACTGGAATGTTGTCAGGGCTCACAGCATTTGTAGTATCTTGTGCTCTGACCATTTCTTGATGTCACGTGGAGTGAATTAAAGACTGGCAACTGTGATGCTGGAAACCACTGGAGGAGGCCGAGATGGACCATCCACTCAGTACTTCTGCTGGAAGATTGTTGCAAAGACCAATATTTTCTCATGACCCCTCTTTGCTCTAAGGAAATTAACTGGGGTCAATAACTTGTATTCTAATACATGAATGCTAATATCAAAATGATCAAGATTCCATTTCTTAGTATCATTCAGCTGAGAAAACTATTATCTCAACTGGGTTTTGAATTTGGATTCCACTGGGAAGTATTTTCTAATTCTCACTTGGATCTAAGATGGATATGCTTTTCTTAACAGGGCAGAAGTGGGTACTGCAGATGCTGGAGGTTAGAATCAAGATTAGAGTGGTGCTGGAAAAGCACAGCAGGTCAGGCAGCATTTTAGGAGCAGGAAAATTGATGTTTCGGTCCTGTTGTACTTTTCCTGCTTTTCACACAATAACACCACTTGACTGAAGGAAGTATTTTGAAAGATCTGAACTGATAATTTCTTTGCACTACGGAATTTTATTTTCATGCACTCACACCAAATAGCAATTGTATGTAATGACACAATGGGCGAGGAGAGCTATAATGTACTAAAATTACAAGTTTTTCCTTATAATTCATTCTTGGTCTTTGGGGATTGCTGGCAAAGCTAGTGTTTATTACTCACATCTGATTGCTCTGAGAAGATGATGTATCTTCTTGAACCACAGCAGTCCTTTTAACCTTTGTAAGTAGTTTGATACAATGGAGAGGTTTCGTAGGCCATTTCAGAGAACAGTTAGTGTCAGCTTCTTTGTTGTAGAACTAGAGTCACAGGGAGGCTGGACTAAGTAAAGACTGTATATTTCCAACTTTAAAGGACACAGTGAAGTTGTTATGTCTATAACATATACCCAGGAGACAAAGGCATAGTGATATTTTCACTTGACTGTTAATCCAGAGACCCAGGTAATGTTCTGGGGATCTGGGTTCAAATCCCGCCACAGCAGATAGTGGAATTTGAACTCAATAAATGTGACCAGGATGAAATATGGCGATGAAACAGACTACTGATGGGAGGTGGAAGACCTGGAAAATGGAGCACTGAGAACAACCTAGCTCTCAATGCCAGTAAAACCAAGGAACTCATTATTGACTTTTGGCAGTATGTTACTCATGCTCCTCTACACGTAACAGCACAGAGGTGGAATGGGTGCAGAGTGTCACGCTCTTAGGAGTGGTCATCCACAACAAGCTTTCTTGGACTCTTCATGTGGATGCACTGTTTACAAAATCTCAACAACATGTCTTCTTCCTCAGGCAGCTGAGAAAATTTGGCACGATGGCAAATACCCTTGCTAACATTTATAGGTGTGCTATTGAGAGCATTCTGACTGGATATATCACTGCCTGGTATGGCAACTGTACCATTCAAGATCTGAGACGTGGTGAACTTGACCCAGACAATCATAAAGGCCAACCTCCCATCTATAGAATCCATTTACCAGGCCTGCTGTCAAGGAAACGCTGCCAGCATTCTCAAAGTTCTATCCCACCTTGGCAATGTTTTTCTACAATCTCTACCATCGGGGAGAAGGTACAGAAGCCTGAACACATGCACCAGCCGGTTTCGAAACAGTTTCTATCCTAGTGTTGTTAGAATGCTGAATGGACTCACAAACTTTTAACATTCGTCTGTATTTGTGTTTTGGTTTTTGCTACTGTTTACCTATTATTTACTATCTATGCTACTTAACTCTGTGATCTGCCTGCTCGCAAGACAAAGCTTTTCACTGTGCCTCGGTACGCGTGACAATAAATTCAATTCAATTCATTCAGGTATCCATTGCTGATTGTTGGAAAAACCCATCTGGTTTACCTGCCCTTTAGGGAAAGAAACTGCCATTTTTACTTGGTCTGGCCGACATGTGACTTCAGACCCACAGCTATATGGTTGACTCTTAACTGCCCTCTGGGCAATTAGGCAATGGGCAATAAATGCTAGCAAGTCAGTGACGCCGTCATTTCGTGAATGAATAAAAGTAATATAACAGGCACAATACAGATAATGGATATTTGGACCGATTTCAAAACTCTAACAGCATTCAGATTAACTTGTAAATAATTGTTTCATGGATAATGTACTGCATCTGCTTGTATCTCTATCCATTCATACTATTAAAAAATCATAAGCCATATAGACCAAGACGGTTCCATGTTTGTATGCTGTTGGATGTTAAGTTGCCAAATTTCAATTTGGAGGAACTATGGGCGCTACAATTGCCTTTAATTTTTATCAACTAGAGAAACAGAAAAAAATGTTCATGATCAATAGAGTGACTGTGACAGATATTATCAGCTAAATACCATATCAGAATCTAACAGATATTGTCAGAAAGGCTCAACAGGTCTGGCAGAATCTGTGGAGAGAAATCAGAATTAATGTTTTAGGTACAGTAACTCAGAACTGATGTTAGCTAAGAAAAAGTTGTTTTTTGTATTGGAGATAAGGTGGGGAGATGGGGGTAAGGTATACATAATAAGTGGAGATAGAACCTAAAGTGAGAGAAAGACAGTTGGACAGACAAAGGAGTAGATAATGGTCAGGCAAGGTGGAAGAATAGCTAATAATGGGGACTGTTAGTGGTTAACAATGGATAGTGTGATAAAGCAGACCATGTGAGGACTATATCTGGAGTGCAGGGGTTGGGGGTAAGGACATGGGAGAATATCAGAACTGACTGTAATGTTCCCTTCAGTCAAGTAGCCTATTGGTACTTAATGTGCAATCTTACACATTAAAATAACAAGCTTTTTGAGTGACTGCTGACACCCTGAGCACCATCCCAATATCCCATCATAGGCAAAGAGAGAGAGAGAAAATTTGAAAAGGGAAGAAGGTTGCAGGAGGCTGGAATCTGAATTTGTGCTAGTGATTAGAAATGACTTAAGTTGCAATAAACACTGAATGCATTTTTTTTCAACAGTTCGTTATCACTTAAGAAGTGTGAAGCATTTGCGTCAGCGCACCTAACAGTCCTCTTGCAATCTTAATACTATGCAGTAGAAAATTATGATTTCTGGCAGGTTATAGCATTAAGATTAGATTCCCTACAGTGTGGAAACAGGCCCTTCGGCCCAACAAGTCCACACCGACCCACT
Source organism: Chiloscyllium plagiosum (assembly GCF_004010195.1). Lineage (NCBI taxonomy): Eukaryota > Metazoa > Chordata > Chondrichthyes > Orectolobiformes > Hemiscylliidae > Chiloscyllium > Chiloscyllium plagiosum. The sequence goes on along the minus strand of NC_057711.1, from coordinate 82,111,516 downwards.
GAAGAGCAACCCACCCAGACCCATTCCCCTACATTTACCCCTGACTAACCCACCTAACACTACGGGCAATTTAGCATGACCAATTCACCTAACTTGCACATCTTTGGACTGTGGGAGGAAACCGGAGCAGAGAATGCGCAAGCTCCACACAGACAGTTGCCTGAGGTGGGAATTGAACCCAGGTCCCTGGTGCTGTGAGGCAGAAGTGCTAACCATTGAGCCACCGTGCCACCCTGTGTTCCCACAAAATTGGTGACGTGACCCTCCTGTTAGCTGATATTGTGAATGATTATTTTTCCTCAGGTGCTGACCTTTTTCTTTTAAAATTAACCATATACCCTGAGGGTTTTTGTGACACAATGGTAGTGTCTCTACCTCTGAGCCAGGAGGCCTAGGTTCAGGTCCCACCTGCTCCAGAAGTGTGTATTAATATTTCTGAATCGTTGATTAAAAAAATTTAACCATATATTGTACTAAAAAAATCTTTGAACTTACTGTCCTTGCAAACTTCCACTCTATTTCCAACTTCGCTTGCTTCTCAAATCTTTGGAAGTGCTGATGCCTCCCAAATTTTCCCAGAACTCCATGTTTGAATTTCTCCCATCAGGTTCTAGGCCCTGCTACAATACTGAATCTGTTTTTTAATCACACTGGCCTTCTATGTGATTATGATAAAAGTAAACTATCCCTCCTTATGCTTCTCATCAGCTCTGCAGCTAACACATGGTTGACCACACCACAGTTGTTCATCTGGATGGGACTGCTTTCAACTGGTTCTATTCTTATATAATAAAAGTAGATTAGTGTGGATGCCAATATCAAACTGGCTGCATGGTGTGTCCAGCCCCTGGAAAGTGCCTCAACAGAAAATGAGTTGCTGTTCTCTAACTTGTTTTGGGCTTCACTGGAGCACTGCAGCAGGCCTGGGACAGAAATGTAAGCAGGACAGAAGATGATGTATTGAAATGGAGTGCACTTGCAAGTTTGAATTCATTCTTGCAGACTGCTCAGTGATGCAAAGTGGTCAAGCAGTCTGTGTTTAGTCTCCCCAGTGTGGAGGTGACCACATTGTGAGTAGTGGTAGCAGTAGACTAGATTGTAAAAAGTACAATTAAAATGCTACTTTACAAAGAAGGAATGTGTGAGGCCTTGGACTGTGAGGAAGGAAGAGGTAAAGTGTTGCATCTTTTACAATTGCATGGTAAAATGTTGGGATGTGGAATAACATTTTGGGTTAATGGAAGAATAGACCAGGGTGTTGCAGAGGGAACAGCTCCAATAGAATGCTGACAGAGAAGGGGAGTATCTGTTAAGTGGCATTATGCTGGACCTGGTGGAAATGTTAGAAGATCTACATTTGAATGCCAATGCTGCTGATGTGGAAATAGAGGAGTGGGGAATTCTAATCTGGTCCTTGAGGTAGGGGAAGGGATGAGATCAGAAGTGCAATTTATCTTTTTGCCATTGGATGCTATATGTGCTTTCTGATCTTGATCTTCCGATTGCCAGCTAGTAACCATTTTGTTATTGGAGGACTGCTGGTAGGCAAAAGAAGTTGCGGAAAGATGCTTAAAATCTGTTGTGGCATCTCATGGGTAGGATGGCTGTTGTCAATCTCTCTCAGTTTCCCTCCTGGGAACTGAAATCCAGTGTACAATGTTGGCTTCTAACCAGGTAATGTGTCATTTGTCACTCAGTGAAGCTATGACATTTATAGATCCTGCAGAATACAACATGAGTAGCTTAATGTATTTATACAGTGGTATGTTTTTGTTTGCTAATTTAGTTCCCATTCTCTTCCTTGACTACCCCCACCCTCCAGTCCCTCCCCTCCCCAAACCTAGCCATCCCCACTTCTGTTCTGAAGGTGTTGATTCTTTCCTCAGTGAGATACTTGCTGTTTGTTGATATGTTATTCATATCATCTCAAAAGGGTTATAGCAAAGGATAGTTATGACTTAATGAAAGAGTGTTGCGCTCAAAGTTAGTGTCCCTACTTCTGAGCCATGTCGACCAGGGCTTAAGTCCCACCTGCTCCAGATGTGTGTAAAACATCTCTGAACAGGTCGATTAAAGAAAAAAATAGTGACTTAATGGAATAAGGGAACAGATGATGGATAAACTAATTAAGGGTTATTTGGGTACGAATTGGAGAAGTCAGTAAGTGGGACATGAGTTTTCTGGAGTATGGCTAACAGAAATAAAGCTCTCATTTAAAAAGGTGAAGTTAAAGTAGTGTTTTAAATCAACTATTCAGACATATTACAACACAGTTCTGGAGCAGGTGGGACTTGAACCCAAATCTTGTGGCCCAAGGGTAGGACACTACCACTGTACCATGAAAGCCCTCCAGATGTGAACTTAAATACTGTTTAAATATAATTATCTTTTGGTGTATTCATTGAGTGTTGACCAGTTATTTGTGAGCAGCATCTCAATCCAACCAGATTCTGCCTTTTACTGATATGATCATACACTCCTGCCCATTTAATTAGAGCTGCAGCTTGTTAGTTAGAATCTTTTGTTTTACTCCCTAACCTGTGGACAATGAAGTCAAGTTCTACGTCTGTATTGCTGTCCTTGATTACATCAACTAATGCAGCAGTGGCCAAATTTTATATTGGGTTACTTGGTTAATCTGACTTAAATATTCACTGGGCAAATTTATTGAATAACTGGAAAAGTGGAGTATATACCTTTTTTAAGGGAAATTGGCAAAAAATCTTGCAGGATCCAGATAGTATTTCCACCATCTCTGTTAGGCATCATGGACTATACTTCACTTCTCAGTTGAGAGCTTGGGCTAGCCACAATGAACAATGTTTTATTTTTTCCAATTAAAGCAGTAGAAGGAATAGATCTATCTGGAATTGTTCTGCAATTATTTTTCTTCATTACACAGTTTTACCCTAATGTAATACAATGATGGAAATCTTATATTGTGGTAACCCAAGGGACTGCAATAACTGAACCAATAACTGCTGTATTGAAATATATGACAAAAGCCCTGTTTCATTAACAATGATTTGACTGGCTGATTTAAAAATTCAATTAGACTTGATGTATACATTTTATTGTTACAGTAAAGTTCCTATCACTAGCTGGTACTGCATTCAGTCCAACAGTAATCATCTCAGTAGTGTCTTGATTTGGAAAATAAACGCAATTCACATTTGAGTTTTGCTCCTTTGTTGCCGTTGGCATCAAGAAAGTATATGTTGGGTGTTTATGCTTTCATTGGCATTTCTGAATCACACTTTTAAATAAAACTCATTTATTAAAATGTTATGAATACATTTACTCAACAAATTAATGGTTGCCTTTATACTTTCAAGCACTGATTCTAAACTATAATTGGAATTCATACGTTGCCAGTATTTTGAAATGATAACTTCATCCACTCATGCGGTGTCATAGCATTTGAAAATTCCTAAGGGTTATCAGATTGCAAATGGTTTGAAATAAAAATGCTGAGACTTACATAAATCTTTTCAATGAAATTGTTCATGTTTCTGCTTAAAACATTTCATTTTACTTCATTGTGGTTTGAAGCACTGTATATATTTGAATAACATCTAATCTTGTGTGATGGTTTTTTTTTAGCCAAGAAGCTTATTTTTCATATACCTTGTACAAAATTCAATCTGAGTTTCTTAAAGATCAAACCATATTGCAATTATTAATTATTTACTGGTGATCATTATTGTTCATTAGTTTAAATTTACTATGGCAACCTCCACCAATCCTAATGGCAATCTTCAAGCCAATTGACAAGATTAATGTGTATCATGTGATATATCCTGATTAGAGAAAGAAAAACAATTACGTGGCTCAATTTAAACAGGAAAAAATAGTGTCAAAATGGTTAAATGAATATCGGCAAAATAGCCATATTATCACATGGAGAACCATACGATCAGTGAGAAACAGTAATGACCTCCTCAAAAGACAGACAGGGATGCGACCGAAAGGGCACCCTTCTTTGTCCAGTACTTACCAGGAGTGGAGAAACTACGCCATGTTCTTCACAGCCTGCAGCACAATATCAGTGAGAATGAGCACCTCACCAAGACCTTCCCTATGCCTCCACTTCTCACCTTTAAACAACAGCCAAACCTTAAACACACCATCATTCGCAGCAAATTTCCCATCTTTAGGGTAACATCGACCACAACACCACACAACTGTCAGGGCAACCACTGCAAGATGTGTCAGAGTATCGATATGGATACAACCATTACAAGTGGGGACACCACCTACCATGTACGAGGCAGGTTCTCATGTGACTCGGTCAACATTGTCTATCTCATATGCTGCAGGAAAGGATGCCCCGAGGTATGGTACATTGGCGAGATCAAGCAGAAACTGCGAAAATGGATGAATGGAAAACGTGCAACAATTGCCAGACAGGAATGTTCTCTTCCAGTTGGGGAACACTTCAGTGGTCAGGGACATTGGGCCTCGGATCTTCGGATGACTGTCTTTGGGATATGCAACAACGCAGAGTGGCTGAGCAGAGGCTGATAGCCAAGTTCAGTACCCAAGAGGATGGTCTCAACCGGGACCCTGGATTCATGTCACACTACAGGTTTGATCCCACTTCACTATACACTTTCGCATTCTCTCACTCACTCACTCACTCACTCACTCACTCACTCACACTCTCTCTCTCTCTCTCTTTCTCTCTTTCTCTCTCTTTCCTCCCCCCTCCCACATGCATGCACACACATAAGTCTATGGGATGAATTTGCATTTGCAGAATTATAATTGCAGATACATTCTATTTTGTTCAAAAAGCACACAATCTGCATGTAGTCAATGTAAGCAGTCAATCCATGTGACATTTTATAAATTCATACTTTGGAAATAGAACCAGCCTGACTCAAGATTGGGATATACCTGTAGACAGACTCTAACTTCACACCTTTAATGCATTGTCTGAACGGAGATGTCACCTTTTTTTAATAAAACCTTAAGTTATCTCAAGAATGTGACTTGAAAGAAGTTCTGGGATTTACATATTAATTAATTGAAATCTGCAGCCCATTTTAAAAGAGGAAAGACAACAGCAATCTAGGTTTGTTCAGTATATTGTATCAGTTGCATGCATGACACTGTGATCTTCTGCTATAAATTCTATGTCTTATGATCCTGCTCCACAGCTACATGATGAAGGAGCAGTGTTTGGAAAGCTAGTACTCCCAAATAAACCTGTTGGACTATAATCTGGTGTTGTATGATTTTTAACTATATGTTCAGAGAAGTGAAGGAAGATGGTATTTCACAATTCGGGTACCAGGTAGTACTTAAGATTTAAAATAAAATATTTAATTTATAACTTAATTGAGAAACAAACAAATCACAGCCTTTGCCATGTGAATTAATAAATTTCTACAGTATTTAAGTTAGCTCACTGAGCTTGAAGGTTTGTTTTCAGACATTTCATCACCATACTAGGTAACATCATCACCTCCGGTGAAGCGCTGGTGATATGTCCTACCTCTCTATTTATAGGTCTTGGTTTCTTAAGGTGGCTGATGCCATTTCTGGTTCTTTTTTCCAAGGGAAGGTAGATAGGATCTAAAACGACGTGTATATTGATGGAGTTCTGGTTAGACTGCCATGCCTCTAAGAATTCTCATGCATGTCTTTGTTTCACTTGTTCTAGGATGTATGTGTTGTCCCAGTCAAAGTGGTGTCCTTCTTTGTATGTATGTATAGAAACTAGTGATAGTGCGTCTTGTCTTTCCATTTAGATTAGATTAGATTACATTACATTACAATGTGGAAACAGGCCCTTCAGCCCAACAAGTCCACACTGACCCGCCACCCACCCATACCCCTACATTTACCCCTTACCTAACACTACGGGCAATTTTAGCATGGCCAAGTCACCTAACCTGCACATCTTTGGACTGTGGGAGGAAACCGGAGCACCCGGAGGAAACCCACGCAGACACGGGGAGAACGTGCAAACTCCACACAGTCAGTTGCCTGAGGTGGGAATTGAACCCGGGTCTCTGGCGCTGTGAGGCAGTAATGCTAACCACTCTGCCACCGTGCCGCCATCTACCTTCCCTTGAAAAAAAGAACCAGAAATTACATCACCCACCTTAAGAAACCAAGACCTATAAATAGAGAGGTAAGACATACCACCAGCATTTCACCGGAGACTCTCACTGATGATGTTACCTAGTATGGTGACGAAACGTCTGAAAACAAAGTTCAAGATCAGTGAGATAGCTTACATACTTACCATCTACCTGAGCTACAAGCCGCCTTAAAAATCACTATTCTATGGTATTGTCGTCAGATATCAAAAAAGAATGTGTAACTATTGGTCTGCAAAGGAAATATGATTGACTTGCTCTCTTGCTCTCCCCTGCGCGCTCTCACTGTGTTGCCAGTTTTTCACAATCACACTTACTTTGAAACAGTTAAATGGAGCATCGCTTCATAGAATGCAGGTCAGGCACATGTAAAAAGATGCAGACACTTTGGGTTGAATTTACCAGAAACTGGCTGTGTCCATTTCAGGGACTTGCATGGAAGGTTTCTCTCCTTGAACACTACCAAGTTATCTCATACAGTTCTCTGCATCCTACCCCATAACCAGTGCACCATGCCTCCATAGCATCCCACTCATGCTATTGTGCACTCAGCAACAGCGGAAGTACTCACCACTGCCAGGACTTTTCTGGCTCCCTGGTGCTTGTGCCATTCTAAAACTCTGCTGTGCGCCAGGTCAATCGCTGCCAGCTAGAAGTAGCTTTCACGGTACTTGTTGTAGAAGGGAAATGAAAGATATTTTTGAGGGAACTTGGCTGAGACATTGTTGCAAATACAAGCTCACATTCACAAGTATGTTTGCCATTTTACACCATCACTCATCTGATCGACAGTCATTGCAACAGCGCCTATGAGAACCCAGCTACTCAAGTTACCTATTCGTGGAGTCATCTGACTTTAGAACTCTGTCTAAGGGGATGCTACTCTTGCTTTAACACCCAGTGTAGCACAACATTTTCTCATTGTTTAATGTGAGAGCATCATGCACTGGAAAATATTAAATTTTTATTTATAAAAAGCAAAATGAAGAAATGTCAAAGAAAAGCTCCATCTACTTCTGGCAGTAGGGACAAACTGCTCAGCCTTTGATAAACAGCACATTTACAGTCTATGAAGCATCACTGCACCTAGCTCACACCTATTGGAGCCGGGTCTCAATTAAGACTTGTGGCTGGGCCTGATACTACAGCACTCTATCATACAGAAGGTGATATTTCTCCTGTTTAATGTCCTCACTTTCCTCCTTGGAAAATTGCTGCTACTGTCCCAGCTTTTCAGCATCCATCACATCTCTTCTTTGATCCCGCCAGTTGTGCAGAGTTTTGCAGCATACTAGGATTATGTGGCACACTCTGTCTGAAGTGTAGTCAGGGCCTCCCCTCCAAAAGAAAATCCCCAATAAATCGATCAAGTGTGTAATCTGTTGTCTGCTGCAGGATGGGCCTTGTTGAAGAATGTGGTGCATTGAATTACACTCAACCTGTCATGAGGTTGCAAAATCTTCCATGGTTGAAAAGGGTACCCCTTGTTTCCCAGTAACTATCATTGTAAAGCATCCAGCCCTTGAAGTGAAGCAGTACCTGAGAAATCATGAGAATGTAGGCATCATAGTGTATTTGGCATAGACTTCTTAGATGTACCAATGATCACAGATGAATTGTATATTGATGAATTAGAACCTGTTGATGCAGTCAGCTGCTTTATGAAATAGTGCTTTCAGTGTGACTTGTGTATAGTCTGTAGTATCCTAGACCGAGGTAGGGCAACCAGCTTTGTAGCTGAGCTGACTGCCTGAGCTGCAGCATTGCTCTCATCATGGGGAAATGAATGAAGCAGTGTGACATGGCACAATTTACATTGGTAATACGTTTTGGAATATTTATGGGTTCAAGACTTGCAAGATCTCACACGGAGGCTCAGTGGACCGTTGGGAACAGCCAGTTGCACAAACATTTAGCGCAGTTATCACCTTAATGGCTCCAAGATAGGATGACTACCCACCCCTACAGGTTGCAGGTGCCACTTCAGCAGATAACATAATTCTGCGACTGTGACCTAGGAATCTGCAATCTGTGGCAAAACTGCGCCCTCACTCTTCTGGAGGGAATGGCATTGAGGACAATTGATTCTGAGTTTTCTGAAGGAACTTTCAGCTTCTTCATGTAGAGGTATGTCAGTAGCCACCGGAGTGGGTACAGGCAGTTACTGCCCATTGAGCATATCTGAGATGCTAGTGACTGCTGGCCAAGGTGGAGATTTATAGGAGTAAGTGGTGAACTGGATCTGCTAGCTATCCCCTCAGCCTTTCATGTCAGGAATTGTCACCATCTCTTATCTTTATTTTTAAAATATGGCAAGTTACACAGCCCCCAATATTGCACAGTAACAAAAACAAACATCAGAATGAGTAATGGAAGCTTATCTAAACTAATTTCCAGTGTCACCTCTGGAGGTGGTGATATAGATCAGCCCCTGTAGAGACCACCAGTCCCTGTCGATCTGCATCATGCTTGTGGATTCTGCATGTTCCTTTTCCAAGGACACCTGTGCGGCTTAACCACGGAAGAAGGACAGACAACCGGGTGCTAAACCCCGTCCACATCCCAGTGCATTGACCTGTAGATGACTATCTTGATGGATAGGAGGCATAGAGCTGAAGTACAGTCAAAAAATTAAAAACAAAACTAAACAAGGTCTACTAACAAAAAAAAATCCAAGGAAATGTGGAAAACTGCTTCCTCCAGGCTTGCACCCACTGAACCGCATTAACGTTTTATTGCCTGGGACTGCAGCATGCAACACTCTCCACCTCAAAGCCCCAGTGCAAAGAGGGAGGACCTCCTTATGTCACATGGGATCTTCACCACCAGAAGGTACAGTAACATGCCAACGGTTTTTTTTTTGGTCAGTGGACAAGGATGAAGAAGTGGAGAATGTGTATCTGTAGACCATACAGGAAACTCCTCCATGTTGTTTTGAAGGGAATTTCCTCAGTGGTTCAAATTGTTGGGTGGGAGATCCTGAGGGATGGTTTGGCATCTAGGGTCAATGACAAATTGGGGTCACTTTCTCTAAAAGGTCACTGCATACCTGAGCTGCCTCAATCCCATGTGCATTTTCAGGGTTGAGTATTATAGTCATCAGACTTTGTATAACTTTAGCCAAGTAGCAGATATTGGCTGACACTGTAAGGATTAATTGTGTCAGGACCATCTAGTGTCCACCATCCCCAAGGCTGGTGAGCCCAGCATTTCAAGCCCTATCCTTCACCAACCACCCAAAACTCTGCTGATAGACACCTGTGCGACAGAATTCAGAATCTTGCTGAATCCAGATGGGATCTCTGGAGGTTGTGTGCAATTGGCTGTTCAGGAACCAGTGGCTGGAGCTGTGAATGGACTCACTATGTATTCCATGAGGCTGAGACCATTGTGGATAACACATTTAGTGAGCTGGTAACATCATAAGTAAGGGCTACACAGAAAGAAGAATGTTGGGTGACCATCAGGAAGACCAGTAAACTTAGGTAGGCAATGCATGAGTCCTCTGTGGCCATTCCCCTGTCAACTCCCCGGGTTTTGGATATTGGTGGGGGGGTGGGGGTGTGGTGGGGGGTGGTCGGGGCGCAAGTTACCTATTGGGGGAAATCAACAGTAACAGCTAGATCAATGGTACCGCAATTGGTCTGTTATACAGCAGGGAGGGTTGAAGTAGAGGCAAATGGTGGTGATGGGGTCTCAACAGTCATGGACATAGGCTTTTCAGTGGCAATGAATGAGGCTCCAGGATGGTTTGTTGCATTTCTGGTGCCAACGTGAAAGATGTCACTGAGCGGGCACAGGATATTCTGAAGGGGCAGGATGAACAGCCAGAGGTATTGGGCCATATTGTTACTAACAACACAGGCAGAAGTGGAGATGAGGTCCTGTAGAAGGAATTTAGGTACTTAGGTAAGAAATTGAAAAGCAGGACTTCTAGGGTTGTTATCTCAGGATTGTGCCATGTGGTAGAGAAGCCAGAAATAGGAAGCATTTGACAAGGTCCTCATGTTAAGTTGGTCCAGAAGATTAAGTCACATGGCATCCACATTGAGTTGGTAAGTTTGATACAAAATTGGTTTGGTCATAAAGTACAATCAGTAGTTGTAGAGAAATGTTTTTCTGATGTGAGATCTTTGACCAGTGTTCTGCAAGGATCAGTGCTGATCCTGTTTGTAATGTTTGTAAAGTGTGTATATACATAAATGATTTGGATGAAAATGTAGGCAGCCTGATTAGTAAGTTTGCAGATAACACAAAAGTTGGTGGAGTTGTGGATAGTGAGGATACAGAAGAATGTAGGTTAGTTGGAAAGTTGGACAGAGCAATGGCAGATGGAATTTAATCCAGACAAGTGTGAGGTGATGTATTTTGGGAGGTCAAATGCCAGAGGAAGGTATACAATTGATGGCAGGTTCCTCAGCAATGTTGACACATAGAAGGATCTTCGGGTCTAAGTCCATAGTTCTTTGCAAGTGGCAATGTAAGTAGATGAGATGGTAAAGAAGGCATCGGTCGGGGCATTGAGTATAAAAATTGACAAGTCATGTTGCAGCTGTATAAGACCACATTTGGAGTACTGTGTTCAATTCTGGCTGCCACACTATAGGAAGGATGTGGAGGCTTTGGAATGTGTGCAAAAGAGGTTTACCAGGATGCTGCCTGGACTGGAAATGTATTAGCTATAAAGAGAGGTTGGACAAAATTGTTTTCACTTGAGCGTCGGAAGTTGAGGGGAGGCCTGAAAGAAGCATAAAGAATTATGAGAGGCGTGGGTAGGATGGATAGTCAGTCTTTTTTCCAAGGTGGAAATGTGACATACTCTGGGGGATAGGTTCAAGGTGAGAGTGGAAAAATTTAAAGGAGATGTGCGAGGAAAGTCTTTTACACTGAGGATGTAGCTGCCTGGAATGCACTGCAAGGGGAAAGGCTAGAAGGAATTGTTTACAAAGTTTAACAGGCACACAAACAGACAGGAAATAGAGGTATATGGACATTGTGCAAGGAGATGGAATTTAGTTTAGAATTGTATTGTACTTGGCACAGACATGGTGGGTCAAAGGGCCTGTTCCTGTGCTGTACTGTTTTAGAGGAAAATTTTGATCTTTTATAAGCTGCAATCTAAGCGACAGCCAACACCCATGTCCCAAACCTTGATTAATAAAAGACAAACAATTCCTGGAAGAGGACAGAATTCAATAAGGAGAAACTGCATGTCTTAATTGAGGTATGCACTTGACAGCGCACTGCCTTGGAAGAAATTCAGGATCAAGGTCTGCAGTTTAGTTTCAAACCTACACGTGGATGATTTAGAAAATGCATATCAAAGAGGTGAGATTCAATACTAATAACAGACAATTGCATGCAAATAGGCATATCACCATGCACTAGTGAGATTGTCACGTCACTGTTCAAAATTTGGTCGTAGAATCAGATGTCTTCCCTTGACATTGAGAATCTCTTTTCTTTCGATGTCGCCATATTTTCCTGACTGACACACCATTACCCAAGTTGTTCAAGGGGCTGGGAAGATTGTTTTCAAATTTTCCACTGTCTCATTCTCCTTAGCTCTGCAATTTGCCTAACCCCTACAACTCTGAGATTTCTGTACTCTTCCACCTCTGGTCTCTTGCTGATTTGTGATTTTAATAGATTCACAATTCAGAGCTATGCCTTGAGCTGTCTAAGTCCTGAGTTTTTGAATTTCTTTTCTAAACCTGTTTGCTTTTCCATCTTTCTCCTCTAATACATTCCTTAAAACTCACCTGTTGATCAAGTTTCTCATCATCCATGATTGTATCTTCTTATGCGACTTGGTGTTAATTTACAGTTAATAAACGTACTGTGAAGTGATTTGGGACATTAAATTCTGTTCAAGAGGTAAGATAAATGCAGACTTAATAGGAGGTCATTTTTGGCTGAACTTTTGCTTTGGGTTTAAAACAAGAGTTGGAATTGTGTCTGAATCTTGAACTCACAGTGAGCAGGTGATAGTCACTTGATGAGATTTTGACTGGCGTATCCTATTATTAGCAAAGAGAATTGAGGGTTTAATTGAGGGTTCCTGAAACTGATGGATATGCTTACTAGCAGCTTTGCTTTTTAATATCAATGTAAAAGCCCATGGTAAAAGAAGCATTAGATATGCAAAATGGAGTCACAATTGGAAGACAATTGATGAAGATAGTGTCATTCTCAGATGTTAAGCTTTACTAACTAGCATAGAAGAAAATAGACCGATGTTAACAGTTGAATAAATAAAGTGGTAAAAGCTTGTGGAATGAAATTTAAAATAAAAACTGATGAATATTGTGAAGATTGGAATAAGTAATGGTAGAATATAGTGGTTAAGTTAAATAGTGAACAGGTATCTTGTCTGAAGATGATTACGCTTTCAAGAAATCAGAGCTTCAGCAATAGCAAACAATGCATTCTCTAAACATAAAGAATCGTTCCACATGAAAATGAATTGATCCCTTAAAATCAGAATTATCAGTGCTGTGACTTAGAATGTCTTGATGTACAGGACTGACATGGACCATGAGGTAAGTAGACATCCAAAATCCAAGATCAGTCCCTAGCTATGCTGCACTCTTGGTACAAGAATATTTGTGAGCCTAATAAATTGAAAAAAACTCTCAAAATTACAGCCTTCAGAGACACAACTAAACTATTGAAAACTGTGAAAAATTGATGGTTTGGTTTTCATGTTGGTGATTGCATTCCTGACAATTCAGACAATTTCATTAGAAATGTCCTCATGTCACTCAAATAGGAGTGAATGTTAGAAAATGTTTCAATGTGATTTTTGAAATATGCACATTCCGTTTGCCAGACTTTCAACATTGTCAGGTCACCACTGCTCCAAGCAATTGATGGAGAGCTGCATTTCATTGACAGTGTGTCTTTTTAAAAAACAATAATATAATGCAAATCTTAATACAAACTAGGAGCAGTAGTAGTTCATTTAGTTCCTCAAATTTACTCTGTGATTCAAGGTGATCATAGCTGATCTGATTGTACAACTTCACAACTTGCTTTCTCATCTATCTTCGTGTCATCAGCAATTTCGACAACCAAAACTCTGACTCTTCATCCTAGCACTTACATCAATTGTAAATAGTTGAGAAACCCCAGCATTGATCTCTGTGGTATACCACTTGCAAACTTGAAAATAAATGAGAGTGTATCTCATAAAATACTATAAAATTCAAACAGGACTAGACATGGTAAATGCCAGAAAGATGTTGCTAATGACCAGGAAGACCAGAACCATGTGTCACAGTGTAAGGATATGGATAAGCCACTTAGAGTTGAGAAATCTCTTCACCCAGTGAGAGGTTGAGGCCAAAACATTGAAGTTTTCAGGAGGGACATAGATATAATTCTTAGGGGTAAAGAGTGTGGGACAAAAGTGGGAATAGGTATTGAACTGGATGTATGGCAATGATCATATTGATAGGATCAGGTTTGAAGGGCTGAATGGCCTACTCCTGTTCCTGTTTTGTATGTTTCTATGTTTACAAACAGAGAAGTCTAACCTGTTCTGTCAATTTACACATGGTTCAGGTAACAATTCAGAGGATATAAGCTTTGGAGTTCTGCATCTTAATTTTGTTTAGCTCCTCATTAACTATATAGGACCTCTTTCTTTGTCCCGTCTATGTTGTTGATGCCTGCAAAGATTATAATGACTGGATCTTCCCCATTTCACTATAAGTTGCTGTCCAGCCCTGAGCAGGTATCCTGAATCCTGGCACTGGGAGGCGTCAAAGCTGTCTGGACTCACTATCTTTGCTGCAGATAGTGGTGTTGATTCCCCTTGCAAAATTGTTCCCCACTACCTCTACCACTACCACCCCTTGCCTTAATGGTTTCCTGTTCCAGTTTGTACATTCATCCTGCAGCCCCCACTCTCACTGAAAATAATCTTATGTTCTTCAACTCAAACCACTTGAACAGTTGGAAAGGCTCAGGCTGCTTCTGTCCTGTCTTCCGGATCTCCTTACCTACTTTTCTCATGGTTACACTGTCTCTGAACACTGACCAAATCAGAGGAGCCTGTCTTGAGAGGTGTGACTGCCTCCTGTTACACATAATACAGGAGACTTGCCAACTGTCTGATGAATGTGTACCTGTTTCATCTTCGAGCTCATAAACTGTAAGTTGAACTCTAAGCTCATAAATTCTAAAATTCAAGCATTTACCACAGATGTGTTTGCTTTGGATCACATTGTCATCTAGGAGCTCCCACATGCTACAACTCTGACACATCATCTGCTCTGCTTCGCTTTGTGTGTTTGACATAGCAACTTAATTACTCTATTCAGTCATATACTTACTTTTTAAATGTGTGTAGTTACTGCCACCAGTAACTATATTATTTTGAGCCTTAGGAATAGAATACACTTACTATATACTCACCAGATAACTAGCTTTTATTCCTATACCAGTAAAAGAACCAATTCCTGGAAGCTGAAAAGTTAACAAAAACAAAGAAGCACTTCCTTCCCTTCCTCCCCCAACTCTCTTAATTATTAACTCTCAGCGATCAGCTTAACTCACCATTAGATATTAAGTTGCACTTTTTGACTATTTTTCTACATTCCCAGTTCAAAAGCTAGCTGATGTAACTAACAGAGCGAACCTGTTTCAGTTGCTTCTTTAATTAACTCAACCCAAGTGCTCTTCCACTGGGACCTTGTTAAAACTCTGCTGCAGGTGAGCAACTTTACAATTAAAGTAGTTAGGCTCTTGTGACACAATCGTAATATCCATGTCTGTGAGTAGGAGGGTTCAGGGTCGTGTACCACTTGGGCCAGAAATGTGTCACTAAATGTCCGAATTGATTGATTCAAAATGCTTAACTTTTATCTTACAATTTTAAATGCTAACCAGAAACAAAATTAGGCACGTGGCAAAAAAGAGATTTTGACTCTCTTAACAATGACCTGCCAGCGTTCACTCTGAGCTTGATACAATACCATTCATTATATATTAGTTAGTATTAGCTAGACTCAGAACAAATTACTACACTGTTAAAAAAAATATCAAAAGAGGAAGCTGGGAAAAGAACTAAGGAAAGATCAAACTTGTAACTCTTTATCATTTCAGTGTTACCTAACTATTGTAATGAACAGCAGCAACCAAAGAGAGTGATGAAGTTCAAAGTATGTGTAAAGATTTGTAGCTTGGTTGCTGGTTTCGGTAGTTGTGGGTATGTTCACCGAGCTGAGAAGTTGGTTTGCAGACATTTTGTCCCCGTTCTAGGTGACATCCTCAGTGTTGTGGAGCGTCCTGTGAAGCACTGCTGTACTGAGTTGGTTGGGATTTATATGGTTTTGATTCCACTGCTTCCAGTTGCCATACCACTACAACGAACAACTGGAACTGGCAACCGGAACCAGTGGGAGCTAAACCTTATAAATTCCAACTGACATAGTACAACAGTATTTCACAGGAGACTCCACAATACTGAGGACATTACCTAGAAAGGAAACAAAACATCTGCAAACCAAATTCCCAGCTCAGTGAACATACCTACAACAACTGCAAGAGTAATGAACTATTCATGTCATTGCGTAAAATCTATATAGTTCTAGCTGTCAGAATCTGGAAAATGAAAGAAAAGAACAATCGATTGAAGATCATACGAAAATAACTCATTCTTTGCTTTCTGCTGTGCTAAGTTATCAGTTGGATGGCTCTCTGTGTTGTTTAAAAAATGGCAAGCAGAGCAATTCGCACATTTTTAAAAAAGGTCTCGATACTTATTATGTTTAGAAATATTGCCATTATTTTAGTTGAGCAGTTTAGTGATTGAATATTATCTGATGATTTCTTTTATCTGAAATATGTCTTTGGAGAATTGTAGAGGCTTCTTTTAAAGTGAAGCATTACTTAAAACATAGGTACAGCTAAAACTCACTGGAGTTACTGTCCAATTTTGAAATGTTCACCATTATTTTTATTCTCATTATTTTCTCAGAGCTGCTCTCACAATGCTACAGCCAGTCACGGAAAGTAGCCCTACTTTCTGATAATTCCATACCATGCATTTTGATTTGCCTGATATGCAATGTACTCCTTAGCCTGTCAAGAGAATATCTGGTTTATTGAGATTCAGATATTGTAGACTGACAAAATCTAAGCCTTGGGATCTCATAAATTTTGAAAGGAGTTCTGTTGGAGTCAGATCAGCTATAACTATGCATCCTAGCTGGTGAGCTCTTCACTTCTTGTTTAGTCAGTATAACCCTGCTCATTACGATATTCATACAGATTTATTTGGAGAGTTTTGTAGTGCTGTGGTAGTGTTCCTACTTTTGAGTTCAAGTCCAGTCTCAGGATGTGATAGACAAGGTGGTGTGCCATAATGTGTTGTTATGATCCCAGTTATGATAATACTGGACAAGTTATATACCAGAATGAAACCTGGCTTGTTAGATAAAATGTTTAGGGTCTTGTGGCACAAACCCCCACCTTGGAAGCCCTTGGTTCAAGATTCACCTGCGCCTGTGCTGTGCCATAACATTCTGAGCAGGTTGATTAAAAAGATTTAGTTTGGGCTAATTAGGAAGAATCCCAGCTTCCAGATTCAGTACTGAGCCAGGTTAATTGGCCAATTTCCAACATTGGTCTAAATACTGAATATGCTACAGTTATATTTACACTGATGTTGGGTGTAAGGAACAATTAATTATTTTGGATGCAATCCCAAATCCCAATGAAAGCTTTGAAGTACGGAAATCAACCAATTGCTTAAAATGAATATATTTAGGGAATTTAGATTACAATTGATTTTTATTGGAGTTCAGTTATTTTAGTTTGGTATAATACTTTTTCTTAGAATATTATGATTTGCTTTCCAGGATCTGGTGTTTTTACTACTATTACAATGGAAAGATTAATTGTAAATGAAACTTAACAGCAACAAATATAGCTGAACTTTGTATGTGAATTTAGAATTCAGTAATAAAATTGGAAAATGTTGGAAATACTCAGGTAGAGGCAGAAAGAGTTAATCATTTAGGTCAAACACCATTGGTCAGATCACTTGTGATCTGATGAAATGTTGTTGACGTGAAATGTTAACTTTGTTATCCTCTCCACATATGCTGCTAGACATGCTGAGTGTTTCCAATTCTTTGTTTTATTTCAGATTTCCAGCATCTGCAGTATACAGGTCTTAGAATTCAGTGCTTTCACAAACTGAAAACTCTACTTGAGTTGCATGAGAAGATGATTGATAAATTGCTTGTATACCAATTGCTTGTGGTTTGTAATATATTTGATAGTTTAGTGAAAATATGATTCTCTACATTACTTTTATAAACTGAATGTATAACATCCTCTTCTTTAATATTGACTGTTCACTTTATTTCACTGCTTTAAGGATATGGTCCTTAGATCTAGGCAAAGTAGTACTAGAAAGTTTATATGCTTAGAATGGTTTTATTTCCAAATTTTTAATTGAAATGTTTATGGTTTGAGCAGCATTGATTTCTATTAGAACAATGGTTTTTGGTTTGAGACCTGAGCAGAAGTAAGTCATAGAGTCATAGAGATGTACAGCATGGAAACAGGTCCTTCGGTCCAACCCGTCCATGCCGACCAGATATCCCAACCCAATCTAGTCCCACCTGCCAGCACCTGGCCCATATCCCTCCAACCTTTCCTATTCATACACCCATCCAGATGCCTTTTAAATGTTGCAATTGTACTAGCCTCCACCACTTCCTCTGGCAGCTCATTTCACACACACACACCACCCTTTGCGTGAAAATTTTGCCCCTTAGGTCTCTTTTATATCTTTCCCCTCTCACCCTAAACTATGCCATCTAGTTCTGGACTCTCTCACCCTAGGGAAAAGACCTTGTCTAGTTACTCTATCCATGTCCCTCATGATTTCATAAACCTCTATAAGGTCACCAGTCAGCCTCTGACGCTCCAGGGAAAACAGCCCTAGTCTATTCAACCTCTCCCTATAGCTCCAATCCTTCCAAGACTAATGGATAAAATTTGCTGTTCCCTTACTGCAGTACTTCTATACATTTTCCTGGTGTGACCCCATTTTAATGGCATGGATTTCATTTAATCCAAGAGAAAATTTTGGATCACAGAAACTTTTCAGCAGACATGGAAGAGGCATCAGTTACTGAAAGGATGGAGGTGGCTTCACTTGCTGTGGAGTAGCCAGCGAAGGCTTTCGTTCTGGACATGAGGGACTGTGGTGGAGACAACAGGAGTTGACCATTTGTGGAAGATGAAAAGTTAGAGTTTCTACACCAAAAAAAAACACTTTTTCACAGGCTTTTTTTCAGCAGCAATAATCAGGCAACAGAGAGCATTCCATTAGGCCACATATTCAAACAGAAATGAAGGCGAGGATTTAAAGAGGTCTTTCAGCATTTGGAAATCAATCTGAGTTATACAGTAACTATTGCTGCCTTAGAGCTTGTGACCCCAAAGTCTTGTCTTACTGCCTTAATGTTGAAGTTTATACATTTCAATTCTTTGAAGATCAACTATTGTGAACCTCTGCAGAGTAGTCTTTATCAGCTTATAGGAATTGAATAAAGTACAGAATGGCAATTACTGTGTAAATCTTGTTTTTGTTAGTCGTTTACGCAGTGATTGCTGTTAGGGGAAGAAGACAAAAAAAAAGATAAGTCATAATAAAAAAGACCCCAGAAAATACTGGAAAAATTCAGTAGGTCTTGCAGCATCTATGGTGAAGAAAACTGACATTTCAAATCGCAATATGATTGTCTTTCAATGAGTGGTAGAAATGTGATGGGTTTCAGTGCTGTTGAGAAAGTGGGCAGAGAGATAAGTGGAGAAACAAGAAAGGTCAGGGATAGGTTAATGTGCAGGAGGGATTAAAAGTGTCATGGACCACAGAATTGTTATAGCACAAGAGGAAGCCCTTTGTCCTATTGTGTCTTTATTGGCTCCCCAAATGAGTATTATACATTACTCTTCCTTTTCTAACACTGCAAGTTGTTTCTTTTCAATTCTCTTTTGACAGTCTTAATTGAACATACCTCCATCTCACACTCAGGCAGTGGAAACACTTTTTCTTCATCACTTTTGCTTATTTTATTAATTACTTTTAATCCTCCTCATTCTCAATCTTTTGTTTAGTTTTTCTAATAAATAATTGTAGGATGTGAGTGTCGCTGGCTGGCCAGCATTTATTGCCGATCTCTACTTGCTCTTGAGAAGGTGGTGGTGAGCTGCTTTCTTAAACTGTTGTAGTTCACTTGCTGTGGGTTGACCCACCATGCCATTAGGGAGAGAATTCCAGGTCTTTGACCCAGTGACAGTGAAGGAATGGTGATACATTTCCATGTTTGCTGCTCTTGTCCTTTAAGATGGAAGTGATTGTGGGTTTGGAAGGAGCTGTCTGAGGATCTTTGGTGAATTTCTGCAGTGCATTGTGTAGATAATGCACACTGCTGCTACTGAGCATCGGTGGTGGAGGAAGTGGATGCTTGTGGATGCAGTGCCAATCAAGTGGGCTGCTTTGTCCTGAATGGTGTCAAGCTCCTTGAGTATTGTTAGGTCTGTACTCATCCAGGCAAGTGGGGAGTATTCCATCATACTCCTGACTTGTGCCTTGGAGATAGTGGACAGGCTTTGGGGAGTCAGGAGATGAGTGACTTGTTGCAGTATTCTTAACCTCTCACCTGCTGTTGTAGCCACCAAGTTTATGTGATGAGTCCAGTTGAGTTTCTGGTCAATGATAACCCCCAGCATATTGATAGTGGAGGAATCAGTGATGGTAACACTATTGAATGTCAAGGGGCAAAGATTGGATTGTCTCTTATTGGTGATGGTCATTGCCTGGCATTTATGTGGTGTGAATGTTACTTGCCACTTTTCAGCCTAAGCCTAGATATTGTCCAGGTTGTGCTACATTTGGACATGGACTGCTTCAGTATCTGAGGGGTTGCAAATGGTGCTGAACATTGTCCAATTGTTGTCAAACATCCCCACTTCTGATCTTATGATGGAGTGAAGGTTATTGATGAAGAAGCTGAAGGTGGTTGGGCTGAGAACACTAACCTGAGGAACTCCTGCAGACATGTCTTGGAGCTAAGCTGACTGATCTCCAATTATTTTCCTATGTGTCAAGTGTGACTCCAGCCACCGGAGAATTTGCCTCCTGATATCCATTGATTTCAGTTTTGCTCGGGCTTTTATGTATAGGACAGACCTGAACAATTTTCCACATTATTGTGTAGATGCCAGTGTTGTAACTGTACTGGAATAGCTTGGCTAGGGGAGCAGCACGTCCTGGAGCACATGCCTTCAGTACTATTGTCGTAATGTTGTCTGGGCCTGTAGCCTTTGCAGTATCCGGTGTCTCCAACCGTCTCTTGATATCACGTGGAATGAATCAAATTGGCTGAAGACTGATATTTGTAATTCTGGGGACCACTGGAGGAGGTCAAGATGGATCATGCACTTGACACTTCTATCTGAAGATTGCTGCGAGAGCTTCAGCCTTATCTTTTGCATTGATGTGCTGGGCTCTTCCATCATTGAGGATAGGGATATTTGTGGAGTTAAAAACAATGACTGCAGATGCTGGAAACCAGATTCTGCATCAGTGGTGCTGGAAGAGCACAGCAATTCAGGCAGCATCCGAAGACAGGCAAAATCGACGTTTCGGGCAAAAGCCCTTCATCAGGAATGGCTTCCTGATGAAGGGCTTTTGCCCGAAACGTCGATTTTGCCTGTCTTCGGATGCTGCCTGAATTGCTGCGCTCTTCCAGCACCACTGATCCGATATTTGTGGAGTTGCTTCATTGCCCACCATCATTCACAACTGGATGTGGCAGGACTGCAGAACTTAGATCTGCTGTTTGTGGGATAACTTAACTCTTTCTATCACTTGCTGCTTAAGTTATTTGGCTTGCAATTAGTCCTGTTTGGTGGCTTCACCAGGTTGACACTTCATCTTCAGATATACCTGGTGCTGCTCCTGGCAAGCCCTCCTGCACTCTCCATTGAACCAGGGTTGATCCCCTGGCTTGATGGTTGAGTAGGGGATATACCAGGCCATGAGGTGACAGATTGTGCTGGAGTATGATTCTGCTGCTGTGGATGATCCACAGTGCCTCATGGATGCCCAATCTTGAGTTGCCAAATCTGTTCGAAATCTGTCCCATTTAACACAGTGATAGTGCCACACAGCATGATGGACATTATTCTCATAGTGGAGATGGAATGTTGTCTCCTCAAAGACTTTGTAGTTGTCGCTCTTAGCAATACAATAATGGATAGATGCACCTGCAGCTGCAGCTGCAGCTGGCAGATTGGTAAGGAAGAGGTCAAGTATGTTTTTCCCTCTTGTTGGTTCCTTCACCACCCAGATTCTTAATTCCAGATTTTAAAAATTAAATCCAAATTCCACCAATTGCCATGGCAAGATTCCAACCTGGGTCCCCAGAAAATTAGTTGAGTTTCTGGATTAATAGTGCAGCAGTAATACCAGTAGGTCATCACCTTCCCACATGGCAACACTTTTTCATATTCATGGAACAAAAGACAGAGGGAGTGGTGGTGGTAGTGTTAAAGAAATAAAGTATTGGTCCAGAGCAAAAATAGAAATTGTTGGGGAAACTAGCATGTTTTGTAGTATCTGTGGAGATAAAACAGAGTTAACATTTTGAGTCCAATGACCCTTCTTCAGGATTTCAGCAATTTCTGCTTTTGTTTTAGATTTCCAGCATCCACAGTTCTGTGTTTTATGAAATTGGCCTAGAGCATGTGTGAGTAAAAGAATAAAGGTAACCTCTTGGAAATTAGACACATTTGGATCATGAGGTGGTCTGGCTGTTTGAATGGGAATGGGAATGGAATGTAGAAACAGGAAAAGCCAGATCACAGACATCTAATGGATGTTAAAAGCATGTCTAATAAATGTAATATATATCTGGTAGAGTTAGTATGCTTTTGAGAGCTGAACTGACACACACTGCATATTCTGAGTCATTTTGGACTCACTAGTTGGTAATGACAATTGATCTTCTTTACAGCCAACAACATAAACTAGTCCTTTAATGTTTTTATTGATATTGCACTTTCACATCAGTACAAGAATGGATGAAAGGAATAAGAGGACATGATTATTAATACAAATCTGATCTATGCATTCTAATGGTGAGATGCCAACCTAACACCTCAATCAACTTAAATATCTTGGAATAGGCTTCAGTACAGAAGAAGTTGATTTTGCCGTGTTTTATAAAATTCCTACAGTGTGGAAAGAAGCCATTCAACTCATCGAGGTCATACCGACCCTCCGAAGAGTATCCCACCCAGACCCACCCCATCCCTATAACCCTGCATTTCCCGTCGCAAATCTACTTAGTTTACACATTCCTGGACACTATGGGCAATTTAGCATGACCAATCCACTTAACCTGCACATCTTTAGACTGTGGGAGGAAACTGGAGCACCTGGAGAATACCCACACAGACGTGGAGAATGTGCAAACTCCACACAAACTTCCATCCCTGTGGGTGGAATTGATCCTGAATCCCTGCTGCTGTGAGGCAGCAGTGCTAACCACTGAGCTACCATTCCATGTCCATTTTCTAAGCTTCCCTTCATTTATATAGTTCGAGTCAGCACTTACTCAATTTAAAGCGCATAGGAATATGGGAGCAGGAGCAGTCAATCGGTTCCTTGAGTTTGCTCTGCCATGCGAGATCATGCTGTCTGTGTAAAACATTGCCCCTCATGTTTTCTTTAAACTTTTCTCTTCTCACATGAAAAATATGCCCGCTTAAAATCCTGCACACTGGGGAAAAGGCTCCTGCCATTCACCTTATCCATGCCCCTCATGATTTTATAAACCTCTATAAGGTTGCCCCTCAACCTCCTACGCTCAGTGAAAGAAGTCCCAGCCTAACCAGTTCTCCTTAGAAGTCAAATCTCTTTTGAACCCTCTCCAGCTTAATAACATACTTCTTACAACAAGGCGACACATTAGTTCAGAAAAGACCTCATCAATGTCCTGTGCAACCTCAATGTACTGTCCCAACTCCGATACTCAGAGGTCTGAGCAATATAGGCAAGCATGCTAAACACCTTCTTAACCACCCTATTTAAGCGTGATGCAAACTTTGAAGAATTATGTACCTGAACCCCTAGGTTTCTCTGTTCTACAACACCACCCAAGGCCCTACTTCTAAGTGTACAAGTCTTGCACTTGTTTGCTTGCTATACCTCACATTTATCCAAATTAAACTTCATCTGCCACTCTTCAGCCCATTGACCCAATTGATCAAGATCTCTTTGTAATGTTTGATAACATTCGTCACTGTCCACAAAACCATAAATTATCCACAAACTTATGAACCATGACTTCCATATTCTTATTTAAATCCTTTATGTAAATGACAAATAATAGTGGACCCAACACCAATTCCTGTAGAACACCGCTGGTCACAAGCCTCCAGACTGAAAAACAACCTCCAATTGGCAAGCTCACCACAGCCTAAGTATCTTAAAAGATGTTTAAGGAAAGTACTTATTCTTGCTTCTCTTGTTTTCGAAGTCAGTGATCTGTAACCATTTGCAAGAGGGAAATCTGTATTGTAACCATAGATCATTATGTATAAATTGACCTAATTTCTTTGGTGCATAAAGTCATGCTTTTGAATATACAGAATGCTCTACTTGTATTAATAGTCTCAATTTTTCATATTAGAAATGCTTGTATTACTCAGCTTATGATGTATGTGGGCACATGGGATCAAATAGGTGATAAGGGATATGTTGTGCGAATTTGTGTAGGTGTTAAGGCATGTCCACACAAACCAGATTGTATATATCATGGCAAATAATGAACAAAGCTTAGTCCTCTAGCAAAATATATTAAACAAAACGTATGGAAAACGTAGCAGCTCTTGCAACATCTGTTGAGAGAAAAACAGAGTTAGCTTTTCAAATCCAGTAATCCTTCAGGACGACACTCAAAACATGAGTTCTCTTTTGCTCTCAACGCATGTTGCGAGACCAGTTGTTTCTCAGGCACTCGCTGCTTTTGTTTCAGATTTCCCGCAACTGTAAATTAAACATGATGTTGCTTTCAAGCCAAAAGTTGTAACACTTGCTCGCTCATCAATTAATTGTGCTGCAGTGAGGGAATTTGATGTTAGTGAAGACCGGTGTGAGAATGAAACATGATGCTGAAAGCCAAATATGCCATCGGAACAGGGGCTAGCTACTGATCTGATCTTGACAAATACATATTGGAGAGATTCCTCAAAAATTGTGAAATAAGTTACCTCATCATCAGAAATGAAATGAGTATTTGTAGGCCAAATCAACTCCTGACTCCAATGAAAATTTCAAATCAACAATTAGTTGCTATAACTGTCTTGTCTAAGTATTGTTGCAGAAGACCAAGATTGATCAGAGTCTATCAAAGACTTTGAAGCTAAAATTACCAGTTTCTAATGAATCATCAGAACACAGCAGCAAGAACTTGAGTATACATTAGGTCATATTGGCGACATGAATCAAAAGTGCATCAATTTGCTCAACAACCAAACCATGGAATAAATATAATTCTCATGAAAATAACTGGACATGAAAGAACAGACTCACAGAAGTACAGGTCTTCATTGCTGACAGAATGCATTAAAAGCCTATGGTAATTTTTAAATGTAAAACCATGCTGAACATTAAGTTTTCTGCATGGTTATTTATTTATGTCTATGATATTGGTGGGATTCATGAGGATGGAGTGAGATTATAGATCAATGATATATGTAATAGATACCCTGGTGGTTTCTTGTGAGGAATGCAACATATCAGTATAGGAGATGTGCAGATCCTAAATAATCAATGATATCAAGAAATGCTTGCAAAGAAGCAACACCCACACCATAGTTTTACCTAGACTGTAGATCAACCTCAACCAGTAGAAATCTAAGAAGGAAACAACACCAACATTGCTCATGGAACTTCAATATGCAAATGACAATGTCATCTCTGCTGTCTTTGAAGAACTTTGCTTAAAGTTTTTATGGATGCGTACTGAAGAATTGGTCTCAGCCTCAACCGCAAGAAGACTCAAGTTCCAGGTCTATTCCTCCATTAAGATCAATGGAGAAATCCTCCCAAATGTGGAACATTTCCACTACCAGGGAAGCTACCTCTCATCTAGGGCTGGCATTGATGCAGGAATCCAACATTGCATCCAATCTTTGAGCACTACCTTTGGAAGCTTAAGATTGAGAATCTTCTACTGATAGAAGATTCTTGTGCATGAGGCGGTTATCCATCTGATTCTTCTATATGGCTCTGAAACTTGGACCACATATGGATACCACTTCAAGACTCTGTAGCAGTACCATAAGTGCTGCTCGAGATGGATTCTATGCATCAGTTAGAAAGGCATTTTACTAACATCAGCATGGTTGAAGCAGCAACGGCACCAATATTGAAGCCATGGTCATCAAAAACAACTCAGCTGGGCTTTAGGATGCCTGAGTTCTGACTACCAAGGTTGAAAAGTGCAGTGCTGCAACAGCACAGCAGGTCATGCAGCTTCTGAGGAGCAGGAGAGTCGACGTTTCGGGCATAAGCCCTTCATCAGGAGTGTGGAGCGGGAAGGGGGCTGAGTGATAAATGGTTGGGGTGGGAATGGGGGGAAGTATGCTAGGAAGGCGATAGGTGGATGCAGATGGTGGGTAATTGTGATAGGTCGGTGGGGCTTGGAGTGGATAGATGTGAAGGAAGATGGAGGGGTAGGACAGGTCAAGAGGTTGGAGGTTGGTTATGGGATGAGGTGGGCGGGGATGTTTGGAAACTAGTGAAGTCGATGTTGATGCCATGTGGTTGAAGGGTGCCAAGCCGGAAGATGAGGCGTTCTTCCTCCAGTTATGGCTTGGATTTGGCGATGAAGGAGGCCCAGGATTTGCACATCCTTGGGGGAGTGGGAGAAGGAGTTGAAGACTACCAAAGCAAATCTTCTTTGCCCAACTCAAGGAAGGCACTCAAATGAGAGGAGGACCAAGGAAATGGCTAAAAGTCTTCCTGAAGGCTTACCTCTAAAAATGAAACATAGGTGTCAATAAATGTCAATGCAATGGAGAGCCTCGCTCAGGAGAAACTGACTGGGTGGGAAGGTGGACATAGGAAGCGACACTATTCTTTGCGAACACCTGTTGGCAAGAGAGAGTCTGGAAAAGGGACCTGAGAAGGGAATGCCAGGGATCTCAAGGCCAAGAACAATTTCCACTTTTCAGAAACACCTGTCAAATGTGTGGCCAGTGATACGGCTCTGGTATTGGGCTCATCAACCACACAACCTTTCACAGAACCCATGACCAGTGACATGGAATTTGCCAGGTGATTGCCAATGATGATGTTCAAACTTTGAATATACTCACCGAACCATTCAAGGATTATGTGTGCACCAAAAGAAAGAAGTGAATGGTTGATGGAGGAAACCTTTCCTAAGAAGTGGAAATATGAGTGCTACCCCAACTGATGTTTTGTGTGGTTTCGCTCTTAAATCATGCAATACTATTTGTGTACCAATTGTCACTAGATCATAAAAAAATGCAGAATATCTAATTCAGTGAATGGGAAGGAAGATGACTTGTTGTTGAGGACTGACTCTGAAAACAAAAGCTTCACATCTGATCCAAATTGGGATCCTTAAGATGATGCTGCAGTCAAAATCATTGAGAATGAATTTGATGAAGCTGTTGTGTAAAATGCTGAAGGGAATGAATTTGACAGTTTTAAAAGTATCTTTATACAATTAATTCATTCATTAAACTGTGCCACTTTAATATGAATTTCTATTTTACAAGGAGCTGAAATTTTTCAGCAGCCTGGGAATGAGCTAAGAAATGGGTGTTCTTGTGAATGGTCAGAAAGGGGAATGACTTGTTATTTTCCTGCTGTCAGGTCAACTTGCCCCAGCAGAAAAGGTAACAGAAGACCCTTCTGCAGTGGCTTACTGAGCCACAAGTCCCCACATAAGGTTGTGTTCCTGCTGCTCGTGGTTTTCCAGATGGCTGGCAACCTTTCTCTTTGGGCTGCCTGACCTCACCATCGGCCTTCTATTAACTCCCGGTGCTTTCTTGACTGGCTTTGATGGCATCAAACTGCAACTTCTTTTTGGCTCAATGGTTTTATCACAAACCTATGAATCCAGAAACTCAACTAATGTTCTGGGGACCTGGGTTCAAATCCCATCATGGCAGCTAGTGGAATTTGAATTCAATAAACATCAGGAATTAAGAGACTAATGACCAATGTCAATTGTCAGAAGACCCATCTGAGTGACAAATGTTCTTCAGGGAAGGAACTCTACTATCCTTATCTGGTCTGGCCTACATGTGACTCCAGACCCATAGCAATGTCGTTGACTTTTAACTGCCCTTTGAAATGGCCTGGTAAACTACTCAGTTATAGCCATCGCTATGAAGTCTCAAAAAAGAAATGAACCTGAATTGATCACTTGGCATAATCCTAGGCACCAGAAATGGCAAGAGCAAAAACAGCTCTGTTAACCCTGCAAAGACCTCCTTACTAACATATGGGGGCAAGTGCCATAATTGGGAGAGCTGTCTCTCAGACTAGACAAGCAACGTCCTGTGTTCTGAAGAAGGATCACTAGACCTGAAATGTTACCTCTGCTTTCTCTCCACAGATGCTGCCAGACTCACTGAGTTTCTCCAGAAATTTCTTAATTTGCACCTGACATAGTCACACTCACAGAATCTTACCTTACAACCAATGCTTCAGATACAAGTGTCACCATCCCTGGATGTGTCCTGTCCCCACCAACAGGACAGACCCAGCAGAGTTGGAGGCACAGTGGTATAGATTTGAGAGAAGGTGCCCTGGGAGACCTCAACATTTACTCCAGACACCATGAAGTTTCATGACATCAGGTCAAACATGGGCAAGGAATCCTCTTGCTGATTACCATGTATTATTCTCCCTCAACTGATGACTGTGTTCCTCCATGTTGAACAACGCTTGGAGGAAACACTGAGGATGACAAGGGTACAAAATGTAGGGAATTTCAACGTCCATCACCAAGCGAGGTTTGGCAGCAAAACTACTGGTTCAGCTGGTCATGTCCTAAAGGACATAGCTGCTCAACTGGGTTTGCAGCAGATGGTGAGGAAACCAGCAAGAGGGATAAAATACTTGACCTCATCCTCATGAATATGTCTGCCACAGTTCCATCTGCCCATGAGAGTATTCATAAGAGTGACCATTGTAGAGTCCTTGTGGAGACAAAGTCCCACTTTCCCATTGATAACACCTTTCCCGTTTTCACAACGATAGTGCTTTACAGTGTTGTGTAGCATTATCACTGTCCGAAATAGGACAGACTTCAAACAGATCTAGCAACTCAAGACTGGTACCTATGAGGCACTATGGTCTGTCAGCAGTAGCAGAATCATACTCCAATACAATTTATCACCACATGGCTCAGCATATCCCACTCTCTACCATTGCTATCAAGCCAGGAATCAGCCCTGGTTCTCTGAACAGTGCAGGAGGACATGCCAGGAATAGCACCAGGCATATCTAAAACTGAAGTGTTGACTTGGTGAAACTATCAAACAAGACTACTTGTGTGCCAAACAGCATTAGCACAAATGATAGTCAGGGCTAAATGATCCCACAATCAATGGATCTAAACTCTGCAGTCCTGCCCCTTCAGTTGTGAATGGTAGTGAACAATTAAACAACTCACTGGAGGAGGAGCCTCTGCAAATACTCTGGTGCCCAATGATGGGAGAGCAGAGCAGATTAGTGCAAAAGATAAGGCTGACATAATCGCAGCTATCTTCAGCCAGAAGTGCTGAGTAGATGATCCAGTATAAGAGAGGCCACTTTTCAGCTAATTCAATTCCTGCATGTGATATCAAGAAACAATTGGAGGCACTGGATACTGGAAAATCTATGGGCCATGGCAACATTCCAGCAACAGTACTGAAGACTTGTGGTTCAGAACTTGTTGCACCCCTAGTCAAGCTTCCAGTGTAGCTCCAAGACTGTCAACCTGACAATATGAAAAATTGCCCAGGTATGTCTTGTTCACAAAAAGCTGGACAAATCCAACCCAACCATCAATCTATTCTCAATCATCAGTAAAGTGACTGAAGGTGTCATCAGTGGTGCTAAAAAGCAGCCCTAGCTCAGCAATAATATGCACACTGATGCCAGTTTGGATTCCCTGAGGCCCTGTCAGATTCTGACCTCGTTACACTTTTGGTTCAAGCACCAGAGATGAGGTGAGAGTGACAGCCCTTGACATCAAGGCCACATTCAACTGAGTGTGGTATCAAGGAGGCCTAGCAAAAGTGGAGTCACTGGTAATCAGGAGACAACTTTCTGGTGGTTGGAGTCATGTCTGGCACATGGGAAGATGGTTGTAGTTGTTGCATGTCAGTCATCTCAGCTGCAAGGTGTATCTGCAGAAGTTCATCAGGGTAGTTTCCAAGGCCTATCTTCAGCTGCTTTACCAATGAACTTTCCTCCATCATAAGGTCAGAAGTGGGGATGGTCATTGATGATTGAACAATGTTCAGAACCATTTGGTACTTCTCAGATATTAAAGCATTTCATGTTCAAATGTAGTAAGACCTGAACAACATCCAGGAGAAAGTGAGGTCTGCAGATGCTGGAGATCAAAGTTGAAACTTTATTGCTGGAACAGCACAGCAGGTCAGGCAGCATCCAGGGAACAGGAGATTCGACGTTTCGGGCACAGGCCCTTCTTCAGGAATGAGCAGAGAGTGTTCAGCAGGAGAAGATAAAAGGTAGGGAGGAGGGACTTGGAGGAGGGGCGTTGGAAATGTGATAGGTGGAAAGAGGTCAAGGTGAGGGTGATAGGTCGGAGTAGGATGGAGGCAGAGAGGTCAAGAAGAAGACTGCAGGCCAGGAAGGCGGTGCCGGGCGGGAGGGACTCGGCTGAGACAAGGTGGGGGGAGGGAGAAACTGGTGAAGTCCAAGTTCATCCCCTGTGGTTGGAGGGCTCCCAGTCGGAAGATAAGACGCTCCCCCTCCGACCGGCGGGTTGTTGTGGTTTGGCGGTGGATGAGTCCAATGACCTGCATATCCTCGGTGGAGTGGGAGGGGGAGTGGAAATGCTGTGCTACAGGGTGGTTGGGTTGGTACGTCAACACTTGCGCCCACACCTCCCCCCTCACTTCTCTCCAAGACCCCAAAGGAAACTTCCATATCCGCCACAGATTCACCTGCACCTCCACCCACATCATCTACTGCATCCGCTGCAGCCGATGTGGCCTCCTCTATATTGGGGAGACAGGCCGCCTACTTGCGGAGCAATTCAGAGAGCACCTCTGGGCCTGACGGCGGATGATGCGCTGTACATGGAGATTGGTGGGGTGGTAGGTGAGGACCAGTGGGGTTCTGTCCTGGTGGCGGTTGGAGGGGCGGGGTTCAAGGGCGGAGGAGCGGGAAGTGGAGGAGATGCGGTGGAGGGCACCGTCGACCATGTCGGGGGGGAAATTGCGGTCCTTGAAGAAGGAGGCCATCTGTGTTGTACGTATTTTGAACTGGTCCTCCTGGGAGCAGATGCGGCGGAGACGAAGGAATTGGGAGAATGGGATGGCGTTTTTACAGGGGGCAGGATGGGAGGAGGTGTAGTCCAGGTAGCTGTGGGAGTCGGTTGGTTTGTAGTAGATGTCCGTGTTGATTCGGTCGCCTGAGATAGAAACAGAAAGGTCTAGGAAGGGGAGGGAGGCTGAACAACATCCAGCCTTGGACTGAAAAGTAGTAAGTAATATTCACACCACACAAATCCAGGCAATGGCTATCTCCAATAAGATACAATCTAACCATTGCTCCTTGACACTCAATGGTGTTACCATTGCTGAATTCCCCCACTATCAATATCCTGGAGGTTACTATTGACCAGAAACTCAACTGGATTTGTATTATAAATCTAGTGCCTACAAGAGCAGGTCAGAAGTTAGGAATATTGTGTGAGTAACTCCCTTCCTCGCTCTCCAAAGCCTGTCCATCATTTTCAAGGCACAAGTCAAAGATGTAATGGAATATTCCTCACCTGCCTCACACTCACACACACATTTTACCAAGCTTACACACATGCAAACACACACTCTCTCATGCACTCACAAGCACACACAGTCACTCTGTCTCTCTCTCTCTCTCTCTCTCTGTCTCGTGCACGCGCACACACATATAAGTCTATGGGGTGGATCTGTATTTGCAGAATTATATTTGCAGATACATTCTAATTTGCTCAAACAATGCACAATCTGCAGCCAGTCAATGCAGGCAGTCAAACAATGTAATATTTTGTAAATTCCACTTAGGAAATAGAACCAGTCTGACTCAAGATTGGGATACAGACAGACTCTGACCTCACACCTTTATTGCATTGTCTGAGCTGAGAGGCCACTTTTTTACAAAAATAACGTTTTTTTTGTTTAGATTAGATTACTTACAGTGTGGAAACAGGCCCTTCAGCCTAACAAGTCCAGTTCTGGGATTTACATATTAATGAACCGAACCTGCAACTCATTCTAAAAGACTTAACAACAATCTAGGTTTGTTCAATATATAATTTTCAGTTGCATGACTCTGCAGTATTTTGCTATATATTCTGTGTCTTATGGTCCTGCTCCACAACTGGTGGTGGGCGGCACGGTGGCACTGCTGCCATACAGCGCCAGAGACCCGGGTTCAATTCCCGACTAGGTTTGTTCAATATATCATTTCAGTTGCATGACTCTGCAGTATTTTGCTATATATTCTGTGTCTTATGGTCCTGCTCCACAACTGGTGGTGGGCGGCATGGTTAGCACTGCTGCCTCACAGCGCCAGAGACCCGGGTTCAATTCCCGACTCAGGTGACTGACTGTGTGGAGTTTGCACATTCTCCCCGTGTCTGCGTGGGTTTCCTCCGGGTGCTCCGGTTTCCTCCCACAGTCCAAAGATGTGCAGGTCAGGTGAATTGGCTATGCTAAATTGCCCGTAGTGTTAGATAAAAGGGGCAAATGTAGGGCAATGGGTGGGTTGCGCTTTGGTGGGTCGGTGTGGACTTGTTGGGCCGAAGGGCCTGTTTCCACACTGTAAGTAATCTAATCTAATCTAACTACCCGATGAACTACCTCTGAAAGCTAGTGCTTCCAAATAAACCTGTTGGACTATAACCTGGTGTTGTGTGATTTTTAATTCTGTCTGGATGAATACAGCACTAGAAACATTCAAGAAGCTTGACACCATCTAGGGCAAAGAACTTGCTTGATTGGTACCATATCTACATTTAGTCACTCCATCACCTATGCTCAAATCTATAACATGCATTCAGAAATTCACCAAAAATCCTTAGACTGCACCTTCCAAACTCACCATCACTTCCATCTAGAAGGACAAGGGCAGCAGATATATGAGAACACCACCACCACCTCCAAGTTCCTGTCCATCCTGACTTGAAAATGTATTGCTGATCCTTCACTGTCAGTGGATCAAAATCCTGGAAATCCCTTCTTTAGTGCATTGTGGGTCTACCCTACATCACATGGGCTACAGCGATTCAAGGATGCCACTCACACTACCTTCTGAAGGGCAGCTAAGGATCGGCAGAAAATGCTGGTCAGCCCGTGAGGCCCATGTCCCATATGTGAATGAAAAATAAATTTAGCTGTGAGGGCGCGTGATGTGTCTTACTTCATAAGGTACTGCCTCTACAGCAACTGTCACTTCTAGTGTCACTTCTGATTTATCAGTCTTCTGACTGGCGTCTCTTAAGAGTGGGCATTGTCCTTAAAAAGGATTACTACTCTGGTGGTTGCTGTCCAGAGTGCCCCTGGAATCCTATTGCATGCATTAAGTTCTGGCCGTAGAACATAATATGCTCACCTGTACTGTGTGGAGAAAGTGAGGTCTGCAGATGCTGGAGATCAGAGCTGAAAATGTGTTGCTGAAAAAGCGCAGCAGGTCAGGCAGCATCCAGGGAACAGGAGAATCAACGTTTCGGGCATAAGCCCTTCTTCAGGAATGAGGAAGGTTTGTCCAGCAGGCTAAGATAAAAGGTAGGGAGGAGGGACTTGGGGGAGGGGGGTCGGAAATGCGATAGGTGGAAAGAGGTCAAGGTGAGGGTGATAGGTCAGACTGGGGTGGGGGCGGAGAGGTCAGGAAGAAGATTGCAGGTTAGGAAGGCGGTGCTGAATTCGATGGATTTGACTGAGACAAGGTGGGGGGAGGGGAAATACCTTGTCTCAGTCAAATCCATCGAACTCAGCACCGCCTTCCTAACCTGCAATCTTCTTCCCGACC
>NC_057711.1:82028199-82076810 GCF_004010195.1 Chiloscyllium plagiosum | reverse complement strand
GGGCTTATGCCCGAAACGTCGATTCTCCTGTTCCCTGGATGCTGCCTGACCTGCTGCGCTTTTCCAGCAACACATTTTCAGCACCTGTACTGTGTATCTACTGTCAATGTTAGTAATTCTAATTGGCAAAATAATAGTGGAAACTCACTAGTATTGGATTTTTCCCTCTTATAATTCTTGGTTTTCTAGATTTTGCTGATTTAATACCAGAAGATTGAAAAAAAGGACTTGTTTAAATAATTGTTGGCACCTTTGGGTCATTTACATAATCAAATAAGAACATCTTAGTAGTGACACAGGTGGATGTGAAGTTATCACACAAACCACATTAAGTGCAAAGATTTACAGGTATTTAAATCCTGTACAGTTTTGACATTTTTCTTTCTCACAAAAACAGTGTGGAGATACAAGTAGAAGCAGACAAAGTGCCTTGATATATTTGTGGAGAGCACCCTACCAGTTGATTTGCAGTATCTGGTTATTGCAATTACAATACACATGTGATCCAATTTAGTGCTTTATGCTTTCTCTTTAACAGTTATAAAAGAATTGTGTGAATGCATATGATGCATATTAATACAGTCTGTTAAATCTTGTGCAGATTAAAACACAGAAACTGAAAGTTACTTTCCATCTTGAAAATTTATAAGTATTTAGAATGCTCCATTTACCAAAATTTATGCCTTTGACTGACTAATGATTTTTAAATGGAAATTTCAGTTTGGACATTACTTCAGGAGCCACTTCCACTAATTGGATTTAATTTACACTGCTACAGTTCTGCTAATTCTGACAGCTGGGTCTGTGTTGCTATATAAAGATTAGGTGGGAAAATGTTTTGAAATGGCACAATGTATTTGCATAAACATTACCTTGCCATCTGACATTTCAAATTTATCACTAATTAACTGTGTGTTTTATTTAGAGTTAGTTTTGTGCAGACTTCAACTGGCTTTTCTTTGGAAGGTGGTTAGATATTGTACGTTTATTGACACAATTATGTCAAATTATGCATCCACTAGTCAGATCAGGGATTGAGCCCCATGCTATTGGCACTAATCTGATCTATATGCTAGCTGTCTAGCCAACAAAGTGACTGCCCCCAGATCTAAGCATTATGGGATAAAAATTATTCAGGTATTTCTTGGCTTAATTGCAAAATTTCAGTTGGAAGGGTGGGAGACACATTTTTGTGTCCTGAGCAATCTCAAATTGGTGTACTTGGTAAGTCAGGATTGGCTGGGACTCAGGATTTATCTACAAAATTGTGGATGTCCATTGGGCCCATTAGAGGTAGATGCTGTCCCTTTGAGTTTGTATATTTTAGCTGGCCAATAATGGAGCTCCTGGGCAAGTCAGTAAGTGTCAGGATTGCTGATCTGTGTATTTTCATCACTAATTTATTGATATTGACTTTGTCAAATTTGGAAATTGTACTGAATATGCTATTATAGGAAGAATGTTGATGCTGATTGTCTGTTGCATTTGATTGAATGTAAGTGTTGGGTATTAATAGAGATTTAATATGAGTAGTTATGAAGAGATGCTTACTGAAACTAGAGGCGTGGTTGAGTTAGGAGGTTTGTGCCTGTAATCTTGCATTTCTTGTGTGCCAAACAATGCTAATACTGGACAAGTCAGATTCCAGATTGAAACCTTGATTGTTAGGCCAGTAGTTACTGTGGTGATTGGTCACTGAATGAATGTATTCCATGCACATTTAACAGAAGAAAATTACATTTAATGCACCAAAGAGAAACTTCATATGTGTATATATGACAATTTTAAAAGAGCTGATAATAAATAGTAAAAATAATGATTTACTTTTCTTTCCCTGCAAGCTTATTTACAGTCACTCATCCCAGATAGTTCTTATCTTTACTTGAAAACATCACAGCTGAAAATGTGTTGCTGGAAAAGCGCAGCAGGTCAAGCAGCATCCATGGAACAGGAGAATCGACGTTTCGGGCATAGGCCCTTCTTCAGGAAGGGCCTATGCCCGAAACGTCGATTCTCCTGTTCCTTGGATGCTGCCTGACCTGCTGCGCTTTTCCAGCAACACATTTTCAGCTCTGATCTCCAGCATCTGCAGACCTCACTTTCTCCTTGAAAACATCACATTCAACTGACAAAGTCACAAGTATTTCTGTTCAACAACTTTCTACATATTAACTCGGTGTGATTCTTTCTATCTTTTCCAGAGAGAAAGACACTGGCTAACTCACTGACTTCTCTTACTGAACTCTACAAAAAGCTCAGGGCATTTTCCAGCCTGTCTACTTAGAGGGTTAAAACAGCTTAAGGCTTCCTTCCAGCCTTGGTAGCATCACACTGCCAAATCTAAACTGTCCTTCTGCTGGTATAGATTTTCTTTGTCTTCTGAACTGAACCTGCTTGTGGCCCTTGTAGGTCCTAAAGGCTCAACTTTGTGAACACTTGAACAATTATCCAACCAGGTAACTTATTTACTAATTTAGCTTAAGTGTGGCTAACATTTAAGGAGGTAGTTCATGGCGCTAAGCAAAAACCAATCCCTGTAAGGAGGAAAGAACTAAGATAGGGATAAACCAACCATGGCTAACCAAGAAAGCTAAGGAGAATGTTAAGTTGAATGGAAAAGCATATAAGAAGACAAAAGTCAGTGATAGTCACAAAGACTGGGAAAAAATCAAATTCTGGCAAAGGAGGACTAAAAAGATAATAGAGAGAAACTAAACTGTGAGGGCAGACTAGTGAAGAATACAAATACTGACAACAAGAACTTCATTAAATATATAAAACACAGAGAAATCAAAGTGAACATAGGCCCCTAAGAAAATGAACATAGTGAGTGACGATTATGTGGAATAAGGAAATGCTAGAGAAATTAAACGATATTTTACATCAGTTTTTACAGTGCAAGATACTTTGGACATTCTATTCATACTAAAGAATGCAGGGGAGGAATTAAGTACCATCACCATCACAAGCTAAATAGTATGAGACAAACTAATGGGACTAAAGACAGATAAATCCCCTGACCCTGATGGCTTCCATTCTAGAATCATAAGAAGAAATAGCTGCAGAGATGCTGGGTGCATTGGTTGTAATTTTCCAAAGTTCCTTGGTATTTCTTTTAACTTAATATTCACCTTAACATTTTTGGTTGGCCATTGTTGGTTTATCCCTCTCGTGGAATCTTTCCTCTTTACTGGAATGTACTTCTGCTGAGAAACATGCATTCTCTATTTAAGTGTCTGTCACCCCTAAGATAAATTAATACATCTCTGGAGAAGTATTAGAGGATTGGAACACAGCCAATGTGACACTGATTTAAAAAGGGAAAGAGGCAAAAAGGGGTGCCTAGCAAATTAACCCAACATCTATAGTTGGAAAAATATTGGAATAAATTATTAATGAAGTTAAAGCAGAATGTTTGGAAAATCATATTCTTCTCAAGCAGAGTCAGCATGACTTCATGGAAGGGAAATTGTGTTGACTAATTTATTAGAGTCTTTTGAGAAAGTCTAAACCAGAAGATGGACGGGAACCAGTGGATGTGTTGTATTTGGACCTCCAGAAGGAGTTTGACAAGGTACCCTATGAAAGGTTAAGTCATAAGATAAGAGTCCATGGTGTTGAGGTAGTATATTGTGATGGACAAAGAAATGACTAATAGGCAGGAAACAGCGAGTAGGGAGTAAGGGGTTCTTTTTCACCTTGCCGACCTGAACCAAGGATCATAGTTGTTTACAAATATACATGAATGACTTGGACGAAAGAAGTGAATGCACTGTAGCCAAATCTTTAGATGACACAGAAATATTTAGAAAGACAGGTTGTGAGGCAGGTAGAATAAGTCTACAGAGAGATATTGATAAGTTAAATAAGTGGACACAAATTGGTAAATGGAATATAATGTGAGAAAATGTGAAGTTGTTCATTTTCAGAGGAAGAACAAAAGGACAGAATGTTATTTAAATGGAGAAAAACTGCAGAAAGCTGCAACACAAAGGGACTTGGGGGTACTTGAGTATGAAACACAAAAAACTAGCACTTAGATGCAGCAGGTGATCAGGAAGGTTAATGGAATGTTGGCCCTTATTTCAAGAAGGTTGAAGTATAAGAATAGGGAAGTCTTAATGCAACTGTTCAAGGTACTAGTGAGACTATAACTGAGTACTGTGAGCAGTTTTGGTCCTCTTAATTAAGGAAATATATAATTTCATTGCCGGCAGCTCTGAGAAGGCTCTCTCGGATGATCACTGATCTGGAGGGCATTTTCTTATGAGCAAAAGGTAAGCAGGATGAGATACTATTCACTGAAATTTTGAAGACTGAGAGGTGATCTCATTGTAACATATAAGATTGTTAAGGGGCTGGTAGGCTAAATGCTGAGATGATATTTTTCCTCTTGGGAGAGTCTAGGACCAGAGATCATGGTTTCAGAATAATGGGATGCCAATTTAAGACTGTGATGACAAGGAATTTCTTCTCTCCAAGGGTCATCAGGTTTGGAATGAGGTTTGGAACTCCTTGCCACGGACATCTCTGTGGCCAGATTCCTTGAGTATATTTAAAGCTGTGATAAATTCTTGATCAGTAGGTGATTTTGAGAGCTATGGGGAAGGTGCTGGAATGTGGATGTGAGGAATGTTGGATCTGCCATGATCCTGTTGAATGGTGGAGCAGGCTTGAAAAGGCCTACTCCTGTTCCGATTTCTTATGGGCTTAAGTCACAAGATTTTTTGGAAATGCTGTTTTTTGTTTAACGTTCAAAATGACTTTCTGAATTCCCCAAATAATTACAAGTCCTCTTTACAGAACTAAAACCAAAAGCTAATTCCCCTCTCTTTAGAATCCATGTCTTTAATAATAATAGTATTTTATGAACCTTCAGTCGGGGAGGAGGGATGTGTAATGTGATGGTTGAAACCTAAAAAAAATCAGAAGAAAGACTATGATCCTAATAGCCCCATGATTGCAGTGGCAGACAGCAACTGTGTGTAGTTTTGATATTATTTGATATTATTATGAATATTTGATTTGTCTCAAGAGTTTGAATATTATGACCAGTGGATATACAGACATGAATGACATCCTTACCATCAAGGAAACAAAGTAGGGCCTCAGTATTGTCACTTGTCACCAGAAGTCAAATCAGAAATAAAGTAATTTCTTTATTTGGTCTTTGATGTGGGTGACACTGGCTATGGTAGAATTTATTGTCCTTCACTAATTTTCCTTGAGAAGGCCATGCTAGTTGTATTTTCAGATGATGCAACTGACAGAATGTTACTAAGGGGGATGGCTAAAGCATATCAAGGGAACAATCAGGCTACAAGCTGTTGAAATGGCAATGTGAAAAAGACCTAAGGGAGGCACAGAAATAAAACAGACTAACTGTAGTGGTTTCCACAAAGATTACTATTTCTACAGGCCATTTAAAATTACATCTCAGTGACTTAATGCAGCTACACTTTCTGTCTGGAATTTAAATAGAGCAACAGTGCTGTTTCATTAATGTCAACTTGATTTACATATGCCAGTCCACATATGTGGCTCAACTGTTGAGAAAATATAGGCAAAGTGGAGCATTGCAGAAGCACATTCCTAACCAGTTTCTTAATCACATTAAAACAAAGTTGGCAGACACCAGAAGGAAAAATGTTGCTGTCTTGCTTTTGTGGCTTTTTTTGCTTTCTTTGGCCAGTTTTCACTTATCTAAAATGCTATGTTTCCTTAATTACTTCGGTTTTTTGGTGTGAAGAGTTTTAGTTTCAGTGTAGAGCTTTGGTACAATTAGAGTCATAGAGTCTTAGAGATGTATAGCATGGAAACAGGCAACTTTTTGACGCAGAGGGTGGTGCGTGTATAGAATGAGTTACCAGAGGAGGTGATGTGGGCTGGAACAATTACAACACTTTAAAAACATCTATATGGGTATATGAATAGGGAGGGTTTGGAGGGATATGGGCTAAATGTTGGCAAATGGGATTAGATAAGGTTAGGATATTTAGTTGGCAATATACATATAAAAGGTGGGACAACATTTTAACAAAAAGAACAGTTTCGTATAATACATTTAATTATGACCTGTGCACTGGGTTCCTTTGAAACTGAATTTTCTAGGTTTTCCTGTGTAGCATGAAATCTCATTTAACTGCTTTTATAGCAGTTGCTTGTTTTCTCCAAACATAAACAATTTTCAATAAACAAGAGAAATGCAAGTGACAATAAAAGCCACTATGTTTAATAGGCTGATGCCAAAGAACTCTATGGCACCATATGTAGCCTGCAATTAATGCAGTGTTTAGAAAAAGTAGTGTTTTTTGTTTCCAAAAAGGATGATAATTAACCATCAAATGAAGGTGGGCAGCAGAGAATGTTTATCCTGACAACTTGAGTACCTGTCTCGAGTCCATGGGCTAGAAGGATTCAAAAGGATGACTGACACAAATTAAAACACCAACCGCTAGAAGTAGGGTAATCAACAAGACCAGTCGTTGTCAGTCAGTCCTTGTAGAGGTGAATCCTCAACAGGAAACTTTTTTTTTCAAAGGAATGTGATCAGAAAGGATTGAGCAAAGACCCAAGGAAAAATTCTAACACTTCGACAGGGTACTGCCTTTGCAACTTCAATGAAATTGACCCACTCCATATCACTGCCTGTTTGTCCTCTGATATCAGTGAACCATTCTCAATTGTCACATGTTTTATGTTTTTTGTCTAATTAACTGAAGTATCAATTCTAAACTGCTTCTTCGCAAACCAAAATAAACTGTTTGAAAATTTCTTATGAATGATCAACTACCTGTGGTAGGTAACTGTGATCACAAACTTCCAAAAGTCTAATCATTACCCTCTTTGAGTTCTATGTTCTTTTTATTAATTGTTTATATGAATTAAATTAAGCATATTTGATAAGGTGACTGGACTGGTGAATGGGCAGGAAGCAGAAAGAGGCTAAATGGGGCATTTTTAAGTGACTGGGCTACAACTAGTGGGGCCACAAGAATGAGTGCTGGGGCCTCATCTATTTATAATGTACATTTATGAGATGGATGAAAAGATAGAGAGTAATGTAAGTTTGCTGATGATATAAAGTTGCATGAGAATGTAAGCTGTGAGGAGGGCAGAAACAGGCTGTAAAGCAATGTAGATAGGTTAAATGAGTGGGCAGCAAAACAGTAGATGAAGTATAATGTGGGGAAGCGTGATGTTATTCACTTCATAGCATAACAATACTAAAATGCATTGTTTTTTAAAAGGTGTAGAACTTGTAAATCTTGTACCCATTGAGATTTGGATATACTTGTATAAGGAACACATGCAAGTACAACAAGCATAAGGAAAACAAATAGCGTGGTGATCTTAATTGAAAGGGGATTGGAATCGAAAATTAAGGAAATCTTGCTATAATTGCACAGGACTTTGGTGAGACTTATGGGAGACTGTGCAATTTTGGTTTCCATATTTCAGAAAGGATATACATGCTTGAAGGCATTACAGCAAAAGTTCACTAGATTAGTCCCTGGGATGAGATGGATATGCTAAGAGCCTGAGTAAATTGGCTCTATATTCTCTGGAGTTTAGAAGAATGATGGTTTCAATTACATCACCATTCAAGATTATGGCAGCTATGACAGAGTAGATACTGAGAAACTGGTTCCTCTGGCTGGAGACTCCAAAACAAGGGGATACAGTTTCACAATAATGGGCTGATCATTCAAGATTGAAATAATGAGAAATTTCTTTGTTCAAAATATTGACACACTGGAATTGTCTACCTCTGAGAGATGTAAATTCTTTTGCATTTGTTTATACGATATGGATGTCACTGGCTTGGCCAGCATTTCTTGCCCATCCCTAGTTGCCATTGAGAAGGTAGAAGTGAGCTACCTCCTTAAAATGCTGCATTGCAGTTTGTGCAAGTTGATCTATAATGCTGGTAGGAAGGGAGTTCTTTCATTCCACAGTGCATCATTATTAAACATATTTAAGGCCGAAAGAAACATTTTTCTGGTGTCTTAAGGAATCAAGGGATATGGGATAGTAGGTAGGAACGTGAGATTGAATCCCACATAGGCTTGATAGACTGTATGGTATTTTGCTATTCCTATTTTTTATGTTGTTATGCTTGTACTTCAGAAAAAAAAAATAGATATAGTGTTGAAAAGAGCACTCACATGAAAGATGAAGTTTAATCCACAAAAGTAATAAGTGACGCATTTTGGGAAATTTGGGACAGTACCAATGATATAATTTCAAAGGTTTGGAAAAAAATGAATGTGATATGACTCTCCCTCAGAACTTTTGCTATTATTTTATGGAAAGCAGATGGGATGAAAGGAGGATTTGTGGAGAGAAACATACAATTAAAACTTCAAGTCACTTCAGAAATCACTTATGTCAGGTTTATGAAACTGTTAAATGTGGTGTCACTTTAATGGCACATCTTATTGGTTCATGTGGCAGTGTGGTGTGTTCTGTGGTGAACCATAACACCATATATTAACCATAGATCCATGTTTGCAATTTACACAAAGCAAATTACTGATTTGAGACTGTATCAATTATAAATGGTGCTTACAGATGCCAGAGTGAAAATTACTCACTTCACCCACTCTTTTTCAGAGTGAAATAAATTAGGAAAATTAAGAGAACTTGGACTGAATTTTTGCTGGATCTAATAAAATTAATCACAAGGGGGTATTCTGTAGACTCCTTGAGGCCCACTCCCACTTCTAGGATTTTCCACCGTAAATGACAGAAGTTTACTTTAATCAACTTAGCATAGATAAATGTATTCAAATGATATGCTGTAAATGGAGAATGCAGTAAATGTTTGTCATATCATGAATTCCATAGCAGTGTTGTACATTGTGTTCCCATTGTTATGGCTGATGGATGGAGACTTTAAATCAATATTGCTTCTCTCCTCCCAAGTGGAGTGAAATCCCTTCAAGTCCCTCTGTTAGCAATTTGAAAATTGAGAAAAAACATAAACCTGTGGAATTCCTTCCTACAGAAAGCATTTGGGGCCAGTTTATTAGATATATTCAAGAGAAAGCTGGAGGTGACCCTTGCAGCTAAAGGTATCAAGGGATTTGGAGAGAAAGCAGGAGTGGGAAAGCAAGTGAGAATATTTACAATGTGCAATTTTGCTTCGGGTTTATTTTGTACACACCTGTTGGATTTGCATTTTAGTTTTTTTCTCTACTATGTACTGTGGGAAATTATACCCTTGAGTATAATCAGTGCCTTGACAACCCTTAGATGTTGCTCGGCACATCATCACAT
This sequence comes from Chiloscyllium plagiosum, assembly GCF_004010195.1. NCBI lineage: Eukaryota > Metazoa > Chordata > Chondrichthyes > Orectolobiformes > Hemiscylliidae > Chiloscyllium > Chiloscyllium plagiosum. The sequence goes on along the minus strand of NC_057711.1, from coordinate 82,067,528 downwards.
CTGTCAGCTGGGAGATTTTACATTTATTTATGTTTATGTTTATTTATATACATGTGTGCGATGTTTTCTAGCAGTTTGATACTAGCATAAATAATGTTTTCTGGATGAAGTACTGACTGCACAGTGAACAGATCCTGCTTGTTGCGGCTTATTTAGGTTAGTACCTTGCAAATTTTAACTGTCTTTGCCAGATGAATTAATATATTTAGTAGGTTTCTTTCTTACCACGGTGGCTCAGTGGTTAGCACTGCTGCCTCACAGCACCAGGGACCGGGGTTCGATTCCAGCCTCGGGCAACTGTCTGTTTGGAGTTTGCACATTCTCCCTGTGTCTGCGTGGGTTTCCTCTGGGTGCTCTGGTTTCCTCCCACAATCCAAAGATGTGCAGGTTAGGTGAATTGGCCATGCTAAATTGTCCGTAGTGTTAGGTGCATTAGGCAAGGGGAAATATAGGGTTGGGGTGTGTTACTCCGGAGGGTTGGTGTGGACTTATTGGGCCGAAGGGCCTGTTTCCTAATCTAATCTAAAGCAGCATCAGTAATCCTAAAGGACAAAATGGAACTTTCTACATGTTTGTGCTAAACAACTTCATTTACAATTGAAATTACAATGATGTTAATTGCACAGACACTTTAAAAAAATTATTTTGTTTAATTTCTTGTCCCTAAAAAGTCTTTTTAAATTCCATTCATTTGAGTGAAATGGAATAATAACAGAAGTTTTCATTGATTTATTGAATTCCAGCCCTTTTACAAAATGGTCAGTTTTTGTTTGCTCCAGGGATAATGTCATTCAATAATGAAGAAGGGCCAGGAAAGAAAGTGCAAATTGATTATTTGAAGAGCAAGATGAAGGCTAGATTGAGAGTAAAGGACGCCTCATTACTTAAATGCCCTCATCTTCAATCAGTATAACTTAAAATGTTGAATAGACTATATGATTAAAGTACAAATCATATAACACCAGGTTATAGTCCAACAGGTTTATTAAGTACAAGCTTTCGGAGCACTGCTCCTTTGTCAGATAGCTAGTGGAGCAGGATCATAGGACACAGAATTTATAGCAAAAGGTCATAGTATCATACAAATAATGCAATATATTGATCAAACCTAGATTACCATTAAGTCTTTCATCTTTTAGAATAGGTTGCAGGTTTTGATTCATTAATATGTACATCCCAGAACTTCTTTCAAGTCACATTCCTGAGATAACTTAAGGTTTTATAAAACAAATTGTGACATCTCAGCTCAGACAGTGCATTAGAGGTGTAAGGTTAGAGTCTGTATGTATTCCAGTCTTGAGTCAGACTGGTTCTATTTCGAAAGTAAGAATTTATAAAATGTCACATGGATTGACTCTCTACAGATTGTGTGCTTTTTGAACAAAATAGCACGCATCTGCAAATACAATTCTGCAAATGCAAATTCACCCCATAAACTTGTATGCATGCGTGTGTGTGTGTGTGTGTGGGAGAGAGAGAGAGTGTGTGTCTGTGTGCGTGCGTGCTTGATAGAGTGTGTGCGTGAGTGTGATGGAGTATATGCCTGAGAGAGAGAGCATGTGTTTGAGAGAGAAATACATACAGACTCTAATCTTGCACCTTTAGTGCATTGTCTGAACTGAGATACCACAAGTTTTTTATAAAACCTTAAGCTATCTTTTACATATTAATGAATTGAAACCTGCAGCCCATTCTACAAGATGAAAGACTTAGCAGCAATCTAGGTTTGTTCAATATATCGCACCAGTTGTATGAGCAGTTGTATGACCAGTTGTATGCTATAAATTCTGTGTCTATGATTCTGCTCCACTAGCTACTTGACAAAGGAGCAGTACTCTGAAAGCTTGTAAATCCAAATAAACCTGTTGGACTATAACCTGGTGTTGTGTGATTTTTAACTTTGTCCACACCAGTCCAACACCAGCACCTCCACATCATATTTAAAGTACATTCATTTAAAATGCTTCAAGCTCTCTTGTGACCAGGATGCAGACTGAGTTCTCTGGTGAGGTGCAGTTATGAATATAACAGTCGGGATACTGGATGGTCCTGATAGCTGATGTTTTCTCTCCAATTTCATAGCAAATACTTTTCTACATCAATTGCTTGCTACTTTTCAAGCTACATTTCCAAGTTGTAACAGTTGAGGGTAAAGTTGGCTGGGAATGTTCAGTGGCAGTTTCTGGTTTTGTTTCTAAATTTAATTGCTGCAAAAACTATTACTAATGCTGACTCCAACTTCTTCTTTCCACCAACTTTCTCACTCCTTTCGGTGGGCACTGTGTCTGTACAGGTTTTAAAATATAAGATTTTGTATGGTTAGATCATCTGCATGACTTAGTCACACCATTTACAGAGTCTTGCAATTGAGGCCCATGCCACTAATACATTTACAGTTGTAGATCGTTCAGGATCACACTGGTTCCTGGTCAAGGGATGATTTACCAGAATTTGGAGAGCAACTCAGCTACCTCTTCAGGGTGGTCTTCCTTTCCCATCTGCTGCCTAATACGCTACAATTACTGGTGGCCCAGGTATACTCCATAATGTCAGCTTTCTTGATCATCTTGTCATGATCGGCATTTATTAGTCTATGAAGCAATGTGTTTCTGTGAGAATTTTCATTGTGGACAAATTAATAGCATGATTTTCTTAGAAATGTATACAACAAGTAAAATAATTTATCATGGCATAATATTTTACAGAAGGATATGCTTGAAAAGTATTTCTAATTGGCTTGATGGTTCTATACTTTTCACTTGATGTTTTATGGACATTTATTATTGGACAATACCAGAATCCGAAGAATAGAGAAATAGAAACACAGAAATAGGAACAGAATAGGCTATTTGATCTTTTGAGCCTGCTCTTTCATTCAATGTGATCATGGCTGTTCATTCCAAATTAGTACTCTATTCCTGCTTTCACTCCATACCCTTTGATCTCTTTAGTCTTTGAACTATACTTACTCCTTTTTGAAATGATTTAATGTTCTGATCTTAACCACTTTCTGTAGCAGAGAATTCCATAGACACACCGCTTTCTGGGTGAAGAAATATCTCCTAATCTCAATCCAAAATGGCCTTCTAATATCCGTAGACTGTGATCTGATTGTGGATTGTCTGGTCATTGGGAACATCCTTCCTACATTTATCCCGTCTGGTTCTCTTTGAATTTAATAGGTTTCCACAAGATTCCCTCTTTATTCTTAAAAATTCAATTCATAACTGATTCCAGTGTCTCCTCGTTCATCCATCCTGCCATCCCAGAAATCAGTCTGATAAGCCTTCGTTGCTCTCCTACCATAACCAGAACATCCTTCCTCAGGTAATGACGTAAAACTACACACAGTGTTCGAAGTGTCAACAAGGCCCAGTTCAATTGCAGCAAGACACCCCTGCTTCTGTACTCAAATCCTCTCACTATGAAGACCAGCTACAATTTGCCTTATTCTTTACCTGCTGCACCTGCATACTTACTTTCAGTGATTGGTGTACAAGGACACTCAGGTCTCATTGCACCTCCACCTTTCCTGATTTATTACCATTTAGATAATAATCTATCTTCCTGTTTTTGCTAACAAAGAGGATATCCTCACAATAATCCACATTATGCTGCAAGCATTTGCCCAGTCACTCTCTCAGCTTGCCCAAATCACAGTGAAGTATTTCTGCATCTTCCTCACAGTTCACCCTCCCATCAAAGTTTGTGTAATTTTCAAACTTGGATGATTGTAAGACTGTAACTTCTTCAGGGAACTCAAGACTTCTGTGGGGTGTTAGCTTGTTTGTAATCAAAGTAAGGAATTAGCTAAAGGAAATAAAGCAGCAGTTACTGTGAGGATAGGTGATGTCATGGTGGTACATTTACAAACCCATATTAATTAATTTGCAGCTATTAGCAAGTGAAGGACAGTCATTTGGAGGTGAGAACCTCCCAGTGAGTTAAATAATACCTGCAACTGGAGTTAAGTGCAAATCCAAGGAATAGTAGATGTCACAAGCGGAGTATGGATTAGCAGGAATAGCAAGTAGTAAAGAAGGAAGGGAAATAGGCATAATAACAGAGTCAGCAATTAACCTGTCTCATCAAGTCCTGGAATTTTTGGAGAACTCTGCACCTTCCCAACCTTTTTTTGCGGTGTCTATCAACATAAGATGCCTTTTGTGTTTTCACTATAAGTTGTAATGCCAACAATTCAGTCATAGGTTCTGTTGAAATTCTGTAGGCTTGATTTCCTTGGTTTATAATGCTGTCAGCTTTCTGTTATCCTGCTTGTTTCTATCATAATATTATTCATTCTATGTGAGAACTGTCACATTCAGTACTTTATCATTCACTAACAGCTTGAGTCTAATCAGTATAAGCTCTTAAAATGTGCATACTCTCTTGTGTTTTGTTGCAGTAAAATTCCAATCTTGTAAGTATTACTTTTTCATATCACAGTGCACTTTAAGAAATCTCTTCATGTAAATTCTGTACCAGCACTTAAATAAAAAAAGTCTGCTTGCCCAGTTAAGAATGTAATGAATTATTATACTTTTTAAGCCTCCACACAATTTCTGCTGCAAATACCTAAAGGACAATTCAAAGTACAGAAAGTGTGAAATTAATTTTTATATTCTTTTTGCATAAAAAGTAGAATCTTTTTCTCTAGCCCCTCAATCCTCATATCTGGAGTGCACAGAATCCAAAGTAATTTCAGTTTCATAAATAACCATGGTGATAGCTTATGTTTTGTTAGACATGTCTGTTCAGTTGAAGAAGAGTCAAAAGGAATCTAATTTATTTGATCTTGTAATCTGCAACTTTAAAGTTGATATAAATAAAAGCTATGAGGAGAGAGTGAGGTCTGCAGATGCTGGAGATCAGAGCTGAAAATGTGTTGCTGGAAAAGCGCAGCAGGTCAGGCAGCATCCAGGGAACAGGAGAATCGACGTTTCGGGCATAAGCCCTTCTTCAGGAATCATCACCTCAGCTGATCTCCCATCCTCAGCCTCCAACCTCATAGTTCTCCAATCCTGCACCACCTGGTTCTATCACTTACCAAAATCCCCAAACCTGACCGATTATCTTCACCTGCTCCTGCCCTACCAAACTCATCTCTGCTTATCTTGACTCCATCCTCTCCCACTTGGTTCAGAGATTCGTCACATAAGTTCAAGACACCACCCATGCCCTCCACCTCCTCCATGACTTCCAATTCTCTGGCTCCCAACACCTCATCTTCGCCATGGACATCCAGTCCCTCTACATCTGTATCCTTCATAAAGAAGGCCTAAAAACCCTCCATTTCTTCCTCTCCCGCTGACTCACCCAGTCCCCCTCCACAGATACTCTCATTTGATTGGTGGAACTGGTCCTCACCCTAACCAATTTCTCCTTTCAATCCTCCCCCTTCAAGTCCTGATGAAGGGTTAAGTCTGAAATATCAACTCTCTTGCTCCTCAAATGCTGACTGACCTGCTGTGCTTTTTCCTACACCACACTTTATTGACTCTGTAGCCAAGAATAAATGAATTTTGGCAGAGTTTTTCTACAAAGGACACAAGGCTCCTCTGGTAAAGAAAACAAAATACTCAATAGAAGTATGCTAATTTATACTAATTATTCTGGTATCCATAATTTTATGAACATCCTTTTACTAGCTGAATAATTTTTAATAGGCACCTGAACACATCAGAACATTTTCTTTGCTATGATTAGTTCTTACCAGAAGATTTTTATGCACCCGTTAATGCTGATTGACAGTCAGATACAAACATACAAAAAAAGGACAAAAATAGATCATTTGTCCCCCTGAGCCATTCATTAGTTTCATGGCTGAACTATGTTTGAATTTAACATGTTCCCCTTCCCCCCCCAACAATCCTCGATTTCCATGCCGAAAAGAATCTATCTATGTTTGTCTTAGAAATATTCAATGACCCTGCCTCCACCACCATGAGGGAGAGAGTTACAAGGTCATATATCCCTCTGAGTGAAAAATAAATGACCATGTCTTACCTCAAAGGATGATCTCTAATTTTAAAACAGTGCCTTGTAGTTCTGGGACTGACACACATAAAGGAAATATCCTTTCCACATTCACCTTCTCAATATCATTCAGGATCTTCTACACGTCAATCAAATTATCCCTTACTCTTCTGAACTCTAGTGGAAACAAACCCAGCCTATCGAACATATCTTAATAAACAACTCACTAATTCCAGATATCGATCAAGTAAACTTCCTTTGAGCTACCACTAATGCATTTACACCCTTCCTTAAGTGAAAAAAGAAACAAAACTGCACACAGAGAAGTGGTCTTACCAATGCCTGTGTAACTGAAACATTACATCCTTTAATGTTCAATTCCTTGTGATAAGGGATAACATACCATTAGCTTTCTCAATTAATTTGTTACAAATCACACCAGGCTTATGCTGAGATAAATAAGGTACAGTAATTCATTATTTTAAAAATAACTCTCTATTAATAATCTATTCACAATATTCAAATACCTTTAACTAATTAATCATTTATGCAAACAATTAATTGTATTCATTGTCCCAGTCCAGGATTTTACAAATGTTTGGAGCTGTCAATCAAACTGTGACAGACAGGAACCCCACTATGATAATGGTAGTATTTGAATTCTGTCACACAGCACAAACCTTTAAATGATAACTATCAAGCTTATGTAAGGAGACAGAGTGAAATAGAAAGCATGGATTTTGTTTAATTTTCTTTCAAAAACTTTAAAGGTCAGGAGATTTAAATCCTTCGGTTGCCTGACATTTCCAGTTTGCTTGGTGGTTCCCTTGACAGTTTCAATTGGCTTGACAGCTCAAATACATTCCAGTTAGATTACCCACTGTACACATATTCACATCTACTTTTAACAATCTCAAATGACACTTGACCTCTCCCAAAGAATAGCTGACCTCTCCCAAAGCATCCTTCAACCTATCTAAATGGATACCTTACCTTTTGAAAAGGGTATCCTATCACTCTGTAGGACATTGGCATTTTTGATCTTCTCCTGAAAAGCTTAATCCAACATCCCAGTTGGACATCCCAGTTAGAACATGTACAAATCATTACAACATATATTACATTAGCTACTGTTTTCCAACAGTGCTGAAGACCAACCAGAAGGAGGGTGATACTGTTCCTGCTGAGAGAGAGCTGTTAGCAATATCAGCTCACAAGGCCAGGAATGGAAGTTGGCTGTTCAGTGAAGGCAGGTTCCTCTGTGTGCCACAGATGTACACAATGCAATTTACCCTGTTGCCCCAGTGAAACTGACGGGTGCTGTGTTTGATGCCAGGACTTCTGGAATCTACATCCATCATCACTTTTACTATTATGAAACTTATGATCAGAATAGCTAATCATTTCCTATATCCTTCCGATTAACATCCCTCCTCTTATAAACTCTTTTCTTCTGTGCCCACTTCAGGTAAAAATAAAACTGTCCTACAAAACTCTTTCGAATTCCCAACTGTGAGGTCTTTTTATTTCTATTTACTACAACATTTCAGCAGCTATTGTTTTCTCAATTATAGTTGCATCTCCATGTTTAATGTTTTTCTACATATTAATTCTATTACTGTTTTGTTTGCTTGAATGGCACACATCCAAAACGTAGACTTGAAAGTCATTGCCAATTAGGTTGGGTTCGATTCTAGTCTTGGGTGACTGTCTGTTTGGAGTTTGTGCATTCTCCTGTGTCTGTGTGGGTTTCCTCCAGTGCTCCGGTTTCCTACCAGCAGTCCAAATATGTGTAGGTTAGGTGAATTGGCTGTGCTAAATTAGCCATATTGTTTCAGGGATATATAGGTTAGGTGCATGAGTTGGGGGTAAATGAAGGGGAATAGGTTTGGGTGGGATGCTCTTTGGAGGGTCGGTGTGGACTTGTTGCGCCGAAGGGCCTGTTTCCACACAGTAGGAATTCTAATTGTAATCTATGTATATTGTTTTAGGGTCCTGCTGTCCTCGTTCAAATCTGCCTAGTATTCCATAATCATCTGGAATACAATGATTACCTCAGACTTCTCTTCACTACAGACTATCTTTTAAAACTCATCTCCCCATCCTCTTCCACTCTCACTTTCAGCAAGTGCAAATAGCTCAGGGTTCCTATATCATTAAAGTTGAAACTGCCTGTTCAGCTGCCTCTGTCATTTCCTTCCTCTGTCCTTAAGTACCAAGCTTAACTTTCTGACAGAATTCACATGTCCTAAACTTTCATATTTTTCCAGCTTCTCTCCTATCATGCCCACTCTGAACTAATCTTATCCATAAAATCCATTGCCCGCTCCCTTGACCCAATTCCTGCCAAACCACTGAACACCCAACTTCCATTCTTCACCTTGTCAGCTGATATTGCTCATAGTTCTCTCTCAGCACGTACTGTACCCCTCCCCTTTCAGTCTGCTTTTAGCACCACATCTTCACCTCTGGGAAAACAGTGGCTAATGTAAGATACCTGGACAAAGAAGTGTGTGAATTGTAACGTTTTGTATAAAGCTTGGAGGTGTAAAGCAGAGTAGATTAGATTCCCTACAGTGTGGAAACAGGCCCTTCGGCCCAACAAGTCCACACTGACCCTCCAAAGAGCAACCCACCCAGATCCATTCCCCTACAATTACCCCTGACTAATGCACCTAACACTACGGGCCAATTCACCTAACCTGCACATCTTTGGACTGTGGGAGGAAACCAGAGCACCCAGAGGAAACCCACGCAGACACGGGGAGAATGTGCAAACTCCACACAGACTGTCGCCCGAGGCTGGAATCGAACATGGAACCCTGGTGCTGTGATGCAACAGTGCTAACCACTGAGCCACCGAGCCACCGTGCTTCTCCTGAGTAGTTGGACACTTCTTGATGATAAGACTAGTTTTCCTTGCATATGCATGAAAATAATTGATTGTTTGACCTGATCCCTGACTCCTTTGTAAACTTATTAAGTTGTATGACAACAGTCCTGATCAGAGTCACAAATGATATACTGTGTGATTTATATAGTGTTAAACTATTCCTCCTTTATTCTTGTTGGTCTGTTTGCAGTCTTTGAAATAGCTGACCATACATTATACTTTATTCTCTTGTACTATTTTGATCACTCTGTCTGGTCACTATCTGAGGCTGAGTAAGACTATTTGCAATATTGGTGTTCCTTTTGATTCAGAGTGAAATTTCCAGCTGAATGTTCTGCCTGACACCAAAACTGTTCTTTTTTTGCCTGCAATATTACCAATTTATACATTTGTCTCAGCTTACCTGGGTGAAATAATGACCTGAATACAACACTTGCAATATCTTTGATCAAGAATTTGTTCACTCATTTGTTTCCTTTTGTGGTCTTGATATTGTGTAAAATATTGTGCCAAATTTGATTTGATGGCATCCCTATGAAACATTGTCAGATATTTGTCCATGTTAAAGGTGCTAGACAAAATTGTCACTAATTTGCCATTATTTCCCTGGACTACCTGTTGGAAGATATTGGTAACCTAGTGCAATTGGACAGAAAGGACACAGTGGAATTCTTCTGTCCCTTGAACCTGATTCCCAGGTACTTAACATTTTTTGGTCTCTGCTGAGGCTCACGATGTTTGGAGCTTTCTTCTTTGGGCCTGTTTTGTCTGCTGTTACATCAGGTGCACTAGTGCTGACTTCGACCATTGCATTATGATGTTCCTTGATAATGCTGGAGGCATTTTGGTCAATCCTTTTGGTGGCAATCATCATGCTTCAGGCTGTGGGATTGTTGAAGGAGTGGATAGAGATATCACACAGTTTATGATGTGTTTGATGTTTCTGTTGGTCATCATCTTTCACTTCATGTTTCCTTTAGGTACTTTAAATTAATCAATATTTAACTTGCGTATCAAGCTAACTCTTCTGAAATATATCAGTGATGATTTTTATGTGATCATTTAGACCTAAATAAAATGAAATAAGTAAATTAGCACTTTGTCCTGAGCTGCTTCAAAGAATTAATTGCACTTCTGAGAATGGAGCCCCTTCATTACTGTACTAAGGGCTTCAATGAAGATGATATGCTCAAATTCTGATGTGGGTTTTGGAGTCCCAACCATCTGACTTTATGGCAAAAGTACTAACTGAACCAGGGAATTACTATCTCAGAATATTGCCTTAAACCTCTAAAACTTCAGCTACATTTTCTGTAGAGTTGGGCTGACATTCTTAGAAGCTATCTGTTTGCTATATTTAGAGATGAACTTGAAATGAGAGTGCGTTTGAACTCCTGAATTTTCCTTGATTTGACCACTTTGGTGTTTGGGTTTGCTGATTGCTGAAAGATAAGTGGGACTGCACAGAATAGTTCTTTGTAAATACACATGCCTTTTTTTCAAATGTCACAATAAACATCTGTTTCCAAAGGCCTCCATTTGTTGTCTGTCATGTGATCCATATCACAAAAGCATGTTTGTTATAAAAACAAAAGGTCTTATGGTATGAATAGTGTCAGATAACTAAATCTGAATAAATAGTGTATTTTTTCCACCAGTATTAAATTTTGCATAGGGACTTCTGACTGCTCATTTAATTTGTCCATCTTGTAACTGCCTTCTGATTAGGATAAGGGAACATTGTGGTGATGGTAGGGATAAGTTTAGATACCACGTAAGAGTTAAGAAACTTTCATGACCCTCTTGTCTCTGTTGTTTGTTCTTTTCTTCCTTTAGATTTTTTATATCTGTCATTGGCTGTAGCTATTATTAGTCATTTGAAAGCATGGTTCTGTTTAATGTTTTAATTCCTTTATCTTGTAGGGTTAGATGAGCTCCCCAACCTTTGATAATATTGTTCTATTTCTTAAAGCATGCTTTATTCAGATTATATATTCAAAGTCCCTTCCCAAACTGAAGTACAAATAGCACCTGACCCTTTTTTTGAGAAATTAGCAACTTCGCAGCATTATCATTTATCTTGTATGTTAGCTGTATCACCAGAATGTGTGAATTTGCTTCTTCTTATTTCCAACTATAAATGCAAAGAGAATTCAATTAAAGATTTATTGACAACAAAGTGAGATATCTTTATTGTTATACATTGTGTTAATCCATTCACTTTACCATTTTGTCACCATGATAAGGTTTGTTTCAAGTGCTTGCAATCAACTTTAAGAATGATCCACAACTGGAAAGTAATAGTAGAAAGCTTCAGGAGGAATTAAACATGAAAAAGACTAATGGTTGAGAATAGAGTCCTATGAAATTGAACGTTAGCTTTAAATATTTTCTAAACTTGTGCAGATTAGTTAGGTCTTGATTGTTCTTTGATACTGAAGCAGTCTGTACCAATATGCAGCTAGATCTGGACAATATTCAAGCTTGGGCTGATAGTGGCAAATATTATTTGCACCACATTAGTGCCAGGCAATGGTTATCTTTATCAGGAGAGAATCTAATCATCACCCCTTTACATTACATAAGATTACCACCTTTGAATCCCTCAAGGTCAACACCGTGGGAGTTAACATGGACCAGAAACTGAATGGAAACAAAATATTATCAATACTGTGGCTATGAAAGCTGAGCTACAAGTCAGAGGTTGAGAACTCTGTGGCAAGTGACTTGCTTCATGACTCGCCAAAGTCCATCCATCACTTACAGGGTTCAAGTCAAGAGTGTGATGGAGCCCACCTGAAGGAGTGGAGTTCCAGCACACTAAAGACACTTGACACCAGGTAGAACAAAGTCGCCCACTTCCTTGGTATTCTACCCACAACATTAAACATTCATTTCTGCAGCAGTGATGCATTATTGTAGCAGTGTGTACCATTTACAAATTGCACTGTGGCAATGTATTTAGGCTCGTTTGACAGCCTCTTCCAAACCTGCAACCTCTGCCACCTAAAATGACAAAGGCAACAAATGTATAAAAATACCAGTTCCTCTGTAAGGCAAACACTATCCTGACCTGGCACTATAATTGCTGTGCCTTCATTGTAGTTGAACCAAAATCCTGGAACTCCCTTCCAACAGCAATGTACCTGAACCAGATGGAATCCATTAGTTTCTTTTGGCAATTAAACATGGGCAACAAATGCTGACCTTGCCAGTGATGCCCACATCTAATAAAGGAAAACCAAAACAAAATGATAATCATGCACATGGTAATACCATTTAGATAGTTTTGTTTCTATGGTGGAATTCTGCAGCACAGAAGAAGACCATCTCCATAACTCTCTGGGGTGGAGAATTTCAAACATTCACTACTCTCTGGGAGAAGAAATACCTTTGCATTTCAGTTTTAAATGAATTCTCCTTAATCAGTAACTATGACCCTTAGTTCAGGACTCCCCCATTACTGGACAAAGAAGGGTACCCTATTGGTTGCATCCTGAGGAGGTCACTACAGTCGCTCACATTTGCAGAATTATATGTGCAGATACATTCTATTTTTGTTCAAACAGCATACAGCCTGCAGGCAGTCAATGTAGGCCATCAATCCATATACAATTTAAAAAATTTGTACTTTGAAAATAGAACCAGTCTGACTCAAGGTTGGGATACAGACGGACTCTGATCTCATACCTTTAATACATTGTCTGAGCTGAGATTTTTTTTTAATAAAACCGTAAGTTACCTTGAAAATGTGACTTAAAAATAGTTCTAGGATTTACATTTTAAGAACCGAAACCTGCAACCCTTCCTAAAAGATGAAAGACTTAACAGCAATCTAGATTTGTTCAATATGTCGTTTTAATTGCATGGCACTGTGATCTTTTGCTATAGCTTCTGTGTCTTATGATCCTGCCTCATTAGGTGCCTGATGAAGGAGCAGCACTCTGAAAGCTAGTACTTTCAAATAAACCTGTTGGACTATAACCTGGTGTTGTCTGATTTTTAACATTGCCTTTATAAATGCTTTACAAACAGTCAACACACTTAGTCACCTGCAGAGACTTATTATCTGATGCTCCACTCACACCAGTTGTATGATCTTTTGATTTCTCAGATCTTGATCTCCTTGCCCATAAACTCTGTGTCTGTATTGCCCTACTTTCTCACTGCAGCTGATGAAAGGGCTGCTCTCCAAAAGCTTGTGTGATTTCAAATAAACCTGTTGGACTATAACCTGATGTTGTGTGACTTCTGACTAAATCACAACTTGGACATTCTTCAAACGAAGTGTAGCACCAAATTATATGCAAAAACTGTATAGTTATAAGTCATTTTGGCTTGAACATGACAAAATGACAAAAAGGTGGGGGTGGGGGGTGGGCGACAGGAAAATGGGAAGCCTTCAGAAATTAGATAACGAGAAGCCAGAGACAGTATATTCCTGTTAGGGTGAAGGGCAAGGCTGGTAAGTGTAGGGAATGCTGGATGACAAGAGAAGTTGAGGTTTTGATCAAGAAAAAGAATAAAGCATATGTCAGCAGAGATCAAGTGAATCCCTAGAAGAGTATAAAGGCAGTAGAAGTATACTTAAGAGGGAAATCGGGAGGGTAAAAAGAGGACATGAGATACCTTTGGTAATTAGGGTTAAGGAGAATCCAAAGAGATTCTACAAATACATTAAGGACAAAAGGGTAACAAGGGAGAGAAAAGGACCCCTCAAAGATCAGCAAGGCTGCCTAAGTGTGGAACCGTAGGAGATGGAGAAGATACTAAACGAGTATTTTGCATCAGTGTTTACTGTGTAGAAGAATATAGACGATATAGAATGTGGAGAAATAAATAGTGACATCCTGAAAAATGTCCATATTGCAGAAAAGGAGATGCTGGAGTCTTAAAACACACAAAGGTGGCTAAATCCCCGGGACCCGATCAGGTGTACCCTTGAATTCTGTGGGAAGCTAGGGAAGTAATTGCTGAGCCCTTTGAGATATTTGTATCATCGATAGCCACAGGTGAAGTGCCGGAAGACTGGAGGTTGGCTAACGTGATACCACTGTTTAAGAATGGTGGAAAGGAAAAGTCAGGGAACTACGGACTAGTGAACCTGATGTCGGTGGTGAGCAAGGTTTTGGAGGGAATCCTGAGGGACAGGATTTACACCTATTTGGAAAGGCAAGGACTGATTAGGGATAGTCAACATGGTTTTGTGCATGGGAAATCATGTCTCACTAACTTGATTGAGTTTTTTGAAGATGTAATGAAGAGGATTATTGAAGGCAGAGCGATGGATGTGATCGATATGGACTTCAGTAAGGTGTTCAACAAGGTTCCTCATGGTAGACTGGATAACAAGATTAGATCACATGGAATACAGAGAGAACTAGCCATTTGGATACAGAACTGGCTCCAAGGTAGAGGACAGAGTGCTACCTTTCAGACTGGAGGCCTGCGACCAGCAGTGTGCCACAAGGATTGGTGCTGGGTCTACTGCTTTTTGTCATTTGTATAAATGTGATTGTGAACATAGAAGGTGTGGCTAATAAGTTTGCAGATGGCACTAAAATTGGAGGTGTAGTGGATAGCGAAGAAGGTTACCTCAGATTACAGCGGGATCTTGATCAGATGGGCCAATAGGCTGAGGGGTGTTAGATGGAGTTTAGTTTAAATAAATGTGAGGTGCTGCACTTTGGAAAAGAAAATCAGAGCAGGACTTATACACTTAATGGCAAGGTCCTGTGGAGTGTTGCTGAACAAAGACACCTTGGATTGCAGGTTCATTGTTCCTTAAAAGTGGAGTCTTAGGTAGATAGGATAGTGAAGAAGGCATTTAGTTTCCTTTACTGGTCAGAGCATCGAGTATAGGAGTTGGGAGGTCATGTTGTGGCTGTACAGGACAATGGTTTGGCCACTTTTAGAGTATTTTGTGTAATTTTGGTCTCCCTCCTACTGGAAGGATGTTGTGAAACTTGAAAGAGTTCAGAAAAGAATTACACGGAGGGTTGGAGGGTTTGAGCTTTGAGGAGAGGCTGAACAGGCTGGGGCTATTTTCCCTGGAGTGTCGGAAGCTAAAGGGCTACCTTATAGAGGTCTATAAAATCGTGAAGGGCATGGATAGGGTAAATAGACAAGGTATTTTACCCAGGGTGGGGGAGTTCAAAACTAGAGGGCAAAGATTTAAGGTAAGAAGGGAAAGACATAAAAGGGACCTAAGGGGCAACGTTTTCATGTAGAGGTGGTGCATCTCTGGAATGAGCTGCCAGAGGAAATAGTGGAGATTGATACAATTACAATATTTAAAAGGTATCTGGATGGGTATATGAATAGGAAGGGCTTCGAGGAATGTGGGCCAAATGCTGGCAAATGGGACGAGATTTATATTGGATATCTGGTTGGCATGCACGAGTTGGACTGAAGGGTCTGTTTCCGTGCTGTCTATCTCTATGACTCTAAATGACAAAGGTAATCCCTGTCCCAAGTTCAGATTATTATTTTTTTAATGTATGAAATTCCGGAATTAAATGCAGCTTAAACATGAAATTGACATTTTAAAGCAATTCAAAGCATGCGTAATCAGCAAATTGGCGATTGACTGCTTACTAATTAAAGGATACACATGTTTTTAGTTTTTGTGGGGAAAGGGACATGTATAAGTCTTGGCAAGACTAAATAAATTTAAATAAATCAGTATCAACTTCCAGCCAGAATTCACAATAAATAAATTTAACATCCTGGTTGAAAGATTCATGTGACTTGTGTAAAACCATGATCATTTAATTGCTGGCTGCTTTCAGAATGGAAGCCCAATGAAAACACACCATGCCACTAACAGTGGGGCCCTATGCAAAGCTAACTTTCTATAGATGATTTAACACATTATTACAGCAATAAGTGCAATAAATTCTTGAGTCTTATGGGGAATTTGCTGTGTTGCAGTTTTTACTCGATTGATAGTAGCCCAACAATTAGTGGCAATTCATGACCCCTGACAAATCACATCATTACACGAATTTCGAAAGTTTTGATATACTTAAATCATCAGTATTTTGACAACATGTTTGGGCCCATTCTGTTGATTCATGTTGCATAAGCCCTATTTGAACTAAAAATTCCTCCAAGTTAACAGTTTCATTTAATCTAGGACATTGTAGCATTAAATATTGGTGCTTATAAAACCAACTAGTCAAGCAGTACACCAAACCACGTAAAATAAATGTTCACAGAAATGATGCTCATATTGAACTTATGTATTGACACAATTTCTTTCATCACGTTACAATTTGGGACTTTAGTGAGATTTCAAGTAAATCAACAACTAATCCTTCAAGCAAAAATATAATGTAATCTAATAAGAATTGAGACCAAAGATTATGCATGAGAATAGCTCATTCTAACAAATGTTTGGTGAAGGATTCCTAGAGTGATATTCACCACATAAATTGAGTCATGAGAATAAGTGTTATTCCCTAGTTTTTCTCACGCACATTGTTACTTTTGACAATCAGAGTACTTAATAAAGTTGGCTTTAATAAAGCTGTTTAAAACACATGCTGTCAAAATTAGGAATATTAGTTGGGCTTGTACTGGAAGCTGCATATATTAATACAGAGAGCCCTGTTCTTTGAAGACAGAAACAATCTGTATGCACACTGCACCTGTTTCAATTCAACAAATAGGTGACAGCTGTTTGATGTTTCATTTCTAAGGGTAATGCTCTGACAATCAAAGACAATCTGCCTGGTTTAAAATTTAAACAAAACTGTCAATCAGCAGTAATGGGAGTAGTCTCCATGGCAATGCCTCTCTCTGTCAAAGTCCATTTGCCACATAATCAGCACCCCCCACTTATGCTGTATTAATGTTGGTTTTCCCCTTGAACTGGTAATCTTGTGAAATGTCCTGATGACTGAGAGACCAAAAATGTTTGGCGGCACGGTGGCACAGTGGTTAGCACTGCTGCCTCACAGCGCCAGAGACCCGGGTTCAATTCCCGCCTCAGGCGACTGACTGTGTGGAGTTTGCACGTTCTCCCTGTGTCTGCGTGGGTTTCCTCCGGGTGCTCCGGTTTCCTCCCACCATCCAAAGATGTGCAGGGTCAAGGTGAATTGGCCATACTAAATTGCCTGTAGTGTTAGGTAAGGGGTAAATGTAGGAGTATGGATGGGTTTCGCTTCGGCGGGTCGGTGTGGACTTGTTGGGCCGAAGGGCCTGTTTCCACACTGTAATCTAATCTAATCTAATGTAATCTAATCTAAAATATACCTTTCCTCAGCAATAAATTAAATGAGTAAAGCATAATGGATTTCTTTCTTCCTCCTCATTCTTAAGTTTTTGAAAATGAGCATTTCAACTTTTACTATAGTTGCACTGAGAGCTAGTTTCATGTATCCATGTGTATCAGTCCGCACTCCATGCTACATTTGTTTTAAATCATTTTCTGTTTTCCCTTGGAAAATATCTTGCTCTGTTCTTTAAAATCTCGTAGGGTTAACATTTTTATTTCTTGTCTCCTGTCAGGTTATTCAATAATTTAAAACATGAACAGACAGGCATGGTTAACAATTATTCACTTTTTTCCCCCAAAACTTATAGAAAATTGCATGGAGTTCTGTTTTTAAAAATTAAAATTTTACTGTTGTATGGTATAAGAGAAACTCAAAAGAAATATAATATTTCTGCCTACAGCAATATAAAAGTTGCAATTTGAAATTCAGGATTGGAGGCAGTCCATAAAAGGTTCACAAGATTGATAGGAGGTTTCAAGGGACTGTTTATGAGGAAAAGTTGGGTAGGGTGGGCCTGTGTTCGTTGGAATACAGAAGAATGAGAGGTGATCTTATTGACACATTAAAGATTCTGAGGGGATTGACAGGGTAGATGCGGAAAGGCTATTCCCCTGCGGAAGAGTGAGACCAGAGGACATAATCTCAGGACAAGGGGTCACCCCTAAGACAGAGGTGAGGAAGAATTTTGTCTCTCAGAGGGTAGTGAATCTGTGGAATTATTTACCACGGTTTTGTTGAGGCTGTGTTAAGCATCTTCAAGACTGAGACAGATTTTTAATCAATAGATTTGAGGCTTATAGCAAAAGACAGGACTACGGAGTTGAGAATGATCAGATCACCCATAATCTTATTGAATGTTGGAGCTGACTAAATGGGCTGAATAGCCTTCTTCAGCTCCTATGTCTTATGGTTTTAAGATGTGTTTGCTTGCTCAATTAAGGTAAGGCGTATTCTTAGTTCCATGTTACTATGACCGATGCCAAAGGTGGCTGTTGCTAAGATCTATGAAATATTCATCTGTTGCTGCACTGATCATAGCTTTTTGCTTGTGATACATATTTAATGGATTGTTAAATGCTTGGTTGTTAATCTAATTTGACATCTTGCATACTTAATTTATAATCTGCAGGATCTTCTATTTCTTTATTCAGTTCTTCTCTTATGAGTTGACAAAGAACCGGCTTATTCTCTGATCTGAAGGTTTTAATGCCTTTGTTGTTTGGTGTTTGGCTGCATTCTATGGATATATTATAAAACAAGGACAGCATTTTATCACAGAATAGCTAGTACTCTTTGACTGTCAAATCCTTGATTTTCTGACAGGCTGAGTTTTACAAATTTATGATTGACAGTGTGAGGAGGTGCAAATAGATTACTACAGTGGTTATGCGTTGTGAATTGTCAGCTATTTAAATTGATAGTCAGCTTTTCACCTTGCGTTGAGTTATCAGTATTTTGTATATGAAAATACATTTTATATTAGGAATTTGAGGTTGTTGGTAAGAAGTGTTGATCAAGTACAGTGTGTAGTTCCTGGAGGCTATTGGATCCAATCAGCTTGGTTGGAATATAACTTTGAAAGCTAATGAACAATATTATTCCCATTGTTGTTTGCACATACGTTTAAGGCAGAAACATTTAATAATGAATCGATGCTTCCTTAGATTGAAATTGGATTTTGCAGCACAAAACCACATACTTATGTTCATTGGCAAATGATTTTCTACCCCCACCAATGAGACAGCTTGCCAGATTAAGCTCCAATCAGTTTGCTAAGAGCTGAGAGGTGAGTTTCTCCATGAGTCGCAGGCGTTGACTTTGAGGTTCCGCCTCACCAGCTAATCAGAGGTCAGCAAATTCTGGGTCCGAGAGGTCATTGCTTGACGCTAGTCTTCAGGGGTTCCGATGGTGAGAAGACAAGTATTTTTCTTTTGGGCCTTGCAGGGTAGGGATGACAGGGAAATTGGGTGGTCAGAGAGGCAAGGGCTGTGGAGTCTTTCATGCCTCATGCATGAGGTAGCCACGGTAAAGTCAATGTCTTAATCTCTGCTCAACACATAATCACATTCTTTGGGAGATTTGCTGGATTATATGAAAAGTTGAACTGTCCCCTATTGCCTCTCATCCCTATCACCCGATTGGCCTCAGATTTCCAAATGTGACAGAACTGGTCAGGTCTCCCTGGTTTTCCAATTGGGGAAGGCATGGAATCAAGTTGGAAGAGAGTTGAAGCCCTTAATTATGTACAATTTCACCACTTGAGGACTATAACTGCTGATGAGTCAAAGAGGTCCCCATGGAACCTTCTAGCCTAGCACTGAATTGCTGAAATATTGAGAAGGGCGAACTCACTCAATTATTTGTCCTTCCCATCACCTCTAGAGAAGGAAAATTGCATCCATAGATTCTGAGGAACAGGTGACTTTATTTAAAAGCAATACTGCTGGAAATCTGAAGAAGAACAGAAAGTGCTGGAGAAACTCAGCATTATCTGTGGAATGACAACCAGAATTAAAATTTGAGTCTGATATGACATTTCTTCAAATGAAGTTAATGAAGGTATTTTTAAAGCAATAATGTAATCTTTTAAATTCCTTTTTTTAGTTGTATGTTGATTTGTAGTGTTCTTAATCTATGATGCCAAAGTGTTCATCGAATCAACAGCAAATAGGAGCTATATAATAAAGATATTGATAGTGTCCACTCTATTACCTACGTTTCTACTTTCACTCCTTCCTGTCCATCCTTGGAGTCATTATTGGGTTATCTCAGGCCTCAACTTCATTTCATGGGTTTCCACATTGAAACTATTCTTCACTATTACCTTCATCTTCAGAGTTATGCCAACACCAAGTATACCTGTGCCTCTTCCCATTTCAGCTTTCAAAGGACCATTCCTTCCATGACACTCTTGTTTACCTTTTTGTTCACTCCAAAAATTCCTTCCCCTTTTGCAAATGATCTCCTTATGCAAATGCATGAAATGCAAGGCTTGTACTTCTACTAATTCCCTTCCCACAGTTCAGGGGTAACAACAACTTTCTTGCACTTCTTTCAACTAATATACCCATTTGTTGTTAATAATTGTCCCCACTCCACCAGGAAGACCAAACCTTCTGTTCATTCCCTGAGTATGATCCCAAGCTACTGCCATGTTAATTTTTTGCTCACTCCTACTTTGATCACTTTGTTCTCAACCTCTGCCTTTCATATAAGTTTAATGAGAAACACCTTTAAATTAGGCCCTTTACAGCCTCCTGGACCCAACATTGTGTTTACCAAATTCAGATAAAAAACCCTCCTGCTATTTTTGTGGACAACACATATTAGTAGAGTTTTTAATATTCCCAGTTACCCTCTTGATCCATTTTTATCTGTTGATTTATTTTTATCTGTTCCTTTGCTGTTCTCTTTTCCTTCATATCATCATTTTAAAGGTTTTGTGCTTTAGATTTCCTAGTTTGCTTGGGAATCTCCCCAAATAGTAGGATCTTCATTCTTAGGGTGAAAGTGGGGTGGGCTGTTGTCTGGCCTCTTGACCTCCAATGCTGATCAGACTCAGCCACTGACGCTGATGAGTAACAAGGCAGTCTAATTAAAGGGCTTGCCTCAGTTTTCTGTGACTTCATCAAATATGAGTGTTTGCTCATATTTTAGACCATTTAATTTTCACTCTCTATGCCTATTCATAGCCCCTGCCCCATTCATGCCAAATCTAATTCCCCCTTCAGCCTACAACGGTCCCTCATCCTTTTCTGTGTAAATGCATGCTCCCCACCCCACTTCTAATGGCCCTTCCTTCCCTCTGTGCCAACAAATGGATTCTACTCTCCCCCAATAGCTCCTCATACTCATCATGCTGAATTTGTGATTTTGTCAGGTGTGAGTCATGCCCCCTTGCATCTATCATCATAAATGGGATGTTTCAAATGAATCCTGGTCCCAGCCACCATTTTGGAAGGTTTCCCAATCTCCATGACTCTTTGAAAATTTCTATAATCTCATTAACACAGACCTCCCTTTTTGTTCTTTTTTCCCTTCCCTCTTTCCTGGGCCTGTACTTAGTTTATAGCTGTTTTTACCCAACCTGATTAGAGGTCACCAACTGAAAGTGTTAACTTTGTTTCTTTATCTACTAACAGTGCTGAACCTGATGTGTTTTTCTAATATTTTCTGATTTCCAGTATCTAATTTATTTTGCTTTACTCTTTGGATAAACAATACAAAATTCATTCAGAAGCATGATTTATTTTGTCACTTAGCCTCTAAAGGTATGAACTATAAAGTTTTCAAAATTGTTCAATCACTGTTATAATATTGTGGCCATTTGAACAGCCATTGAATAGAACTCATCGTTCATATCCTCAGTCAATTTTCAAATGATTTAATCTTAGCCCAGGTAGGAATAATCTGAAGCTATTTATTCAATCATAGAGTGAATATAACAAAATTGAGAGGAACACTGTTCTTTTTGTTTTGCAGAGAGACACCAAAGGTCAATTCCTCATTGATCATGTTTGCAACCATTTCAGCTTGTTGGAAAAGGATTACTTTGGCATTAGATATGTTGATCCAGAAAAACAAAGGGTATGTATTAATGATCTTTAATCAAATGGAGATGAAAAACTCTTTTACTTTCTTATAAGGCAATACGAAATAGGAGCAAGAATAAGGCTGTTCCACCATTCAGTAGGATCATGGCTGATCTGACATTCGTAATATCCACTTTCGTACATTTTCCCCATAACCCTTGCTTCTCCTACTGATCAAGAATCTATCCATTTCAGCCTTAAATATGCAAGGACTCTGCCCCACAGCTCTCTGGGAAAGAGTTGCAAAGACTCACAACTCTCTGAGAGAAAAATATCCTCATCTCAGTCTTAAACTGGCACCCCTTTATTCTGAGATTACACCCTCTTGTCGCGGACTCTCCCCTGAGGGCGGGAAATTATTCTCTCAGTATTTACTCTGTCGAACCCCTTAAGTATCTGATGTTTATGTGAGATCACTTCTTATTCTTTGAAACTGCAGTAAGTAGAATCCCAACCTGTTTAGCCTTCGCTCATAAGACCTCCTTACTGGGGAGCATCCTTGTGAACATTCTCTTATCTGTCTCCAATAAAATGATATACTTCTTTAAATAAAGGGACCAAAACTGCTTACAGCACTCCAGATGTGGTCTCACCAGCATCTTGTACAGTTGCAGTGAAACTTTCCTCCCATTCTACTTCACGCCCCTTGAAATAAGGGCCAACATTCCATTACCTTTCCTGATTACCTGCTGTACCTGCCTGCTAGCTCTCTGTG
The DNA here is from genome assembly GCF_004010195.1 of Chiloscyllium plagiosum. Lineage (NCBI taxonomy): Eukaryota > Metazoa > Chordata > Chondrichthyes > Orectolobiformes > Hemiscylliidae > Chiloscyllium > Chiloscyllium plagiosum. The sequence goes on along the minus strand of NC_057711.1, from coordinate 82,045,070 downwards.
TTTCATGCACAAGTACTCCCAAATCTCTTTGTGTTGAAGCTTTCTGCAGTTTTTCTCTCTTTAAGTAATATTCTGTTCTTTTGTTCTCCCTTCCAAAATGAACAATTTCACACTTCCCCACATTATCTCATCTCTCTCTAAACTGTTTGTAGCGCTCTTGCAATCTGCCTTTCCAACTACCTTTATGACGTCTGCGAGTTTGGTTTCAGTACATTTGCCTTGATCTCTGACGAACCCCATTGATCACAGGTCACCAACCTTATACCCTCTCGCTGTTTCCTGCCCATTAGTCAACTCTCTGACCATGACAACATATTACGTCCAACACTGTGGGATTTTATCTAATGACTTAATCTTTTTTGAGATACCTCGTTGAAGCCTTCTGGAAATCCAAATACAGCACATCCAAGGGTATCCCTCTATCCACTCTGGTCAAGACATCCTTGAAGGGCTCTAATAAATTAGTCAGATACAATTTCCCTTTCGTGAAGTCATGCCTTCTGCTTGATTAGGTTATGATTTTCTAAATGGGTTGCTATTACTTCTTTGATAATTAATTCCTCTGCTGTTTCCAACAGTAGATGTTAGGATATTTGACCTGTAGTTACCTGCTTTTTGTCTGTTTTACTTTTTGAACTGGAGTGTTACATTAGCAGTTTTCTAATCCTCTGATACTTCTCCAGAATTCAAAGATTTTTGGAAAGCTACAATGAATGCATCCACTATCTCTGTAGCTACCTCTTTTAGTATCCTAGGATACAAGCCATCATGGCCAGGGGACTTAGCTGCCTTTAGCTCTATTAGTTTGACTTGCACTATTTCTGCAGTGATGGTGATAGTATTTAATTTATCTCTCATATTCTTTAGTATTAATGGGATGTTTGAAGTACCTTTCACTGTGAAGACTGATGCAAAATATCTGTTTAACTCCTCTACCATTTGTTTGTTTCCCCATAACCAGCTTTCCAGGTTCATTTTCGAAGAACTTAGGTTCACTTTGACCTCTCTTTTTTTCATATATTTGAAGAAGCCCTTAGTGTCAATTTTTATATTACTTGTTAGTTTGGCCTCATAGTTTATTTTCTCTTCCTTTATTATCTCTTTATTGTCTGTGCTTGGTGGCACAGTTGTTAGCATAAGTGCCTCATAGTGCCAGGGACATGGATTCAATTCTAGTCTTGGGTGACTGTCTCTGTGGAGTTTGCACATTCTCCCCTTGTGTGCATTAGTGTCTGCTGGGTGCTCTGGTTTCCACCTACAGTCCAAAGGTGGATTGGCCATGCTAAGAATTGCCCTGTTGTGTCCAGGGGTATGCAGGCTAGTTGGATTAGCCATGGTAAATATGGGGTTATGGGGATAGAGTGGAGCTGTGGTGGGTCTGTTTGAGGTGCTCTTTGGAGCTTTGCTACAGACTCAATGAGCCAAATGGTCTCTATATGCACTGTTGAGATTCTACAATCATAGTCCTCCTTTGCTGAATTCTGAATTTATTCCAGTCTTTGGAGCTGTCACTGACTTTGGCTTCCTTGTATGCTTTTTCTTTGAACTTAATACTTTCCATTAACGTCCTTGGTTAGCCATGGTTGGTTTGTGCTTCTCTTTGAATCTTTCTTGTTTACTGGGATATCTTCATGCTAAGAGTCATGAATTACCTCCTTAAATGTCTGCCACTGATTACTTACTTAGGGACAAAAAAATCTGCAGATGCCCCAGTTCTGAAGAAGGGTTACACCTGAAACGTTGTCTTCTCTACCTCCTGATGCTGCCTGGCTTGCTGTGTTCTTCCAGCCTCCTGCCTGTCTACTTCTGATTACTACTGTCATTTATGCTAACCTATCCACCAAGTTTATTATAGCTAATTCTTTCCTCATTTCATTGTAGTTCTTATTATGCAAGTTATTTTCCCCTCCTTCTGAATACATAACTTGTACTGAGGTGTTGTGCCATGGATTCTGCCAACATTCTCATATCGTGTTATCTTCACTTGCAAAGATAGGCAGGGAACATCAGTTGTTCATTAGATCATCATTAAGCTTAATTCCAGCCTTGTTTGATGCTCCCATATGTGAACTTCAAATTAAGTCAGTGGATTATCATTAAGTCTCAGAGTTAATATTTTTACTTAGCAAATTGTTGATGCTCAAATGAGCTTAGGTCTTTCCATTGTTACCTTTTCTGATGTCTCAGTAAAACTGGAAACATTTTGTTATAGACTGCTGTGTATTTGCATCAACACCTTTAAGCAGAGAGTTAAAAGTATTGCAGGATCAATGCAACAGCAGATTTACATAGCTCAGAAATGTAAAGAGCATGCACAACAGAACAGGGTTAAACTTAGGGAAACACTTACATTAAAACTACCTATTATATATAAAGAAAACGTAGTTGTTAGACATGCTTCAGCTTTATCTGACTACAGCTTATGATGCCTTTAGGTTGTGCTGTCAGTTGCTGCCTCCTGATGAATACTGTTCCTGTATTACTAGCCATGTTGAGGAACCAACATTGACAATACTGATACTAAAATATATACTCCATCACATTAACACACACACTTTGCCGAGCATGCACACATACAAACGTACACTCTCTCACGCGCACTCACACTCATGCACACACTCATTTGTACATGCTCACACTCTCTTTCTCTCTCATGCACACACACACACACGGGGTGAATTTGCATTTGCAGAATTATATGTGCAGATACATTCTATTTTGCTCAAAAAGAATACAACCTGCAGGCAGTCAATGCAGGCAGTCAATCCATGTAATATTTTATAAATCCCTACTTTGGAAATAGAACCAGTCTGGCTCAAGATTGGGATACAGACAGACTCTAACCTCACACCTTTAATATATCGTCTGAGCTGAGATGTCACCTTTTTTTATAAAACCTTAAGTTATCTTGAGAATGTGACTTAAAAGAAGTTCTGGAATTTACATATTAATGAACTGAAACCTGCGACTTATTCTAAAAGATGAAAGACTTCACAGCAATCTAGGTTTGTTCAATATATCATTTCAGTTGCATGACACTGTAATCTTTTGCTACAAAACCTGTGTCTAATGATCTTGATCCACAGCTACAGATGGAGGAACAGTACTTCGAAAGCTAGTGCTTCCAAATGAACCTGTTGGACTATAGCCTGGTTTTGTGTGATTTTTTTAACTTTGTCCACTCCAGTCCAACACTGGCTCATCCGCATCATGACTAAAATATATAGGTGACCTCACCTATTTGATCCCTGTTGAAATAATTTCATAAGCTTTTCTTCCTCATCATTCCCCAATCCAAAATCTCTTGCCAGCAAGAGCATTGATTACTGTGTTAACACTTTAAAAGTGTTATTCCTTTAAAATGCTTAATTTGTAGATAAGCCAAATAGCTGGATATCATCACATGACTTGAGGCCATGGCCACTCTGCATTGTAGAACCCTAGACAAACGATGTCTCTAGAAATTATTGTGAGTGTTTATTGTTTCAACTGTAAACAAGCTCACTAGAGATCTTCAAGCAAATGGAATCCATGTATCTTTTTTTTGCATGTGGATAGCAATTATGGTATGCAGTGGCCATTGTCTCTTTAAAAAAAGCAGAACAAAGAACACAGCAATGCAGCTTGAAAACTGTGGGGGAAAAAAAACCAGGCAAGATTCAGAAGTACTCCAGAAATTCCTGCTGTATACAGAACAGAAGAAAATAAACACAGAAAGCGGAACACAGACACAACAGTATGGCAAAAATGTGAAGAGTGCACCATAGACTTATGTAAACGCAAACCAATGCACATAATTCAGTCAGACACGCCCAAGACAATTGGAGCAGCTTCAACCATAAGATGGCCAGACTTTCAACATTGTGAAAGTAACACATTGCATAGGAGAAGTCAGACAATTATAAGATTTTGTTTGAACCAATGTCATATCCCCAATGAAAATTGGCAAGCACATTCTCAAAACTAAAATTGACAGACCAGGCAGTGCAAGTACATACTAACGGTCCTCATTTTGAAAGCATGTTCCAGGATCATTGGAAATCAATGGGACATGCAACAACCATGAAATTAATTGGATACAATGGATTACGTATTCCTTGCATTGATAAGTTAACAATGCAATACAGCTATAGCAAGTCAGCATCAAAACCACACATAATTTACTTGGTAGGCTTGAGCAAACTAACAGTGGCAGGACAACCAGTGTGTAAGGATCTCAAAATTGTGGCTGTCCACAAGATCACCAAAATACTCATGGCAACAGAAAAGACCATGCATACTTGCATTGAGTCAGCTGAGACATTATAATAATTGTTCCTGCAGACGTTTACTGCGATCGGCAGTTTCAAATGTGAAGCTATCTTACACTTCAAAGAAGATACCATTCTTTCAATTGATATCCCAGAAAGTGCAGTGTTCACAAAAAAGAAAAATCTAAGTGCAGTCTAGATGATGTGGAATGCAATGGGATAATTCCTGTATAGGAGACCAGACAAATTAGTACAGTTCAATAATGTGCATTCTAAAGAAGGATGGCATATTCAGAATACATCTAAATCTGAGACATAGAAACCTCACTATAAAAAGATGTCCAAAAAAAGTCAAGTTTGAAGAATTGAATACCGGGATCATTGGAGGTAAATTTTTGTAAAACCTGGCAGCCAAACATGGATATTGATTGATGCACTTAGCCAGGGAATCTCAGGAAGTCATGACCTTTCAGTTTATCTGTCAGTTATACCTCTTTCAAAAGCATATAGATAGAGTTGCATGAAACATTCCTGTATACAAATGCATTGCTGATGGTATTGTGGTAATGGAAAAAAACCAAAGAAGAGTAAGATTGGTTAAAAACGAAATACTGCAAATGCTGGAAATCTAAAATAAAACCAGCAAGCAATGGAGAAAGTCAGCAGATCTGTTCAACATCTGTAGAGAGAGAAACAGAGTTAATGTTTTGAGTCCAGTCTGACTCTCCTTTGGAACTCTTTTTACTTAAGAGCACAATTGGAACCTTTACACCGTAATGGTGGTTTTTCACAAGAAGGACTCTTGTTCAACAGCAAGACCTGCCAACTGATTGTAAGTCAGATCAATTCTTTATGGGTCTGTATATTCAGGTTGTGAAATCTTCCCCAAGCCAGGCAAAGGTACAGATATAAGATGCATGCTGTTCCCCCAAACCAAAGAAAACCTAAAGAGATGCTGTGGATTCTTCAACTTGTCTTTATGAATTCTGAACTTCTCTGACAAAGCATCTTTGTTGAGAAAGCTCATAAGAATGGTGTGACCATATGTATGGCAGAAGGGCCATATTTGAATTCCTTAAACAACATTGTCAGCAGAAAACTGTACTTTGAAGTACTATGATCCACAATTCTGTACCCTGATGTTTGTCCTTTTCCAATGTGAAGACTAACATAAAGTATTCTTTGTGGACTGTACTGGCATCTTCTGTGTCCACACACAGATTACCTCCTTTATGGGCCCTACTCTTTCCCTAGTTACTTTCTGTGTTTCCTTTTATTTTACCCATCAGTGCTTTCTTATGAACTATCATGGCTTTCCAAATTTTCTTTTTAAGTTATCCCCTGCACTTTTTATGTTACTGTAAGCACTCTGCTGTATTGAAAACCTGGTAGCTGTCGTAAGCTTCTCTTTCTTTGTCCGAGTGGTTGCATTCTTTAAGTTCCTAGGGTTCTCAGGTCTTCATCCAGCCTTTGTCCTTATGGAAATACATTTACCCTGGACTTTAGTTATTTCCTCTTGAATGCCTCCCACTGCTCTGATACAGTTTCATCTATAACTTCCTAGTCCATTTGGACTATTATATCTTATTAAAATTACTGAAATTAGCTTTTCCCCAGTTTAGAACTTTTATTCTTGACCTAGTCCCATCCTTTTCAATAACTGTTAGAAATCAAACTGACTTCCAGTCACCATTTCCAAACTGTTCCCTGACAGAAATGCATTCTACCTGCCCAGGCTCATATTGGAGCCAGAATTGCACCCTTCTTTTTTGACCTTTTTACAAGGCTAAAAATGGTCTCTTAGATGCAATTTAAGAATTTTCTCCCTCCTTACTATTCATACTAAAACTATCTTAGTTAATATTTGCGTTGTTAAAATCCTCTAATATTTATGATTCCACTTTAATGAAATTTGTTTGTATGTTTGATCTCTAACTCTCCCTGACTGTTCAGGGACTCAACCATGTGTTGAATCCAAGATCAGCTGCTAAAATTAACTAGGCACCCCTAATTCAGCTGTTAATCTTGAACTGTTCATCTATCACAGGGTGACATTTCCACTCAAGTCTTAAAGTTACCCATATTGTTTCAGGGTAAGACATGGTTTACATACTGGCTCCAGGCATTGACATGTTTAATGAACAAGACAGAAATTTTGTTTAAGAAGATGATGTTCAAAATCAGATGTGTTCAAATCCTGTTTGCATGCTCCAATTCCTCTATTCCTCTTTGAACATTGTCCCCTTTTCAGTGACACTGGCCTGGATTATCTTCATGGTCAAACACCAGCTTTCCTGCCCTCCATGGATTGGCAAGATGTCTGTCAATGTTTTCTCAACCTTAATAGCTTCCCGTGTGCCTTAAATGAGATCCTTGCATTAAAATGGATGGAATGGACTCTTTGTCATCTCCCTCATTTATGTACAGAATAATCAAATATCTCAAACTCATTATGTTCACTTTATATAATGCAGAACTAACCAATTTTGAAAAATAAAACATTTACTTTTCTGCTTCCAAGTTTTTGGATATTTTTATCAGAAATACCAAAGTTACATTATTGGGAAAAGAAATTAGCCTTTTTTCTACGTAGGTGGAGTCATGTGACCAGACCATAGATTCAAATACAATTGCTAATATTGTTTAAGCATTCCATCTTCACTAGTGCTCTGTTTCCTGACTCCAGCCATCCTCTCTGATTTCGTGCATATTTCACATTTGCTCTGGGTATTCAACTGAGTCCTGTTAATGTATGATTATAGCACTAAAACCTTTTTTAAAAAATAGTACTGTAATTAGGAGGCAGTGATTACTTAATAATGTTCTTTCTGATTCCTCCACAAACATAACAAGAAATTCTATTGTTTAGTTCCATTTGAAATTTGGTGTATGATTGGTATATACACAGTCAATGCTGACCAAATACTTCTTTGTTTTGTAGATTCACATTCCTAATCTACTCAACTGAACATTTGAAATTAATTGGCAGCTATATTGCACAACACAAAGTGATTTGTATGTGTGAGAAGAGAGAGAGAAACAAAATTTAAAAAAAGATATATAATATTGTCTAATTGTTGATCATCGTTTTCTTTCATAGCATTGGCTGGAACCCAACAAGTCAGTTGTGAAGCAAATGAAATGTAAGTTTTGACATTTGTTTTTCCTTTGTAAATACACATTTAAAATTATTGACAGTTTTAAAATTTATTTTTTAATCAGTCTGGTCAGATATGTTATGACATAACTCTAGGACTGCTGGGGCTTGAACCCAAACCTGCTGGCCCAGAGGTAGGGACACTATCATTTTCTTGGCAATTCCACATGGATCAGGCTTATACTATATTATGGTATTAACAGTCAGTTGAGAAAAATGCTGAAAAATTCAGGTTGAGTTGTATCACAAATTCAGTTATATTACTATTTGATGATGAATCATTTACGAATAACTGCCACTCTGTGTTGGTCACTTGCATTTTCATATCCTATATGTTTTCATCCTGTGTATTTTAGTTAGTTATTGATTTTCTACTGCCCCTTTGACATGATTCTAATTAATAAATAAGACAATTAAGTGCTGTTTAGTGACATCCATAGTTGCTGATGCTTTGAATATTCATAACAAGAAGATCTTAAGACATCTACACTGATCTAGTAATCATATTTTGACTGGATAATATGTGTTGCTACTGTTTCTGGCATAAAGTAGTTAAAGTATCTGCCAAACATGCCCAAAACCAGATACTTGAGTCTTGTTAGAAATTGATTCTTGGTCAATGGGCATTCTAATGCAGCTTTTCAAACAGGGGTCCTGTCATGCTGGAGGTCTAAGATGGAGAGCCATCCCACTGATAGATCCATACAGGAAATGGGAAAGGGGAGTTAAATAGAGTGACAGCTGGCACGACCAATCATATTGCCGGGTAATCAGAAAAAACTTAGATGGTCTTCAGCAGTCCCTTTGGTCATTTTAAGGTCTGCCAGATAAACTTGGAAAACCAAGGGAAGTATGCATTTTTTACTTCAAGTCTGTAATAGCTCTGACAGCAAATGCCAAAGCACCTGTACTGAAAATGACCCCTTGGGATGAATTTTATAGGGCCACCTTAGCAATCTCGCAAACAGTCCGAGTGACTGGGAACTCTGTGTCCCAGCAGGACCAGGTTTGATATCTTAGTGAGGCCTGGCTGTCTCCTAGCATGGGGACTGGAGACTAGCGCTCGAGGGGGTGGGGGAGCAAAGTTTAAGATGGTGTTAGGGAGGCATAAAGATAGTATATAATCTTGGAGGAGGGAATGCCTCAGACCGGCAAAGAAAATGCCCCCAGAGGAGGTCCCAAAACTTGTTAGTTATCATTAGCTCTTCTAAGAAAGATTGCTGGCTACTTTCTATGTGCTAAATAGAGGCAGGGGCAGGATGAGACTCTTAAATGACTTATGAATTAGCTGGCATAACACTCCCCACACCCCCTCAGATTTCAATATTGTAGAGATGTTAGATCTGACATTTTTCATATGTAATAGTAAGACCATGGATGGAATCTTGCTTTCTTGAGACTCAGTATGCCAGTGAGACTAAATGTTTGGGGATGGAGTTGGGATTTCATAGAATCACAGAATCCCTACAGATAGAGGCCATTCAGCTCACTGAGTCTGCACCAACTCTCTGAAGTGATTCCATCCTATCCCCGTGACCTTGCATTTATCATGGCTAATCCACTTAGCCTGCATATCCCTGGATGCTACAGGGAAATTTAGCCTGGTCAATCCACCTAACCTGTACAATGAAGTTCTTCTCAGCTCATTGTCTATTCATTGTCTAAACACCAAACTTTACAAACAGGCAGGAGGAGGTTCCACCCACACCTGGGATTTCCTGAGTTCCAACTTGTGGACGCCATTTTTAAAAGGCATCTGGACAGCAGATGGTTTCACTCTCTGCAGCCCAGGAACATCACCCACCCTCTACTAATCAGCTCCACCCACCCATGGAAATGTTAGTGACCAGATAAAAAACTATGCCATGCTCTACCAATGCCTTACTAGAGGCTCTCTTGAAGGCTGTTCAGGAAATAAAGGAAGTGCTTTTCCCTGGGGGTGGCAAAAGGATGCCATCTTGACTGATGAAGAGAGCCTGGACAGACATGGCTGCGGAGGTCAGTGCTTATAAGTGGCTCAAGAGATCCTGCTACAGTGCCACAAGAGGGAAAATGATCTGCTGCACTTAGCTAGGGTATGTGCTATAGTCTTCAATGCATCACACCACCACAAATTTTAGTTGGTATTGTAAAAACACTGTCACACATAAGATTTGTGTGACAGGAATTTCCATCAGTTGTCTCATGTGCAATCAGTTTATATAAGGGTTTTGCAGCTACCAATGTAGCACAACTTGCACCATAGTGCTAATGGCTCTTTAAACAGCGAAGGAACTGCAATACTTAACAGCTGTTAGATCATTGACATTTCTTCATTTGAATCTACTCTTCAACACCACTATCATTCAGAACCATTAAATTCCTAACTTACTAATACCACATTCTGCTTACTAGTAATACACATAATCACAACTTTGGGGATTGACACCTCTATCTGTATCTGTCAATGTAGGCAAAGTATACAAGTATCTGTGCTAGTACCCACATACCTTCCACAATTTGAGGGTGAAGGCAATTAGTTCCCCAAGGTTATCACAATAAAGGCCCTCTTTTAGACATTGTGATTCTGTAAGTCTGTCCAAACGTAATTGGCCTTATTGCTTTTATGCAATATACCTTTTTGTTATCTAGGAATAGTGCCTCTTCTTCAGATTCTGTACAGAGTTATATCCTCTAACACTAATCGATGGATTGGCCGAAGACTCAAATAATACTTAACCATTATCACTTAGTGGTAGAAGTGACATACACTGCAAGGTGGAAGCAGTGTTCATCTGGGAAAATACCACAGTACCCTTCTTGTCAAAAGCTCGTGAATGATGAGACATGGTCAAGATGTTGATGTTTGGAATTGTCAGAGCTTATTCACTCTATATTGCAATGAGTGTTTTCCTTTGCTGAAAAGCTCTTAGTTGTCTGCTGATATAATAATATTTTTCAGTTTATGTTTCAATTCCCTCAGTTAGATGTGTTTGCACTATGCAGGAATACATGTAAACAGATCCATCCACCATACTTTGCTTTGTGCATTCGCTAATCCTTGTTTAGAAAAGTGATTTCTGGAAAGATGGTGATGGTAAACCTTTCCTTCGAGTTATTCACTCTCTAACCTCTCCCTCTCCCTCTCCCTTTAGAGTGCACTCTTCCCTCCACCCCGCCTTAAGAGTAGATGGCCTTAATATGCTGTGGTATCCAACTATCCATCTTCAGTTGCCCCACACACCCCACCTAATGATTGTCAGCCCATTCACTGTCTCCCTTCATATTCCTGCTCATCACTCAATCCCACTTCCTTCCCAAATCTCATTCCAGTCTTATTCTTACACTATCCATCATTCAATGTGCTGTTCTCCTTCTACCCCCTTATATTCCCTACCTTTTTGTATACTCTTCCTTGTCAATGTGTTTCTATTGCTGCCATTCTCTCCTTTATTCTATTTTGCTATCATCCATTCCCTAGTGCTTCCAGTACCCCAAACAAATATACCCTTACAGTTCCATTCACTACTGTTCCTTTCCACCAAGTCCACCTTTCTCCGAATCTTTTTCAGTTTCATTTAAGATCCAATTTTAAGTTGAGTGCTGCTTTCCTGCCCTGGTCAAGTTTACTGATGGAAATCAGCTTGGCTACTTTTTTTACTCAGGCTAGTGGGCCTGGCCAACCTTCCACCATTACACCATAGCCATCAAACTACAACAGGCAACACCACATCTAATTGAAACTCATAAGCTATTTGATCTGGTTAAGCTTCACCTCTTGTACTATAAGTGATCAAGAAATCCAGATCATTAATGGGTGAGACTTGTTGGAGGGGCTTTATGGCTTATACGAGTGTTTAGAAACCTGAAGCAAGACTGCATATGACTGAGATTTTCATTAGCTGGTTGGCGCACACAGGCTTCACCACTTATGTTGTGAGCATTTGTGTAAGGACCAGCATGGTTTATAGGAGCAAAGTAATGGAAGAAGTTTGTACTTATTGGAGCTTAGGTGAAGAAGAAAATTGCGGTAGGTATATGCCTCATATCATTGGGTTTGTGAACATATGTATTTCCAGTTTTGGCTTACAAGATGGCTTCTGTGAATGCAATTCCATCTGGCTGGGATGCTAATGAGTATTTGTGGAATGCTAATGTACGCAGATGTGATCCTTCTAAAAGCTGAGTTGCCTGAAAAGCTCATACCAAAACGTGAACCTGCTGTTGTAAAACTGAGTCTTTGTGACACACCCAATTAAGTTCCCCTGCCCACCCTTTTAAAAGGCCCATATTAGCCCAGAAGATTTTGGCTTTTATGTCTCAGAAGCATCGTGCTGTTGGTGAAAGGCATATTGGTTATTATTAAACTTCAGAAGTGATCCATAGATACTGAAGTGAGCTATGTTGAGGATGTATATAAATACAAGGTACTTATTTCTCACCTAACCCTTTATTAGTAATCTACTCCTACCAATGCACAATAGCCCTCTTTAAATGCGCATAATTTCTATTTAAAAAAAACTCCAGTGGGCCCAGTTGCACATTAGGGTGTATGTGACCAACCACCTGACTCCTCAATCACTTAAACTGGCCTTGAACTAAAAATATGCAACTTCTGTCAATGTGTAATCCTTATATTATGTTCATTGTGTTTTCCTGCTGTTTCTCCTTCGAGTGAAAGTATATGGCGTGTCTTGTATTGGATAAGCTGTGCTGCTTTTATGTGCTGCCTTATTGGATGAAGGGAATATGTGGATGTCTGCTGGGTTTCAATATTTGCCTGTAGGGATTAAGGTGATCCAATCCCCCTTTGAACTGGTTATGAACATTAAACTGCATGTGTTAGCACCATAGATGAGTGGAACAATGTGAAATGTTTGCACCCACAAATCACAAATAGATCCTGACCCATAGAGAATAACAAGATATTGCTAGGTGCTAAGTAATGGCTGCATTGTTTGCTGAAAAGCCACATGACACATCCTCTTGGTTACCTGAAAGATTGGAATGAGAACACAATTTTCAATGCTTGACAGTAAAACAAAACCCTTGAATGCTACTTTAGGGAGATTTTCAAAGGTTGACATATATTGGATAACCTGCATACATTGCAAGTCGATAAATAGGACAGGTTGTAGCATAATGTCTGCAAAGGAGCCCATCTGATTTTGCTTTGTTAACTTAAATGCAAAACAAAATTAGATAGATTCCTTTATAGACTGTGGTTTTCTGTTGCCTAATGGCTTGGATTCAGATCCAGCAATGTGTCTCCTGGAAGTTGATTGTGGTCAGTCAGACCAAAATGCTGGAGTGTAACATGAATTAATAAATAAGGAGGCATGCAGTGAGAAACAAAGAAGATTAAACTTGAAATACACCATTTATCAAGCCCTCTATTGCTTTAATGCAAAGAGGTGAACTGGTCATGTGGACAATTAGGAAATTTCTTGAGTGCGCCACAAAGTTGTTACAAAACTCCCTACTGTCATTGCCCTGTCTTTTCTCTTGGGAATCCAGCGGGACATCTACCCTATCAGGACAACCAGTGAAACACTGCCCATTTTGTGCAACCTTCATGTCCTCCGTTCATAAGAAGTGAAATGTGCTAAGGACTCCTGAAAGATGAGTTCATAGTCTCTTTCTGACTGTTGGGTGTCAACCTGCTGCAATTAAATCAGCCTCATTTTGGTCACCAGTCCTGCAAATGCAGAAACAATTTATGGTTGGATCTGAACTGTGGAGAGCCACCTGCAGAGGAAGTGGGAATTGGGGCCTGATGATGTACGTTACCTGACTGGTACCTGAAACTGTTTCCTGTCTGCCTTGCCTGACCCTTACCTTGTGTTGAAATTCCTTGTTGCCTGTTCTGAGTCTGACACTGCTGCATCATTCTGGTCTCTGAAGTTGCTTCCTGCTCGGATGTTGATGCTGTTGGCTGTGCTTTTTTTATATAGATGATATCTCTATTAATTTATAGTGTTACTAGTACATGTATTAATAGTTATCCTCAATAGTAATTCATAGTGTCACTGAAAATCGCTCTATGTTCTTAAATTGAGGACTATTTGCTGCCATAGTACATGCATGTTAACCTGAATGGAAATCCCTGGTAGGCACTTGTGCAGTTTGTGATTTATTTCCTTGCAATTTGTGGTAATACATGTGAGCCAATTGTGGATTCGGTGTTGCTTTAATCTCAGTAGTGATTTGTGGCTTCCTAACAGATGCCGTACTGTGATTCATGCTTCGGGCAAGACAAACTGCAAGCAGCTTCACTATTTACAGGCTTCAAGTTTCAGTTAAGCCAGAGAAAGAAGTTTGTTTCAGATAGAAAGGATAACAAAGCAACGTTTCCTTTGCATCCTGTTCTCTGAAGTCTGGGTATATACCTGGGTGCATGTGCAGCTTTGGAGGTAATGGCTGATATTCCTTGCAATCACTGTGTCCAATTTTAGCAAGTTTTTGGCTGTGGAACTGTTAATCAAAATAGAATATTCCTCAGAAACCTATCTCATTCATTAACCCCACAAACTATATCTTGCTTTGGTAAATATGGTTTTCTGTATATTGAGACAAGAGGCACAACTGATAACTGGTAGGACTGTTGAAAAAAATTATCTTGTCAAGAGTTTTCAGATGCATTATGACAGTTTTTGTAAAATACTTTGAACTAGATGAGATTTTTAAGCAAGTCATACATTTTTATTAAACCTTTTGATTTTTAAATATTTGTCTCTTGATTTAATAGATGGTGTAGGTGATGGGGTTGACTTGTCTGGCATTCTTTTGGACCCCACAAAAATAGTGTGTGCTGCTGCTGTCCCAGCCACATCTCTGCACACCCACCACCCCCTGTTGCCTCACCGAAGCAACTTCCAACCTACCCTTTTTCCACCGGAGAGGCCATCCCAGCATTGCATCACTAAAGTGAGCTATACTGAGATACCCTTTTTAACACAGGCAAATCATTGGCTTTATTTAAATGAGGTCCAAGACTTAAAACAGCTCAGGTCTCTTTGCTGAGAAACTGAACAAGTGATTAGCCATAAAAAAATGCTGAATATATGAAAATCTAGAACTTCATATCCGAACCTCTATGGATCTTCATCTGATTTTCAAGACGATTTTCGTTAGATTCTGAACATAACTGCAAATGGACAAATGCATGTGTGCAATTATGAGTTGGCTGATGAATATACTATGCAATATAGCCACAAAGGAACCAAGTTATTTTATCAAAATATAACGTATTATGAAAGAAAATGATTGGCAAATGTTTCAAGTTCACGTTTCATTGGCGACTCAATGAATGGCCACACACAAGGCAATCTTTTATTTTCAACTGGTTGTGAAGTTCTAATATTTTCTGATGGCCTTTCAAATTTCCAACATTTGTTGTTTATTAATTTATATCTTTAACACTCACATAAGAGATTAAGAAAGATGTCCATTGTGCACTCTGCTCTAACTATTAGGCATATATTTAGGTATTTACTTCGATGATCAATGTTTTGTATTTCATTTTTACTGAGTGTAGATGTGCTAAAGATGTTATTCAAATGAAATGGTAATGTCTAGTTTACAACCAGTAGTAGGAAAATAGCTTCAAATCAAATTGATCATAAAATGCTAAACATCAAGGTAGTACAAAGGTAGAGGAAATGCTAGACAGTGAGTGGGTTATTTTTGTAGTTTTTTTAATAATCCGTATTATCTTGAACTTGCTTCTTCAACATATGTATGCGCTACAAGAACCAAGAAGTGTCACCAGAGTTGCCTTTTGCCAGGTGGGTGTGCTGGTGAAATATGCACAATATTACTTATATTTTGGATAGTAGCATGTTACCTCAGAGCATTAGCTTCTTACTCAATCTTGCACTGTTGATGGCTTGTTTAATGCAGTTAAAGTTATGAAACAGGTGAATTCTTATATGTCAGAAACAAGCAATAGTTTTAGACCAGATTATTTTAAGCTAAAATGTAATTACTGTGCTATTTTAAGTAATCTAGGCATTACCATTTTAATATACAAAGTAAATAATATTTACTTCTCATGAGCATTAGCAATAAAATTAAATGTATTAAATCAAAGTAATCTCTGATCCAGAAATTTACAATTCTTTCCTGCATTTTGCTTGACTACCTCCAGCAAAATATGAAAAAAAATATTATTTAAGTGTGGGCTTTAGGTTCCTTTTTCTTTTCTATGCCAAAATGGAGGGGAGCTTACTTTTAGCTCATAATGATCAAATGCTCCTCTGTTTATTAGAGGCTTAGTAGGTTGTGCAATCAGTATTCCAGGCCAGTTTACATAGTGTCTCATTGGTGCTACATTTGCTTATAGTTGACAGATAAGGAGACAGAGAGTAGTAGATATGATACAATATAAACCTTAACAAGGGTATAGTTTGATATGTTCTGATGGATCTGTGGCACCTGGCCTAACTGCAATCCTTATTTAGGAGAACATGCAAAATATGGCACGGAAGCTGGTCAATTGATCCAACCAAACCATACTATTGGAACACTCTGGTTGATCTACTTTTTCTCATTTAAATTTAACTTTGTAAGCATATGTTTACTTCTCCCTCACTGACTTCAAGCTTCCCCGAAAATATATCTGTACTATTTGCTTCAACTGTGGCAGCACATTCCACACTGTCATCACTCTTTGGTTAATAAAGCTTCTTTTGATTACTATATTGGATTTCTTGGTGATTATCTTAAGTTGATGGCTTCTAGATACCCTTTTTTCCACAAGAGAATACATTGTTTCTGTATCTACTTATATCAAAACCATTCAGGATTTACAAAAAAGACTTTAACTGTGTTATGCCTCCATGTTTTTTTTCCAAGTGCAAAAAACATCCACCCTGTCATCCATTCCAGATACAGCTAATTATAGATTTTTGTTTTCATCCTTGAACATTTTCTGTGCCTTCTGTACTGCCTTTGTAAAATACTTTGAACTAGATGAGATTTTAAAAAAAACACCAATGAGATTTTTGAGCAAGTGACCAGAATATTGTAATATTCCAAATATGGTCTAATCAAGGTTTGAACATAGAACTTAGAACATAGAAGAATACAGCGCAGTACAGGCCCTTCGGCCCTCGATGTTGCACCGATCCAAGCCCACCGACCTACACTAGCCCACTATCCTCCATATGCCTATCCAATGCCCGCTTAAATGCCCATAATGAGGGAGAGTCCACCACTGCTTCTGGCAGGGCATTCCATGAACTCACGACTCGCTGAGTAAAGAACCTACCCCTAACATCTGTCCTATACCTACCCCCCCTTAATTTAAAGCTATGCCCCCTTGTAATAGCTGACTCCATAAGTGGAAAAAGATTCTCACTGTCGACCCTATCTAAACCCCTAATCATCTTATACACCTCTATCAAGTCACCCCTAAACCTTCTTTCCTCCAATGAAGACAACCCCACGTGCCTCAGTCTTTCCTCATATGATCTTCCTACCAT
>NC_057711.1:82014501-82024723 GCF_004010195.1 Chiloscyllium plagiosum | reverse complement strand
ACGGTATACTTGTTCTTGAGGGGAACGGCCGCAGGGGGTCCCTGCACTGGCTGCTTCCTCCCAGTCCCCCTCACTGTCACCCATCTATCTGCCATCTTTGGAGTTACTACTTCCCTAAAGCTCCGATCTATGACCCCCTCTGCCTCCCGAATGATCCTAAGTTCATCCAACTCCAGCTCCAGTTCCCTAACACGGTCTTGGAGGAGCTGGAGATGGGTGCACTTCCTGCAAGTTTGATATAGTTTTAGCTATAATTTTTCAATTCTATTCCTCCAGAAGTAACGCTTAATACTTGCATTGCTCTAACTATGACCTTGAATACATATAACATAATATGTAATGATTGCTGGCTTTCTATTCTGAGATTCCTTTGTTCCTCTGCCCAACCTAGTCCAGTATCTTTAAATAAAAAGTGATTTTCTTCTTGTTATTAAAATGAATTTATTTGCCAATTATTCCCCATTCATAAATTTTGTTAATGTATTCCTGCAATTTGCTGTGGACTTCTTCAATATTGAATATTCCTCCCTTTAGAATTACTTGTAAATTGAACAGTTGTGTTTTTGATTCCAAAGTCCAAATTGTTAATGTAAATTGCAAACAATTGTAGTCCCTGAACCTTTCCTTGTTGAAAACCACTTCCGACCTTCAGTTGTTCTCATTCTGTCTTTTGTCTTGCTAATGGTTTATTTTGCCGCCTCTCCCATGACTCCATATTCTCTAACATTTTAATTGATCTGTTTATCCATAGACTATAATCAGGGTTCAGGTTGTTCTTTCATTTTAGTGAAACATATATTTCCCCACACTCAGTTGAACACTGCTTTAAATGTTCCCCTCATTGCTTTGCAGTTTTATTTGCCAGTATAGCTCCCTATTTTACTTCACCAAGATCTATCCTAAATCCCTTAAAATCAACATTTCTCTAAATTACTAACTTGATTTTCATCATACTTTTGCCTTTCTCTATTATGATCTGAAAACATACTATGGTCACTATTGCCTAGCAGTTCCTTTACTTCTACCTCTTTTAATTTGGCATTAATGGAACTGAAGTGGGAGTTCAGTCACCCAGTTCACTTGCAGTGATCAGACAAGACAAGTTATTTCTTCATCGGTTTATTTAAACATATGCATTGGGTGTTGAATATATCTGATGATGATGCACAAGGTCCTCCAATCAGTTACACTTTGTTACTATTATACATATCCAGTTATTGTAGTTCATTTGTTTCTACCAATCGCAGATTAATAGTTTTTACTGCTCCATGATTATTCAATGAACTCCAGAGACACATAGAGTAATGATACTACTTGTCACAACTGAGCATAGCTTTAGTAGATTAGGAATTTGTCCTTATCCTAGAAGGAACATCTTATGCTTTATCAAATACTCCTACTCTGCTTGTTCTGCATTGACAGCTGCATTCCAGTTTTAACAATACATTTGAGCCACAGTTCCTGTCTCCTTGAATACTCCTCCATCAGAATCAAGTGTAAAACTTTCACTTTTGAGCTTTTCATGTCCTGGGTTAGAAAGGAATCCTGTACATATTGTAGGAATTTCATTCTCTTATCTCTTTTTGTGTACTTCTTCAGCCTAATTAAAACTTGGGAATTTAAAATCCTCATGATTATTATTTGGTGCTTTTTACTCAAATCCCTAATTTTTACATATCTTCCTCCACCTCCCTCCACAACTCAATGGTCTGTAGACTGGATCTTTTAGATTGATTGATCCTTTACTATCATGTATCTCTGTTCAAAAAGTTCTGAAAGCTGAGTTCTATTGGTGTTACGTTAACCAGAATAAGTACAACTTTCCATTTCTCTATAATTTCTAAATATTTCCTTTTAATGTTAAGTCCTGATTTTTTTTCTGTATCCTCATCTCAGTAATCCTTGCTATGTTTTGTTCCTCTTTGCCATCAGTTGTTTCACCTCCCCTGTTTACTTATGAGCATTGTGTGCATTGCTGTACTGAAATCTTAACTCAGTTTTGGTAGGGGTTCCTCTCATGTCATATTAAAATATCTCCTGATATTCCCATTATGTATCTTTACTTATTCCCTTGCCATGAAAATTCCTCCCTTATTCTTTCCTATTTAACACTGTGTGTTTACATTTAGGCTGCTTGTGTATCTTGTACATTGATTTCTCCCGCAGAATAGTTTAAAGCCACCTCCATTTTTGTCAAGGATATGGTTCTCTTCCTGGTTCTTTGGGTCTCATCCCATTGGTACAGCTCTTGCTTGTCCCAGAATTGGTCTAATCCAACAAGTAAAACAAGTCTTTCTCACATCAAACCTTCATTTTAGCACATGACTCATGCAATTATCTCAAGATTATTTCCCTTAATATCCTGAATTTTAAATTTAGAGCCTGCAAGTGAACTGGGTGACTGAACTCCCACTTCAGTTCCATTAATGCCAAATTAAGAGAGGTAGAAGTAAAGGAACTGCTAGGACATTCTTTCAGCAGGATCTTCTTCCTCTTCCCATTTATGTCACATAGGTCCACAAGCGAATGTGTATAACACTGGATAGTAATGCTATACATTATTTTCTCCCCCACGAAGACAAGAGAACGCATATAAAGTTATTGCTAATTAAAGCAAGCTTTTGAATCATTTTGGATTGACCATCTTAAAAAAAGATTCACCTCTATCACCATTGATGAAAATTATTAAATTCAGAGTAGATCAGAATGTAATATAGGGGATTTGTTAGCTCAGTTAGCTGATTGCGATGCAAAGTGATGCCAACAGTGCAGGTTCAATTTGTGTACCAAATGAGGTTACCATGAAGAACTTTCCTTCTCAACCTCTCCCCTCACCTGTGGCGTTGTGACCCTCAAGTTAAACTACCACAGTAATCCCTCTCTAATCAGAGAGCGGACCTTTGATCTGGTAGGACTACGGTGACTTTACATTTATATTGATTGCAGTTCTGAAGAAGAGTCATTGGACTCAGAATGTTAACTCTGCTTTTCTCCCCACAGGTGCTACCCGATCTGTTGAGTTTCTCCAACACTTTCTGCTTTTATTTCACATCTCTGGCATTTAAATATTTTGCTTTCATTTCAGTGTTGTACCATTAGACCAAGGGAGTAACACAAAAATTGCATTGCCAAATGAGGCTTAAGTTTCAAATGTTTTAATGCAGTAAGTATCATGAGAAGTAAATGTTATGTATATTTTATTTATTGACATGCACTCTGCTTTGAAGCTGCCTTTTCATTGCACCTTCATCCCATTTTTATAAATGAGCTTTCTTGTTCACAGCAGTGGTATGCCTGAAATTACAGAGCTCATTATCGCATGAGGTAATGTTTGGCTAAGAACAAATTTTGAGTTAATATCTGGTTTACTGCAGTCATATAAAACATATATTTTCTACTGCTTTCACTTATTTCTTTGTGATATTGCAGCTCAGCCTCCGTATACCATGTGTTTTAGAGTGAAGTTCTATCCTAGTGAACCAGTCAAGGTTAAAGAGGAGCTCACCAGGTACTTCTGTTCTCTTATAAAAATGAAACTGTAGAATTTGAGAAAGTACATGGTTATTTTTAAATTAATCGTTCGAACTTGGGTTGCTGAAATGTGGCTAATGTTATGTATATGGACTTTCAAAAGGCTTTTGATGAAGTACCAGATAATAGACTTGTCATAATGTCCATTGTATAGGCTAGCAGCCAATCTCCCCGTCTGGAAAATTGTAACCTCCAGGCTTTCCTCCCTGCGTGGACTTTAAAACCCTGCCAAAGGTCAGCCAATGCCTTTGACTTCACTGGATCCCTTGAGGAATGGAAGTCCCACCTTATACTAATTTATCCCACCCACAGCACACCATGGCTGTGTGCAGGCTTCTTTCTAGGCCTTTGGGCTAACTGTTGACTTTCTTTCTGGGGGGTCAATCCAAACATTATAACCCTTTCTTCCTTCACCTCACCAAAGTTATAAATTTCAGTCCTGGACATACATAGAACATAGAACATAGAAGAATACAGCACAGTACAGGCCCTTCGGCCCTCGATGTTGCACCGATCCAAGCCCACCAACCTACACTAGCCCACTATCCTCCATATGCCTATCCAATGCCCGCTTAAATGCCCATAATGAGGGAGAGTCCACCACTGCTACTGGCAGGGCATTCCATGAACTCACGACTCACTGAGTAAAGGACCTACCCCTAACATCTGTCCTATACCTACCCCACCTTAATTTAAAGCTATGCCCCCTTGTAATAGCTGACTCCATACGTGGAAAAAGATTCTCACTGTCAACCCTATCTAAACCCCTAATCATCTTGTACACCTCTATCAAGTCACCCCTAAACCTTCTTTTCTCCAATGAAAACAACCCCAAGTGCCTCAGCCTTTCCTCATACGATCTTCCTACCATACCAGGCAACATCCTGGTAAACCTCCTCTGCACCTGTTCCAGTGCCTCCACATCCTTCCTATAGTATGGCGACCAAAACTGCACACAATAATCCAGATGTGGCCGCACCAGAGTCTTATACAACTGCAACATGACCTCAGGACTCCGGAACTCAATTCCTCTACCAATAAAAGCCAGTACGCCATATGCCTTCTTCACCGCACTATTTAGTGCACTTTCAAAGTCTGTAGGTGAGATGGATCTTAGAAATGTAATTAACAGAGAGGAGGATAATACACTTTAGGACGACATGCTAGATGAATTTCAATGCAGAGAAGTGATACAATTTGATACCAGGAATGAGGACAGACAACATGAATAGGTGGTCCAATTTTAAAGAGGCTACAGGAGAAGGGCCATCGTTTATGAATAAGTCTCTGAAGATGATACAGCAAATTCAGACTGGTCTTTGAAAGTACACCCAGGATTCTTGACGCTATTGGGCCAGGTATATAATTTTGGAGGCAGAAATCAGGAGGCAGGCAATTTCCAATGTTTTGATTCTGTCTCCTCCCTAATAATGCCCATACTATTTGTATGGTGGAGCAGCAGAGGGGATTGGAATTAGGGCCACTGTCCCGAGAAGGAGGCAGTTGCTGCCCATCCATCAACATGAGTTCAGTTGACCCTTCTTGCTAACCTGAGTTAGATGAGGAGCAATTTGAGATTCTAGTTATTTTATCTATCTCACTGGCTACTTTACATAGTTCACACTCAGAATCACTGATTGTATTACTAGGTCTTGCTTTTTATTACTGATCCCAGTCTCTCGATAGAGATGGTCATATGTTCAGAAGAGAGAGAGATTGTTTGATCTGTATCATCTCAACTATCATTCCTACTGTATATATACATCCTCAGGAATCTCTGATAGATCTTCATGCACCTCTCGCTGACCATTAAATATCAGCAGCCTTAAGGATGACTCCAGAGTCTTGTCATCTGCCTGGTGCTTTGCAACTACTTGGTCTATGACAATTCCCTGAAGATCAGAGGTCTAGATTGCCACAGTCTCTGACAATGATGGAAATGTGTTGCTGGAAAAGCGCAGCAGGTCAGGCAGCATCTAGGGAACAGGAGAATCGACGTTTCGGGCATTAGCCCTTCTTCAGGAATGCCCGAAACGTCGATTCTCCTGTTCCCTAGATGCTGCCTGACCTGCTGCGCTTTTCCAGCAACACATTTCCATCTCTGATCTCCAGCATCTGCAGACCTCACTTTCTCCTCACAGTCTCTGACAACTCTGGCAATTGTTGGTAATTGGTATTATCAGTCTGATTATTCATGTATACTTACTGAAGTACCAGTCTCTGAGCTGGTGCTAAATATGTAGAAAGGATGTAATGATGCATTCTCTGAGATCTTGATCTGTTCTTGAGAGATCAATGCCTGTATGTTAGAAATAGTACCTGTTGGGACTGTGAACTGAATTGCTAAGGGAATAACTCACATGAATGCAACTCAATATTGCATGAATACTATACAAAAATCATTGCATCTTCAAAAGAAATGTGTAAGATATAAAGCTTGTCACAGAAGTAGACATTTGTTCCCATTGAAACTCAAAAGCTCATCCCATCCCTGTTTAATTCAATTACTGCCACCACATTGCCAAGAGAGAGTAACCAGGACATCCACAATCCTCAATACTAACTCCATGTTGCCTCTTCCAACTGACCTGACACTCTGTCTAGCCAGATCCAAGATGTTCTCCTTGAGGCCAGTGCCAAGTTTGAGATGACTCCACTTGTCATTGGTCTTTAACGGACATTGTGGGTTCTTTCTCCTGTAATAGCAGTTTGATGATGTATGAATTCCACAGGATTTTCTGTTGCTTTTGTACTGCATGGCATAATACTGCTTCCTTCACAGTTACCCTTCCCAAGAATCACATCCCAGCCCTCAGAGATTTAGTGGATGCCAAGACTCCCTGACCTAGATGATGGGCATCTTGAGACCATTTATCCACTCCCCTGGTGGAGATCTGCTTACTCATAGCACATACACAACATTTCATAGTTGTGAACACATTTTTAGCTAAAGGATTCTTACTCACTCTTGCAACAGCACATCAAAGTTTGTTTAATTTTGTTTTGGCAGAATGAATGAACCCATTACTACTGACTTCCCCTGCTATCTCCATCCAAGGCTTCCTACAGACTGGAGAAGGGCACACCAGGTGTCATCATTAAACAATGGGACCAGCCACGATAATGCCGCTGCCACTGGTGACAGGGTGTTAGGTCGTCTTTCTTTAAGTCATGTAGTGCTTCAAAATTGATCTTAGTGACCCGTGCTTTTAAGTTCTTCTTGATGACTGGGGCTGTCATGTAGCTCCTGTGGCTCCAGCTGACTGCCAGTGCCTGCTCCACACTCCTCAGGCTCTCCCTTGCACTCATATTCATTGCTGACCTCCAGAAACTGTTCTACTCTTAAAACAACAGACTTTAATGGATTAAACAGCCCCTTGTGGGGCACTGTAATCTGTGCAGTCACCCCTTTCGCTGCCTGCAATTGCCTGGAGTCCCATTGGTTGGACATTAATTGGCCAGCAGCATTAAAATGTTATGAGACCACATGATTGGATGGGACCAGGTGAGCCACTTGTGCCCACACCACCTTCTTGTTTTCCTTTTATTCACACAAGGAATGTTGACATCACTGACTGAACCAGTATTTATTGCCTATCCCCAGTTGCATTTGATAAGTTGATGGTGAGCTACCTTCTTAAACTGCTGCCGTTCATGTGCTTTAGCTAGATGCGCAATGCCTTTTGGGAGGGAATTCCAAGATTTTGACCCAATAAACTGAAGGAATGGTGATATGTTTCCAAGTCAGGTTGATGAAAGGTTGGAGAGGATTATGCGGGTGATGGTGTATCTGCTGTCCTTTTCCTTGTAGATAATAGCGGTAATGAGTTTGGAAGGTACTGTCAAAGGATTGTTGTTGAATTTCTGCACTGTATCTTATAGTTAGTACACACTGCTGCTATTGAGAGAGTGGATGTTTATGGATGTAAGCTGCTTTTAAATATGAAATTCTGCTGAATGGATTGGATTTTCCTGGTTGCAGTGGTTTAAAGTGATTTGTAGGGGTGGGAAAATAGCCGGGAGGAGCATTGGATAGATTCTTGATTTATTCCTGAACCCAGGGAACATTGAAATTGTTGGTCTAGTAGCTAGTTTTACTGCCTACTCTAGACTGGCTGGCAGGCAATTTCTGTGGTAATTTTATGTATTGGAGGAACATTCCCACCAGTGGAATGTTCCCCACATCAACAGAGCAGCAGATCATTGAGATGGCCTCTCTGTGGCAAACTAATGGGATATTGGAGTCAGAGTCTCCATTCCCCAATGATAAGATGGATTATGGATAATATGGATTAAATGCTGCAACTGTGGTCATACTGAGAGGCTTTCCATTCACTTCAATGATGATACTGGCTTTGAGAGTGTTCTGTGCTGACTTATTGAGGCACTTTGCAGCTCTTAATCAGCCTCAACAGCACCCACACCACCTGGTGAGGCTACTGAAACTTCAAAGCTGCTGGCCATCTGATTGGCTAACTAGTGCTGCCAGGCCAATGAGAAGACTTGCGTTCTAGCTGGAGAATTGTGCCACTGAACTTGCTGCTGGCATGTGTGGGATTGGAACCCTATTTACTCTTAAAATCAGGGTCCTGCTGCATGTGAGAAAACTGAACCTTATCATGGACCATATATTGCTTGCTGTGACACTTCATGATTATCTCCACTCCCTGTCTCTGACACCACTTGCAGCTCTCCATCCACCAAGGTATGTGTACCTTTATGATTCTAAGGATATTGCTTTTCTTCATACATCACTGGGCATTCCTCCAGATAACTGAGACTGCTTCTGTATGGGTGGCATTCTCAGACAATGTTGGCATTGTCTGGTGTGTGGTCTCCACTGCTACTCCTGAGGGAAGACAGCATCCTGCTGTGCACCGTCCCATCCACCATCAATTTCCTCCTGTTGCCATGTCTGGGATAAATATCAGGAACCATGCAAGGCAGCTCTTAACTAACCATGCTTGTCCAGGTGCACAAAGGCCATTTAAACATGGCGTCATCACCAAGGATATTGGTCAATCCTGGGATCTCTGCTGGGGATTGGTGAGTGTTAAATGGGGTGGAAATAGTGTGCGATTCTCGCCATGAGATGCAAACTGCAATTAAAGTGGTGAGTTTGGTAAAATACAATGAGGAAACCTACTCAGCCTTGCAGCAAGAATCACTCCACCAAATCTGACTCAGCCTGCACTTTGCCAAAAAAAGGTAAGATTCCACCCATAGCCTTTCCACCCGTAGGAATGATAGTTGAGATGATACAGATCAAACAATCTCTCTCTCTTCTGAACACATGGGTGGAATCTTAATCCAGACTTGGTCTTCCCCATTACCCTCTTCAACAACTCTTTCTTCATCTTGTTCCTGTGGTGGCTGGCTTGCTTGATCCTTCAAAATGTCCTCATTGCCTAGCATACAGCAGGCCACCATACATCTAAAGACTTATCCAGGACAATACAGTAGGACTTGGCTGGGTTCATCCAGGCAATGGAATATTTATAGGAAGTTTTTGGTTGGTTGAGTTACTCCCCAAAGTTGAGTTTGATTCTCCTCTCAGTGCAGCCTTTGTGCCAGGAAGTGGAGTTAATGTTAAAATCAGGTCTGTTGTGCAGGCTTTTTAATAATGATTTTGTGAAATAATTATTTGTTTAAATATATTGCTTTACAGGTATTTATTGTATCTTCAAATTAAAAGGGACATATTTCATGGACGGCTTCTTTGCTCTTTGTCAGATGCAGCTTCTCTGGGTGCATATACTTTACAAGGTAAGTCAGCAAATACAATGTGATGCAGTTACACACATTATTAGAATTCACGTACATTACAATCTTGTAAAAGTGGTTTTTAAACCGAATGTCACCCATCTAATTAAATTGATCAAATATTCTAAAGTGATATTTATCCTTTTTATTTGTCTTTTAATTGCAACAATAGTTTGCATTTTATGCACCTATTTATTTGTCGAATATTGTTGAATATGAAAATAATGGATGAATTGATGTATGCTGTTTCCACTACTGCCGCAAGGACATAAGTACAAATAACCAAATCATTCAAAAAATAAGAGTAATGCCAATGCAAAAATTTCCATTGCATAAGTATTACACTCCAGTAAATTAAAATGATACAATAGTTACAAAGCAGAAGGAAATCACTTTGATGATTAAATTCTTACTAAATCTCTGCAATTTAGCTAGTTCCAATGCCCTGCTTTTCCTCCATATCCCTGAATTCATTCCCCCACCACTTCCCCATCTTCCTCCTGGTAATTATCCAATTCCATTTTTTATTTCATTTTGAAAGCCACAATTAAATGTGTAAAAGCATTCCAATGGTGAATGCACTAGTTTCTATTGTCTGACAATTAACAGCTAAGCTTGTTTAAATCTTGCACAATGCAGATTAACTATGATTCATCAAGGTATTCCCCTAAGGAATGAACAAGAGAACGCCTGTCACCTATTTTGTTAAAAACCATATAACACCAAGTTATAGTCCAACAGGTTTACAGGGGAACCTCGATTATCTGAACGAGATGGGCGGGCACTATTTCGTTTGGATAATTGATTATTCGGTTAATTGACTAAATGCCTTTCCTCTGGGGCTCGGAGTTTTTAAAGTCTGCTCCCCATTCAGGAGACTGCAGCAGCACACAGCATGTGCGCCGGGCCCCCAACACTACCCCCATCC
>NC_057711.1:81970939-82014309 GCF_004010195.1 Chiloscyllium plagiosum | reverse complement strand
AACACCGTTCCTGCCCCCACCCCGCCCCCAAACCCTGTCCACCCCTGCCCCCCATCCCCTCTTCAGGGCAGCCAGACTGGACGCCAACAACAAGACTGCTGCTGCAGTTGCCTTTGTGGGGTAAGTCTCCAAATAGCGTGCGAGCACACGCACGCACGCACGCACGCACGCACGCACGCACGCACGCACGCACGCACGCACGCACGCACGCACGCACGCACGCACGCACGCACGCACGCACGCACGCACGCACGCACGCACGCACGCACGCACGCACGCACGCACGCACGCACGCACGCACGCACGCACGCACGCACGCACGCACGCACGCACGCACGCACGCACGCACGCACGCACGCACGCACGCACGCACGCACGCACGCACGCACGCACGCACGCACGCACGCACGCACGCACGCACGCACGCACGCACGCACGCACGCACGCACGCACGCACGCACGCACGCACGCACGCACGCACGCACGCACGCACGCACGCACGCACGCACGCACGCACGCACGCACGCACGCACGCACGCACACACACACACACACACACACACACACACTTTTACTGCAACTTTTCGAGAGGCTCCATGTTTGCCCTGTATAGGACAATGTTAGAGAGATTCCCTGGGGAAGTGGGTGGAGGGGTTTTGGGTACACCTCTCTATAGAACTCCAGGGAAAGTGTGGGGAGAGAGAGGGGGCGGGAGGTCAGTCATTTGGAGCCGGTGCCTGTTTAATCACTGTAAACAAAAGATGTGATCACAGTTGGAAACATGTCTTTGATGTAATGTTTCTATCGGGATCTCGAGATCTCTTTCGGATAATTGGTATTTGGATAAGCGAGGTTCCTCTATATTTGGAAGTACTAGCTTTTGGAACGTAGCTCCTTTCATCAGGTAGCTGTGGAGCAGGATCATAGGACACAGAATTTAAAGCAAAATATCAGTGTCATACAACTGATGCGATATATTGAACAAACCTAGATTTCTGTTATGTCTTTCATCTTACCCAGACTTAACAGCAAGATATTGATGTTGTATGACACTGATATTTTGCTATAAATTCTGTGTCCTATGATCCTGCTCCACAGCTACCTGATGAAGGAGCAGAGCTTCATAAACTTGTGATTTTCAAATAAACCTGTTGGATTATAACCTGGTGTTGTGATTTTTAACTTCGTCCACCCCAGTTCTACACTGGTACCTCAACACCTATTTTGTTGGCATTGAAACAGGCCCAATGACATTAAAAGTACAACATTTGCTCCATAATCTTGTGGTTATTTTTATTCTTTTATGATACAGGCATTGCTAGCCATGCCAGCATTTAGTGGCCATCCCTAATTACGTAGAACCAGAGGTCTCACAACACAAGGTCATAGTCAAACAGGTTTATTTGAAATCACAAGTTTATGAAGCTCTGCTCTTTCATTGGTTGAAGTCACAAGAAAGCTTGTGATTTCAAATAAACCTATTGGACTATAACCTGGTGTCATGTGACTCCAGACTTTTTCTGTCCCAGTCCAACACCAGCACCTCCACATCATAATTATCGAGAGGGCAGAGGAATTATGCTGATAACCAATGTAGGATTGCTGGTCTACTGGAAGCTAAATATATCAGTTAGTAGGGCACTGTTCTTTCTCACGGAAAGAACATGTGTGTAATGTTAGTGATACTAAACAGCTTTTCTGTGTGAGGCAGCAACGCACCTTCATTGGGTTAAAACTTTTGTGGAGCCCTTAGAGAGTCTGAGCAACATTTTCACTTCCTTCTGATGGGAACTTACAGTGAGAGAGCGGTGAGTGATGAAGTTGCTGACAGTTTTTTTAATCTGCTCACTGAGGCACTGAGACACTGACCATGAGGCACAAGAAATAACTAAAGTTTGTGGATTCAGGAGGTGATTCAGTCAGCTCACAATTAATTAATTTATGTTTGGAACATTTAAAATTTTAATTTCTGTTATTTTGCAGAAAATATTTTCACTTGTGGGTGAGTTCAGAATAGTGGTGTGGGTAGTATGGGATATAACAATCAGTAATAGATCCATGGAAGAAATGCATCTATACATAGAAAATGCTGACAGTGTGGAATGCACTGTTGAATGGAATGGCACAACACCACTCATTTGGCTTGATAAGTTATATGACAGAAGGGACTGGAGCGGGAGGAGGCAGAGTGTAGAGATGTAATTGGAGTTGTAAGAGGTTATTTGAATTGGTAGAAGAAAATTAAAGAGCAGATTGTAGCTATTTTTCTGTCATTCTGCCTGCAAAGGCCACTTCCAGTCATTCCAACAGAAGTGACATCAGGCATAAAGTTGCAACGGAGAAATATGAGGGTGTATTATTATAATGAGAGGCAGTCGGTAGGCATACTTTGTACAATGTCTTAGGCTGAATCTTCATCTGAACTTGGGTGCTACCCACACTGAGGGTTAGCTGGCCAAGCTTCAGTCAATCAGCTGTATCGGTCCTTCTTCCCTGAACTCAGGATCCTGCCTCTGCAATAATTGTTCCTAGGTTATGCTGATGATCTTTTCCAAGCACTTATTTTTATATGTTTTTCTCTTGCAAATTCCAGAAAGTTTGATTCCCTCACAGGACCCTATAAGGTAATCCATCTGAGGTTCTGACAGGCAAGATACACCTGTTTCATTGTCTTGCCTTCTGTCCTTAATTTAGTAGCCTTGACAGCCATGATGGTCAAGTAGCCTTTTAGCAGTCCTTACCTTGAGAATCCTGCTTAATGAGCAATGTTTGGTTCTGCCTTGTACAGTGGGCTATTGTTCTTGTGAAGTTGGTCACTTTTTCTCATCATCTCATCATCCTTGTTAACCATTTTTGTGCAGTGTAGGAATTAAGATTAGATTAGATTACATTACAGTGTGGAAACAGGCCCTTCGGCCCAACAAGTCCACACCGCCCCGCCGAAGCGCAACCCACCCATACCCCTACATGTACCCCTTACCTAACACTACGGGCAATTTAGCATGGCCAATTCACCTGACCTGCACATCTTTGGACTGTGGGAGGAAACCGGAGCACCCGGAGGAAAACCACGCAGACACGGGGAGAACGTGCAAACTCCACACAGTCAGTCGCCTGAGGCGGGAATTGAACCCGGGTCTCTGGCGCTGTGAGGCAGCAGTGCTAACCACTGTGCCACCGTGCCGCCCACTAAGATGCAATCATTCAGCTACACATGCAATAACATAGAAATTAGAAGCAGGAATAGGCCATTCGACCTTTTGAGCCTGCTCCACAACTCAATATGACCATGGCCGAATCTCCATTTCAATGCCACATTCCTGCTTTCTCGCTATACCACTTAATGTCTTTAAATCTAAAAGAAAAATGTCTACTTCTAGAATGTATTTAGTGACTTGGCCTCTACAACCTTTTACAGTAGAGAATTCCATAGATTCATTACCCTTTGAGTGAAGAAATGTTTTGTCATCTGAGACCTAAATAGTCTACCTTGTATCCTGCAACCGTGTCCCTGGACTCTAGACTCCTCAGTCAAGGAAAACATCCTCCCTGCATTTAATCTGTCTAGCCCTGTTACAATTTTATGTTTCTGTCAGATCCCCTCTCATCCTTCTAAACTCTAAACTGTAATGAACATCGGCCTAGTTGAGAGTGTGGTGCTGGAAAAGCACAGCTGGTCAGGCAGCATCTGAGAAGCAGGGGAATCAACGTTTCGGGCAAAAACCCTTGATCAAGAAACCCAAAACATTGATTCTGCTGTTCCTCGGATGCTGCCTGACTGGCTGTGCTTTTCCAGCATCACACCTTTGACTCTAATCTCCAGTATCTACAGTCCTCACTTTCGCATAGGCCGAGTTGAGCCAATCTCTCCTTGTAGGAGAGTCCTACGATTCCTGGTATCGGCCTGTAAACTTCCACTGCACTCATTTTTTGGCAAGTATGTCCTTTTTAAGTAGGGAGACTAAAACTGTAGGCAATATCCTAGATGTTGTCTCACCAAGGTCCTGTAAAACTGTAATAATCATCCCTCCTTCTGAACTCAAATTCTCTTGGTATGAGGGTCAATATTCTATTTGCCTTCCTAATTGCTTGGTGTAGCTGCCTGTCTACTTTCATTGATTTGCTGCTATTTATCTCCGGCATTCCTTGGGGAAGAAAATAAGTCTTTCACCTCTGGTGATGAGGTGCCTTCTTGAACCACTACAGTCCATTTGCTGTAGGTAGACTCACAAAGCCATTTGTGAGGGAGGTCCCAGATTTTGATCCAGTGAGATGAGGGAGCAGCAATATATTTCCAGTCCGGATGTTAAATGGCTTGTTCGGGAAACTGGATGTGATGGTGTTCCCATTGTATCTGCTGTCCTTGTTCTTCTAGATAGTGGTGGTCATGGAGTTGGAAGATACTGGTTATACTAAGTTCCCCTTACTATGTTCGCTTTTGTAAATCTCATAGTGTTTGTTTGGACAATCTTAAGGAAGTGTCCAGCATTTCAAGCCTCTAATATTGATATTTTGGTTATTTGTCTGCTTGCTGTTCCTACAATGTATAAAGTTGTCAATTTAAAAAAAAAAACGGATATTTGCGAATGGATGTTGTCTTGCCATTGTTATTAGATGGTTTATTAGTTATGCAAATCGAACATATTAAGTAAATGGACATGGAATCTTCTAATACAACTGGGACAAAGTTCCAGAGTGCTAGAGTGGGTTTTCTAACCAACCTGCCTCAACATTCTTTAGCCTTGTGGCCACCAACATCTACATCTGGAGTCAGCCAGCTTGGCTGTACCTGTTCCCAGAAATCTCACCCCCCCCATCCCTTGGAGCAGAAGTTGGTTTTAATTTATACTGAGGTAAATTTGGGGAATTGGGAAATTTTTGTCTATGAACAACATACCATGGTAGCTAAAACCTGGCTCGAGGTGTTCCCAGTCAGCAGAAGTGCAGGTTGGTCCTCAAGAATTCAGAAGAAAAGTAGATTTCCATGAAAAATAAATTAATGGCTATTAACACCCCAAATTATGCCTCAATATCCAAATGAAAATTTGGCCCCTTGAATTTAAACTTTTGCAGTAATTCTCTCAATTACATGCCAATATATTTGGCCACTTTTGCATGGTGTGGAGGGGAGAAGTGAGTATTGATTTCCTGCAAATAAAGAAAAACACTAACCTAATACAGGTGAGGAAGTGCTGCAGAGGATGCATTGAAAGAGGATTACAACCTGGGGTCAGATGATCTGTATAGAAGGCAATGTAATTTTGATTTTGTGCAATAATATACTGTGAGCATTACATATGTCACTAGATTTTCAGTCCCATCGATCTCAACAATGAAAATATAAATTATGTATTTCTCTGGGAGCTTTTCGAGTGACTCCTTTAAGGGAGCATTTGGAATGGCCAACAGATGGAAATAAATCACATGGTAAGTTTAGATGATGGTACTGTTTACAGTTTGACATTAATGGATAAACAAGCACCAGATGGCAGAGAATAATGGTAAGGCTGTGGTATTTATGGTCAGACCAGTGGTGACTATTGTCTGATTGAGCATGCAGTTTTAATGGAAACTGTCCTTGCTACTGCAATTTTAGAAATCTTCAAGCAGAAAGAATGTTGGTTCAGCTTATTATTTTGTATTGTTGGTGGCAAAACATTTCTCCATGGATCATGCAAACTTTATGGAAAAGTTAGGTTGTTTTCAAATGCATACTGAAAATGATTGCAGTAATTAGTAGAACACTTACAGGCATATAGTGCTATGAGGTTTATTTCTGGAATGTCAATGCGGTTTACAGTGGAATGAACAAAATATTAGCTTTACAGTGCACTGGAATTCATTTATGAAAAACGGATAAAACAATTGTTATAACATGCATATTTCTTTAGAAATGTTCAACAATTACAATTCAATTGACATATTTTTCTCTTGGCAGCTGAGTTGGGTGATTATGAACCAGGTGAACACCCAGAGGGATATGTTAGTGAAATTAAATTGTTTCCCAAGCAAACTCAAAAACTGGAAAGAAAAATGGAGCAGATTCACAAAAATGAACTAAGGTATCTTATGATGCTTTGGGTCTTTAATAGCCTTTTCCTTGGTAACTAAATTTCTGTATTTTGGATTGTTCTGATATTTATTATTAAAATAAAAATGATTCTCAAACATTCTTAACTTTTTACTGTGTATTTTAAGAGGGTAGCTTTTTTATTAATTGTGGTATGGTTGGCAGTGATACTGAATAGAGAATGATTCTTTAACAGTTTCCTTGTGATTTCATCTGTCCTGTGCCTGGAAGAAGAATTTTCCTCATACCTGCATATAGTATCAGAAAATTGGATTAATTTCAGACTTATTGTTTCAGGAAATATCTTAATCAATAATAACCACACATATGTACAATAGTTATATTTTTCTCACCTTGAAAGGATTTTTTTTTTCACAAATTCTATGCTAATCTATTATTGTGACCAGACCCTAGGCAAGGTTCCCCAGGTTATAACAGGTCCAGATTGGATACCCCAAATTGTTAAGCCTCCAGGTGAGGAAGAAAGACCTGGCCCCTCTTCTTTATTCACCCATGCCTTGGTTGATTTCAATGAAGTCAGTTTAAAAAAGATCCCTCCCCTGTGGATGCCTATCTTCCAGACCAAATGAATCTATGTTTTAAAAGAACCCAACTTGACCATGCTTTCTTAAAGAAAGAGTGAATATTTTCGTTACTAAGCATGAAAACAAATAGTAACATAATACACAAACACATAGATCAGGAATAAGAATGGAGTCCAAAGAAAGAAAGAGGTTAGAAGATATATGGATTAGATTCTCTAAGTGGTCTATGAAAAATAGTTATTAGAATGTTAATAGTTGAAGAGTTGATTTTGTGATTCTTGGCTTTTTCAAATTAGTTAAAATCCTTTTGTCCTGTTTCCTTTTGGCAGTGGTTGGTTGGCAACAGTCAGAGCAAGACAGTCTTTCTATTGTCCCAGTTCTTTTTGACTCGTTAGCTAACTAGCTGTCTTCCAGCATTCAGTGTTAG
The DNA here is from genome assembly GCF_004010195.1 of Chiloscyllium plagiosum. Classification (NCBI taxonomy): domain Eukaryota; kingdom Metazoa; phylum Chordata; class Chondrichthyes; order Orectolobiformes; family Hemiscylliidae; genus Chiloscyllium; species Chiloscyllium plagiosum. The sequence continues at coordinate 82,007,267 of NC_057711.1, read as the reverse complement.
AGACTTTTTTTTCTTGCAATGCATGGATTAACGGCATACCCACTGACTAATGGGTGAGTTGTTGAATTTCACCTTCACAGCACACACTAAGTGTCTCAGTTCACTCCTTCCACTAGCACACCTCCTTCCATTAGTGCACACAAATGAGGGTTACAGTGGATTTTAACCTGTTTCTTTTGTATGTTCCCAGAAGGGCAAAATGCAAAGAATATCTGCAGGAGGTTGGTTTCTGCTACAAAGGGGAAATAGTAGAAAGTGAGGCCTGCAGATGCTGGAGGTCAGAGTTGAGAGTGTGGTGCTGGAAAAGCACAGCTGGTCAGGCAGCATCCGAGGAGCAGGAGAATCAACATTTTGGGCATAAGCCCTTCATCAGGAAAGTAGGAAATGGGACAGAGTCATTTTCTCCTGTTACATTAATCTCTGATTTTAGTTGCCCTGATACTGTACAGGTGTGACATTCCATAGATTCCACACAAGACTTTGCCAGCCAGTGTTTGAATTTGCATTTGTAGTTTTTTTTAAATCCATAACAACCCACTTTTGAAAAAACACATTTCAGAATTAAAATCTAAAAGTGTCCATCATACTTTGGGATTCTGAAGTGTTGTCATGACACCTTTACGCTGTGTGTTAGCATTATAGAAGCAGTTATCTACTTCAGAAAAAATAATGGTTTATTTCTCTTAATTACACTATGATTTCCATAGAATCCCTCCACTGTGGAAACAGGCCCTTTGGCCCAACAAGTCCACATCAACCCTCCGAAGAGTAATCCACCCAGACCCATTCCCCTACATTTACCCATAACCTACACACTATGGACAATTTAGCATGGCCAATTCGCCTAACCTGTACATCTTTGAAATGTGAGAGGAAACCGGAGCACCTGGAGGAAACTCACACAGACACATGGAGAATGTGCAAACTCCACACAGACAGTTGCCTGAGGCTGGATTCGAACCCGGGTCCCTGGCGTTATGAGGTAGCAGTGCTAACCTCTAAGCCACTGTACCTGCCCCTACTGAGCCACCATGCTGCCCCATTGCAATTGGTGGCAAAGGTACATCTAGCTGCAGCAGTAAAGGATTAACAACAGAAGAGTGAATAGCTCCCCAAAAGGTATGAATTGCAAAAGAAGACCATTTAAAGTCAGATTAAACAAATGCATCAATTAGAATTCATGTTTTTTAGACAGAAGCCTACATTATCCATAGACAACTGTGAACAGATTAAGATAAAAAGGGCATGTTTACATGATTTGTCCGATCCCGAGCTAGCAAAAAGAATTGTTGAATTAATGATCACAGCCATTCATCACCCGTTCAGGCTACATCTATTATTCAAACTTTAAAAAAAAATCCCTCACCAGCTGTTTACTTCAGTGGCTTTGGAGCAGATTGTTCATCACCTCTGTCTCAATTTTTCATCATTAAAAAAAAAACAAAATATACCTCTTTAAGAGGTGTATTTTGTTCTTTGTTTGAATGCACTTTCATCGTAAGTCTTTAGGGGATAGCTCCTCTCAGCTTACAAAGGTGAATGAGGAACTAAAATAAAAAGAAAAGAAGCAGTCTAAAACTGAAGCTTTATATCGAAAGAAAATACCCCAGTTTACAGGGAGCTGTGGAGCACATCAATGAGATCAGGTTTAGCAGGACTAACTGTAGAAACTAGTATGGTTCACTTACAGTATGGTCCTGTTCTTTAGTTTTATACTTCAGAGCACACCAGCACCTTTCATTTGTAATGTTGCTGCAAGGGATGCTTTACAAGCAGGGACATTCTCATGGTTTCAACCAAAGTGCAGCTCAGGGCTTGCTTGCTTGTTCTCTTCGTGCTTGCTCACTTTGTACTGACTTCAGAACATCGCTGTGTTGCTGTTTTATGACCCCTCAGCCACTCCTTAAAGGCTTACAGTACTTTTGTCTTGACTTGCCTTTTAGCAGACACAAAGCCAGGTGGCTTGTCATGGTTGTCAAGAGCCAGGGGTGTGGACATGTTATTGCACGGTGCAGTCAATCTCACTACAGCATGTGCCAGCTGCAAGGACGCGACATGTGCTTTAACCAGATGGCCATATTCCAAAATCACAGGGACTTGTCAAGTCCTCAGTCCAGTAAAGGTCGAAAGATGTCAGTAAGTGGGTCCCAAATGGTCAGTCAAGGGCTTGGGCATGGTTAGTCATTCTGCTTAGGGCAATTCGGGTCAGGTTGTCCACCTAACTACAATTTAGGGAGTGGACCATGGTCAGTCCTGCAGTCTGAAAATACATGGTGGCTGGCAATAGGTCGGGGATCAGGACTATCCAGAAAGTTCCAGTAGAAAGAGGCTTGGAGGTTTGTAGGGGTGGGAGGGGTTCTTGCTTACCAAGCTGAGCCTGCAGTTCATCATACAAAGTGCAACCTGCGTGGCTTTCCATGTTCTCTCACCACCTAAATGCAGATTTTGAATGGAAAATGGTTGCAAACACATCTGGAATGGACGGATTCAGTGTTTGTTTTCTGTTTCACATGTTGGCTTCACCTTGTATGGATGGGAGGCCCATCAAGATGCAATATCATCAATCATGCACTGCAGGGTACAGATTGTAATCATGTCACTGGTGTATGCAGTATACAGCGGTGTAGGGGTGGAAATGCTGGTCAGAAGCAATCTTGGCCATGTCATTGATCATTACAGATTGAAGACATCCATCTCTAGGAAGCTTAAGTAATCACTGGTGATTTTAAAAGTGAAACCCTGAAGGCCATAAATTGCAAAGATAAGGCAAGACCACAAGCTGCAGGACATGGAACTGATTTCCTATCATCTTGAACTGTGAGTATAATGTAACCTGCTCCTATATATAACGATGGCTTTCATAGATGATGTAGGACTTGGAGGACGAGGTCTAGTACGCATGCAGGAAATACAATCTTGCACTGTGTCTTTGTGACATAACAGCTGATACATGCATAAAAATACAGTGCAATGTCAAAGTACCATGGAGAGACATTCCATGTCCCTCTATGCCAAAGTGTTCTATGTCCCATTATTTGGAACAGTATTATAAATTGTCATTATAAGTGATGTGTATGCTGACTCTTCATATTACTTAGGACCTCTTCTGTTTCTTATGTTCCTTACAAAGGTTCATTGCAAAGATGACTGATGGATACAGACACAGCAAGAGTTACCATCACTGTAGCTACAAAGCAACAAAGATGCAGAAAGATGGAGGAGCAACAGATCCATTGGCAAACCCAGGATTAGCAGCAACCTCCATAAGAAGAGGGCACAACTGAAGTTACCTTTGGGTTATGATGGAGGTACATGATGCCCAAAGACTTCAGTCCTCCATAATATTTTCTCCAGATGAGTGAGATACAATTTTTGTGCTGACTGCAGATGTCCTGGGACAGCCATAGAAATGAGAGGTTCCGGAGTGGGTCCTGCAACATGAACAAATGAGTGGTGATCCTTTCTGGCTGGCCATCAAGTGACAGTTGCATTGAAATTTTATGCAACTGGTGTTTTTTAAGGAACCGCTAAGGACCTGTGTGGAACTTCTCAATTGTCCACCAATAAATGTATCAAGGCTGATACTGATAGCATTTGTGCCAGGTCACACTGCTTCATCTCATTTCCCTGTGATGAGGTCAGTGCTACTGCCTGGGTAACAGGCTTTACCAACAGAGCTGGCTTCTCCCAGGTGCAAGGCATAGGAGACTGCGCACACATTGTAATGAGAGGGCCATATCATCACACACTTCCGTTCATCAGTAAAAAAGGGCTGCGTTCCATCAATGTGTAACTCATCTGTGATCATTAGTTCCGCATCTTGGATGTGTACACCAGGTATCGTGAGAGCTGCCATGATGCCTGTATTTTTGACAACTCTCGTGTTTCTTCGAGACAGTCCTGATGAAGTGTCCCGATCTGAAACGTTGACTTTTCTGCTCCTTCGATGCTGTCTGATCTGCTGTGCTTCTCCAGCTCCACATCTATTAACTCTAATTTTTCTGCTGTATTTGAAGGCCAGATGCCTTGCAAAGATAGCTACTGGGAGACAAGGACTACCCTTTGGAACCAACACTGATGACTCCATTATAAAACCCCTTTACTGAAGCTGAGCATTGATACAGTGTTGCCCATCCATCAACCACAACTCCAGTTTAGCAGAATGTAGCGTTTGAATTTGTCTAAGATACTTACAGTACAGGGGGGAGGTGATGGCCTAGTGGTATCGTCAGTGGACTGTTAACCTAGAGACCCAAGTAATGTTCTTGGGACTGGGTTCAAATCCTGCCATGACAGATGGTGGCATTTGAATTCTTTTAAAAATAATCTGGAATTAAGAGTCTAATAATTACTATGAAATCATTGTTGACTGTTGGAAAAACCCATCTGGTTCACTAATGTCCTTTAGGGAAGGAAACTGCCATCCTTATCTGGACTGGACTAAATGTGATTCCAGATCCACAACAATGTGGTTGACTCTTAACTGCCCAGTGGGATGGACAATAAATGCTGGCCTAGCCAGTGGCACTGTCATCCATGAATAACAAAAACAACGTCGGGACACAGTGTGCTGCATTATCTGAGCATGCTCTGGTCTGAACAATTAGATCAGTCAAAGGGGTTTACTGATGCATAATAATGAGCTGAATGAGTGGGAGTAGTCTCCTGAGGAGAAGGTGAACACATTGACCAGCAGGAATATAATCTTAACTCACAAGATCAGATGAAATGTGTAAATCTACAATAGTGAGTAGAGTTGGTTCTTTCTTGATTATACATTTTATTGATTAAATTTTAAATGTAAAAAACATAGGTTCTAAGTTTGCTTGCAGCATTGTTTTTTAGAGCAGGAAGACTGTGCTATTTTCTAGGTCTGTAGATTGTTAAGGAGTAAAATAGTATTTAGTAGAGTGATGTGCTCTTCCCGTCGGATGTGGGAGTTTAGGGAGAGTTTCCATGTTACTGATGATTTATGGCTGCAGTAAGTGTGTTTGGTTACAATCTGATAGGATTCGCATGATCAGTTGGAGCGGTAGTTAGAGATAATGAGAAATTTTCAGGAGCTGTGGAGTGTGACGGATGGCAGTTATAGGAAAGGAGAAAAGCTGCAGTTACAGTCAGATAGATGGGTTACCTCCAGATAAGTTGGGAGAGGGAGGCAGGTAGTGCAGGAGTCTCCTGTGGCTATCCCCATTTCAAACAAGTATGCTATTTTGGAAAATGTATGGGATGATGGACTCTTAGAAGAATGTAGCACAAACAGCCAAGTGTCTGGTACTGAAACTGGCTCTAATGTAATGAAGGGTGCGTCACATTCCAAGCAATCGATTGAGATAGGGCACTCTTCAGTCAGAGGCACAGACAGATGTTTCTGTGGTCAGCAGTGAGAAATCAGAATGGTTTGTTGCCTTCTTGGTGCCAGGATCAAGGATATCTCAGAGGTTACAGAATATTCTTAAAGCGGAGAGGGACCAGCACGAGGTCGTTGTACACATTGGAACTAATGACGTAGGAAGGGTAAAGGATGAGATTCTGAGGGGAGAATATTGAAAGTTATACTGGAACTTAAAAAGCAGGTTCTCGAGGATAGTAATATCTGCATTAGTCCCGGTGCTATGAGCTAGCGAGGGTAGGACTAGGAGGATAGAGCAGGGAATGCGTTGCTGAGGAGCTGGGGCAGAGGAGTGTTCTGGAGGTGAGGCCTGGAGTTTGCATTTTTGGATCATTGGACTTTGTTCTGGAATAAAAGGATGGATTGCATCTGAATTGGAAGGGGACCAATATACTGACAGGGAGATTTGCTGGAGCTGCTCGGGATGATTTAAACTAATGAGGTGAGGGGATGGGACCCAGGGAGATAGTGAGGAAATAGATCAATCTGAGACTGGTACAGTTGTGAAAAGGAATGAGTCAAACAATCAGGGCAGGCAGAGAACAAGGTCGGACTGATAAATTAAACTGCATTTAATTTAATGCAAGAGGACTAACAGGGAAGGCAGTGAACCCAGGGCATAGTTATGAACATGGGAGTGGGATATCATAGCAATTACAGAGATGTGGCTCAGGGATGGACAGGACTGGCAGCTTAATGTTCCAGGATAAAAAAGCTATAGGAAGAGTAGAAAGCTATAGGAAGAGTAGCAAGAGAGGAGTAGCATTTTTGATAAGGGATAGTGTTACGGCTGTACTTAGGGAGGATATGCATGGGAATATATCCAGAGACGTTATTTGGGTGGAACTGAGAAATAAGAAAGGTATGATCACCTTAATGGGATTGTACTACAGACCCCCCAATAGTCAGCGGGAAATTGAGAAACAAATTTGTAAGGAGGTATCCCCAGGACCTGATCAGGCGTGCCCTAGAACTCTATAGGAAGCTAAAGAAGTGATTGCTGAGCATAAGAGGTATCGTTAGTAAGTTTGCAGATGACACCAAAATTGGAGGTGTAGTGGACAACGAAGAAGATTACCTCAGATTACAATGGGATCTTGACCAGGTGGGCCAATGGGAAGAGGAATGGCAGATGGAGTTTAATTTAGACAAATGCGAGGTGCTGCATTTTGGGAAAGCAAATCTTAGCAGGACTAATACACTTAATGCTAAGGTCCTAGAGAGTGTTGCTGAACAAAGAGACCTGGAGTGCAAGTTCATAGCTCCTAGAAAGTAGAGTCACAGGTAGATAGGATCGTGAAGAAGGCGTTTGGTATTGGTCAGAATACTGAGTACAGGAGTCGGGAGGTCATGTTGTGGCTGTAAAGGACATTGGTTAGGCCACTTTTGGAATATTGCATGCAGTTGTAGTCTCCTTCCTAGGAAGGATGTTGTGAAACTTGAAAGGGTTCAGAAAAGATTTACAAGCATGTTGCCAGGGTTGGAGGATTTGAGCTATAGGGAGAGGTTGAATAGGCTGGGACTGTTTTCCTTGGAACATTGGAGGCCGAGGGGTCACCTTATTGAGGTTTATAAAATCATAAGGGGCATGGATAGTTGTAAATAGACAAAGTCTTTTCCCTGGGTTGGGGGAGTCCAGAACTAGAGGGCATAGGTTTAGGGTGAGAGGAGCAAGATATAAAAGAGACTGAAGGGGCAAGATTTTCACTCAGAGGATGGTACATATATGGAATGAGCTGCCAGAGGAAGTGGCGGCGTCTAGTACAATTGCAACATTTAAAAGGCATCTGGATGAGTATTTGTATAGGAAAGGTTTGGAGAGATATGGGCAGGGTGCTAGATTGGGTTGGGATCTTTGGTCGGCATGGACGAGTTGGACCAAAATGTCTATTTTCGTGCTTTATATCTCTATGACTCTAATTTTCAAAATTTGTTTGGGGGCAGATGTTCACAGGTAAATGGACCGCTGGAAAATGAGCCTTCAAAAATGAAATAAAGTGAGTCCAGAGATGGTATATTCCTATAATGGTGAGTGGAAAGGCTGGTAGGTTTAGGGAATGCTGGATCACTAGAGAAATTGAGGTTTTGGTTAAGAAAAGGAAAGAAGCATATGTCAAGTATAGACAGCAGAGATTGAGTGAATCCTTGGAGTATAAAGTCAGTAGGAGTATTCTTAAGAGGGAAGTCAGGAAGGCAAAAAGGGGACATGAGATGGTTTTGGCAAACAGGGTTAAAGAGAATCCAAAGGGATTCCATAAATACATTAAGGACAAAAAAGTAACTAGGGAGAGAATAGGGCCCCTCAAAGACCAACAAGGCAGCCTATGTGTGGGACAACAGGAGATAGGGGAGATACTAAACAAATATTTTGCATCAGTGTTTGCTGTGGAGAAAGACATGGAAGATATAGAATACGGGGAAATAGTTAGTGACATCTTGAAAAATGTCCACATTGCAGAGGCGGAGGTGCTGGATGTCTTGAAAAGAATAAGGTGGATAAATCCCCAGGACCTGATCAGGTTTACCCTAGAACTCTGTGGGAAGTGAGGGAAGCAATTGCTGGGCCTCTTGCTGAGATATTTGTATCGTCGATAGTCACACGTGAGATGCTGGAAGATTGAAGTTGGCTAATGTGGTGCCATTATTTAAGAAAAGTGGTAAGGAAAAGCCAAAGAGCTATAGACTGGTGAGCCTGATGTGGGTGGAGGGCAAGTTGTTGGAGGGAATCCTGAGGGACAGGATTTACAAGGCAAAGATTGATTAGGGATAGTCAACATGGCTTTGTGCATTGGAAATCATGTCTCACAAACTTGAATGAGGTTTTTGAAGAAGTAACAAAGAGAATTGATGAGGCCAAAGCAGTGGGTGTGATCTATATGTATTTTAGTAAGGCGTTCGACAAGGGTCCGCATGGTAGACTGGTTCGCAAGGTTAGATCTCATGGAATACAGGGAGAACTAACCATTTGGATACAGAACTGGCTCGAAGATAGAAGACAGAGAATGGTGGTGGAGAGTTGCCTTTCAGACTGGGAAGTCTGTGATTGGTAGTGTGCCACAAGGATCGATGCTGGGTCATTGATTTTTTTTGTTATTTATGTAAATGAGTTGGATGTGAACATAGCAGGTATAGTTAGTAAGTTTGCAGATGACATCAAAATTGGAGATGTACTGGACAGTGAAGAATGTTGCCTCAGAGTGCAACAGTACCTTGATCAGATGAGCCAGATGGGTTGAGGAGTGGCAGATGGAGTTTAATTAGATAAATGTGAGGTGTTGCATTTTGGGAAAGACAAATCAGAGCCAGACCTATGCACTGAATGGTAAGGTACTGGGGAGTGTTGCTGAATAAAAAGACCTTGGAGTGCAGGTTCATAGTTCCTTGAAAGTGGAGTCACAGTTTGATATGATAGTGAAATAGGTGTTTGGTATGCTTTCCTTTATTGGTCAGAGCATCGAGTATAGGAGTTGGGAGGTCATGTTGCGGCTGTACAGGTCATTGGTTAGGCCACTTTTGGAATATTGTGTGCATTTCTAGTCTCCCTCCTATAGGAAGAAGACCATAATTGCACACAATTTTCCAAAAGTGGCCTAACCAATGTTGTGAAAAGGTTCAGAAAAGATTTACAAGCATGTTGCCAGGGTTGGAGAACTTGAGCTATAGAGGGAGGCTGAATAGGCTGGGGCTGCTTTCCCTGGAGCAGTGGAGACTGAGGGGTGACTTTATAGAGGTTTATAAAATCATGAGGGGCATGGATAGAGTAAATTGACAAGGTATTTTCCCTGGGGTGGGGGAATCCAGAACTAGAGGGCATAGGTTTAGGGTGAGAGGGAAAAAACTTAAAAGGGACCTAAGGGTCAACTTTTTCATGCAAAGGGTGGTGTGTGTGCGGAATGAGCTGCTGGAGGAAGTGGCATTTAAAAAGTCATCTGGGATGGGTATATGAATAGTAAGTGTTTGAAGAGATATGGGCCAAGTACTAGCAAATGGGACTAGATTAGGTTAGGATATCTGGTCAACATGGACGATATGGACTGAAGGGTCAGTTTCCATGCTGTACATCTCTATGACTCTGTGACTATTTGAAGCTTTACCTGTATGCAATGGTCCCACACTAAATGATAAGACGCTAGGCTACATTTGGTATCGGGTAAAGAGTAGCAGTGACTTAGAGAGGGATAGACCTAAAACATCACAGCATAGGAACAGGCCGTTCAGTGCACTATGTCTGTGCCAACCATGATGCCATTCTGAACTAATCCCATGTGCCTTCACATGGTCCATATCCATCTTTTCCTGCCAGTTCATGCATCTGTCTAACTGCCTGTTAACCATTGTCAACATATTTGCTTCTACCTCATCCCCTGGCAGTGCATTGCTGACACCTATCACACTCTGTGTAAAAAAAAAGTTGTCTTGTACATCTCCTTTAAACTTACCCCCTCTCACTGTAAAACTGTGCCCAGCAATATTTGACACTTCCACCCTGGGAAAAAGACTCTTCACCCTATCCATGCCTCTCATTTTATATATTTCTGTCAGGATGCAAGAAGGGATGTGGCTAAGTATAGTTAAGCTGTGTGGTTTAGTGCTTAAACAGCAATAGATGTAGAAAGTGCAGTTGTACTTGAATGAACTATTAGTTGTGTCACCACACTGCCCTAAGAACCATGGTTTATGGTTGCTCTCCCACTAAGTGCATGGTGAAGGTCAATTCTTGACTGTAAACAATTGACTGGATACGTGGCTAAACTTCAAACATGGCACGATCATCAGTGATCCTGGAATATCTTGGCAGTAGTGAATGCTTTTGCCTATGGCGAGTGGGAAAATCAACCTAACATCAGGCGAGTGAGGTGTTATAGCGACAATGTATCTTGTTATTGAGGTGAGTTTGGGAGATAGCATAAGAAAACTCAATAGGCCTTATAGAAAGAACCATGATGAAAATTACACAGCAGATTTCTGGTAAGTTTCAGCCCATTATAATTGGACAAAATCAGGGGATGACTCACAGTGCACACAATAGGGAGCTCCAGATATCACCCATGAGACTTTCAGAAACAAATGCAAGCAGCGATGCTCTCATGAAAGAATTCCAACAGGATATAGATGAAAACGATCACTGAAGTAGAATTGGAAGAGGTCCAGGCTTTAAAGAAAGCCAGAAGTAAAAATGTGTTGAAGAGCCTAAACAGTTGTTAAAGCACATTAAGAAAACACACATGAACTGAACCAAAAACAGCTAAACCTTTACTTAGAATACAGCGTGTAAAACCGGAAGCTTCAAAATTCAAGTTCTTATGGAACAAAACAGAAATGAGGAATACGATTAATCAGTAGTTAATCTGCAACAAATCTTACCTGTCGTGCATTCGGACAAACAAATTCTGGAACAATAACTGCAGTCTGTGGAAGAAAGATTTGTTAACATGAACTGGACTGATAGTCATTATCACTGATGATTGGGCACCTCCAGACAAAATTACTATCATAATTCTGGGTTTATCAGAAAATTACTTGTATGCTGGAGAGACTCATAGACTTACTTGTTATTATACATCATTAAACTTTCATTTTGGAAGGAAAAAAAAATACGTATGTGTACCCTTGCCTTGAAAAATGTTCACTTTTAAGGAATCCATATGGTTTGAGTATACAATATTGCAACAGTGCCTAGCAGTCAGTCTGCTTTGCATTTGCAAGCTGTATAGATGGAAATCAGTTGATTTGTTGTAATTTCTGCTTTGTAACAGGCAATCTGTTTTACCATTTTATATAAATTAACCCAGGAAGTTAATCAATCCTTGAAGGATGTTTGATTATAAGACTGTTATCATTAATGTGTCAATAGGAGCTATGCAAATGCAAGTCATTCTTGGAACAGTGACTATATTTAAAAAATGTCATTGGCTGCAAAGCACTTTGGAACTTCCTCAGAAAATATTCTATAAAAATGCATGCTCTTTCTTTAAAATAAACAACGAACTGTGGATACTAGGAATGTGAAACTGCTGGAGAAACTCAGTAGGTCTTGCAGCACTTGTGAAAGAGAAAGCAGAGTTGTGAAGGGTCACTGCACTCTGTTTTGTTAACTCTGCTTTGTCTCCACAAATTCTGCAAGACCTGCTGAGTTTCTCCAGCAGTTTCACATTCCTAATATCCACAGTTTTTTGCTTTATTTTAAAGAAAGAGCAGGCATATTTATAGAATATTTCCGTGGGAAGTTCCAAAGTGCTTTACAGCCAATGGTGTATTTTTTTTAGAATTTGCCAGAATTTGTGGAGACAAAGCAGAGTTAACATTTTGAGTGCAGTGACACTTCTTCAGAACTCTGCTTTCTCTTTCACAAATACTACAAGTTCTATTGAGTTTCTCCAGCGATTGCGGTTTTTGGTTTCAGCTTTTTCTTTGTTTGCTTCTTCTTCGAGATGAGATTTTAATTTCAATGACCCTTAGCTCTTTTTCAGTTAATCCACATGAATGGTTTTTGAATTTACATTAATGCTCGAATAATTAAGGATCAATTTAATTATCCTTTTAGGGGACAGACAGCAGCTGTTGCGGAACTGAATCTGCTGCAGAAAGCTCATACTTTAGAAACCTATGGTGTTGATCCCCATCCATGCAAGGTAACAAGAAACTGTTTATCTGCATTTGAATTATAGATTTCACTTTTGATTTCCTTTTAGTATCAAGACATATATCGTGAAAACATTATCAAAATAGAAATAAAAGGAAAAACTGGACAAATACTGAAAATCTGAAATAAAGGAAAGCATGCAAGTGTAAGATAGCCTAACATTAACATTATATCAGAATCCATTCTATTTTTGTCATTTATATAAATGATTTGGATGTGAATATAGGAGACATAGTCAGTAGGTTTGCAGATGACACCAAAATAGGTGGTGCAGTGGACAGTGAAGATTATCTTAGAGTACAATGGAACCTTGATCAGATGGGTCAATGGTCCAAGGAGTGGCAGATGGAGTTCAGATAAATGTGAGGTGTTACATTTTAGTGAGACAACCAGGGTAGGACTTATATAGTTAATGGTAAGGCCTTGGTGAGTGTTGCCAAACAAAGAGACCAAAGGGTGCAGGTGCTAAGTTCCTTAAAAGTGGAGTCGCAGTAGACAGGGTGGTGAAGAAGGCGTTTGGAGTGCTTGCCTTCATCGGTCAGAACATTGAGTATCAGAATTGGGCTATTATGTTGCGGCTGTACAGGACATTGGGAAGCCACTTCCAGAATACGCAAGGGTACAGAAAATATTTGCAAGGATATTGCTGGGAATGGAGGATTTCAGTTATAAGGAGAGACTGAATAGGCTGGGGCTTTTTTGCAGAGCATCGGAGGCTGAGAGATCATCTTATAGAGGTTTATAAAGTCGTGAGGGGCATGAATAGGGTGAATAGCAAAGATCTTTTTTCTAGGGTGGGAGTCCAAAACTAGAGGACATAGGTATAAGGTTAGAGGGGTAAGATTTAAAAACACCTGAGGGGTAACTTTTTCACGCAGAGGGTAGTGCGTAACAGAACGAACTGCCACAGGAAGTGGTGGAGGTGGGTACAATTACAACATTTAAAAAGGTATCTGGATGGATCTATGAAGAGGAAGGAATTAGAGGAATATGGGCAAATGCTGGCAAATGGACCTACGTCAGATTGGGATATCTGGTTGGTCCATGGGTATAATCCTCCAACTCTAATATGACATGTCTCACTTAAAATTTCAGTCGTCTTGTCGTCTTCAAATAAAACTGAGCCACTATTGAATTCCAATATCTGCGTTAATTTGATTTCTTCTTTAACTATGAATTATTACTGCTTTTAGTTTAGTAATTTACTCTCGTAAATCAAGTATTGCTGGAAAGTTATCTCAATGTAATTGTACAAATTATCCCTGCTAAGATCATTTTTGTCCTCATGAGAAAGTCTTTTATATTTTTAAAATGCTTTTGGTATTTCAAAACAAATTATTAAACAAATTGGCTCACTAAATGACTGATTATAGCTGCTGTAGTCATACTTCGCAGACTTAAAATAGAATACATAAGTCAAATTCTTATTATTCACAAAAATGCTGGAAATGCTCAGCAGGTCAGGCAGGGTCTGTGGAGAAAGAGATAGTTAATGGGCAAAATCTTTTAGGGTGCTGAATGACATGGTCTGTGGAAAGAAACATGGCAGAATTGTGTAAGAGATCTGATGAGGTCTATCTCGACATTGGGAGCATCTCATTGCATCTTTTTACTAACATCTTGGGGTCAAGTAAAGATTCATAGTAGGCAGCAGCAAGTTGCCTATTAACAAGGGTTATTGCTTGTTAATGACTTTATTAATTGTACATCTCACCTTATTAATATGCTGCTTTTTATCCTACCACCCAAAACAAGCAAACTAGTCACTGAGAATGTTTGAAATGGAAGTCAGAGTGGGTACTTTGCTTCAGTTCATCCCCTGATTGAGGAGATTCCTTGTAACCTGGCGACAGCATCTCTGGACACAATCTCCAGGCACCAGCTGCACACATTTCTCGTCCAGGGATAGTAGCATCTAGTAATTGCCAGCTTCTTAGAATCCTCATGGCACATCTCCAATCCACTTGCAAAATGCTAAGGAAATTGAGAGCTGCACTGGCAGCTTGCATTAAAAGGCTGTTGCAGTGACACTTTGGCAACGGGGACAGGGTGCCAGCTCATGGATTAGACGAGGCCACATTTCAGGACTGCTTGCTTACTGTCCTAGAACTCGCCTCGTTTAGGATGTAACTGCATGCTTGCAGAATTCCTGCTTTACCTTGCTTATAGTGCTTATTAACAATGTTGCACCCAGGCATCTTCCTATGACAGTCAGTTTTCTCAGTCAAGGAAGCTTACATCTTGCTATATGACAGTGTACGATGTAAATTTCACACCTGCTCCATGTGTGAGCAGCTGACGTGGCAAACACAGTGCATGTGCAGCAAGCAGGCAGCCATGTCATAAGAATTTCTCCTTACTGAAATCCATGGAGGCACTTGTCTGTCAGGATTCCCAACATAGAAAGCCAAGGGCAATGTCCAGAGGATTGACCATGTTCAGGTTTCCAGTTTGTGTTCTCTGTTTGGAGAACCTCTGTATCCAGAAAGTGGGCTGTTGCAGCCAATCTGATGAGGAGGGAAGGTTGAGGAGCTAAAGTTGTCAGAGAGAAATCCAACTGTCAGGGTTCTGAACACGCCTTGTCCAGGGTTGTCCAGCTATGTCTGTCAAGATGCACAGCTGGTCTGTTGGGACTGAGAGCAAGGGGTTCTGCTGGAACCTGTGTGTGGGGATTGGGAGCTCCAGGCTGTGGAGAAAGGTGTGGTGATGATTCTGAAGGTGTGCCATGCTAAAGCATGAATTGGAATGGCGTAAAGAAGGAGGGTGTTTGTCTGTGGTTAGGAGCACGCTAGCTTCAAGGAGGGGATCAGTGTATGACCACACTTGAAGGGACCTGGGATTGAGTAAAGTCTGAGAAGTTAATAGGAAGGCTACCAAGAAGGTGATCTGGATGTATGAAGCCTCACTAATACTTAGAGGTGGAAACTAGAAACTATGTCCAAAATGAATTTACTGTCACCTTCCATCATGCTGCAAATCAAAAGTACAAATGGGAAAGAAAATGACTGTGACCACAGCCGAGGTGAATGTGTGTCTCAACTTGCAAATGAGGCGATGCAAGGCCTGTCAATGTGATGCCCTTTAGAGGGCAAGAAATTTATACTCAGACCTAAGCTCAGTACAGGATATAGACCTGTGGCTCTCTAATTCCTACCCATCCCAAAGCAATGTCTCACTGTGTGCAAGGAGAAAATGGGGACTGCAGATGCTGGAGATCAGAGTCAAAGTGTGTGGTGCTGGAAAAGCACAGCAGGTCAGGCAGCATCCAAGGAGCAGGAGATTTGACATTTTAGGCATAAGCCCTCCACCAGGGATGAGGCTTGTGTGTCAGGTCTGAAAGATAAATGGGGGGGGGGGGGGGGGGGGGTTGGGGCATCAGGTAGTGGTTTGGTGGTGGAGGAGGACCACGACCTGCATATACTTGACAGAGTGGGAAGGGGAGTTGAAGTGTTCACCCATGGGGTGGTGGGGTTGGTGGGTGCGGGTGTCCCAGAGATTTTTTCTGTAATGATCCGCAAGAAGGCGTCCTGTCTCCCCGATGTAGAAGAGACCACACCAGGTGTAACAGGTGCAGTAGATGACATTGGTAGAGGTACAGGTAAATTTCTGATGAATGTGGAAGGATCCCTTGGGGTGTTGGATTGAGGTGAGAGGAGTGGTGCGGGTGCAGGTTTTGCACTTCCTGAAGTGGCAGGGAAAGGTGCCAGGAGTGGGGTGTAGATTGGTGGGGGGTGTGGACCTGACGAAGGGAGTCACGCAGGGAATGGTCTTTTCGGAACGTTGATAGGGGTGGGGAGGGAAATAAATCCCTGGTGGTGCTGTACACCTCCCTGCCCCACATATTGCTAACCACTTTATTTAACACCAAGTTTTTCACAAAGAGGCCAGGGAAAGAATAGGGTTGTTTGATCAAGAGGGACAATGTGCAAACAGAACCCGTTGCCCTTTCTAATATTTATTCACATTGTTTACATATGCCACAGCATGCTCTCAACAGTAGACATCGATCCATGGTCCCCAGCTTCGGTCAAAAGCATACTGCACAGTTGTGTCCTGCGTTTCTGATTGCTGCATCTCTTCCTCCCGTGCATTTGGACAAAGTCCCTGATTTCTGACACCACAGGATCCCCTCCTGCCTGGGCTGACCATGTGCCTGGCCTTTGGCAGCCTCTACATGTCAGAGGTCAGGTGCATTTCTTTCTCAGCCAGCTGCAGAGTGACTGCAGTGAGGTTCTCACCAGTTTTTGTTCTATATGTTCTAAACCTGATGTTTCCACTGAGTTGTCTGTATCTGAGCTTGTGGGGTATGTCAGAGGCACTTTTGCTGATGCTTCCTCTCATTTCTCTGAATCCTCTTCCTTGGACGTCGAGGAGGTGCCTTCCAGCAGAACAGGCCATTTCTCTGTGTGGTCTTACTCCAAGTCACAAGAAAGGTGGCATGGTGGCACAGTGGTTAGCACTGCTGCCTCACAGCACCAGAGACCTGGGTTCAATTCCCACCTCAGGCGACTGACTGACTGTGTGGAGTTTGCACATTCTCCCCCTGTCTGCGTGCATTTCCTCCGGGTGGTCCGGTTTCCTCCCACAGTCCAAAAATGTGCAGGTTAGGTGAATTGGCCATGCCAAATTGGCTGTAGTGTTAGGTGAAGGGGTAAATGTAGGGGAATGGGTCTGGGTGGGTTGCGCTTCGGCGGGTTGGTATGGACTTGTTGGGCTGAAGGGCCTGTTTCCACACTGTAAGTAATCTAATCTAAAGAGAAGGCGTCACAGCCAATTGTTAGAATCAGTGTGTTATGAATGACACTAACAGCTGGGTTGCTTTGAGAGACCCGGTGCAGTGAAAAGTGGTACTTACTCAGTTGGCAGGACATCGATATTTTAACATTACAAGGAGTGATCCATTACCTTCACTGATGTGAACTGGGATTTTGTCCTCATAGTAGGTGAGATGCCTGATGTCAGGCTCCCCTGCACCTACCCTGACGTTTAGCGTCTGTTATGGGCTGTTTTCTCCTGGAGTGAGAGAGCAGGTAGGATAGAGTGAGTGGGTGATAGAGAGATGTGGGTGCCATGGCTATTCGTGCTGTTACAGGTAGTCAAAATTGAATTGAATTTATTGCCACGTGTGCCAAGGCACAGTGAAAATCTTTGTCTTACGAGCATTACATGCAGATCACATAGTTAAATAGCAGGGATAGTAAGTAATAGGTAAACAGCGGTAAAAACAAAAACACAGGTACAGACGAATGTTAAGAGTTTGTGAGTCCTTTCAGTATTCTAACAGCAGTAGGGTAGGAACTGTTATGAAACTGGCTGGTGTTTGTGTTCAGGCTTCTGAACTTTCTCCTCGATGGTAGAGGTTGTAGAAAAACATTGCCAGGGTGAGATGGATCTTTGAGAATGCTGGCGGCCTTTCTGTGACCGCGGGCCTGGTAGATTGATTCTATAGATGGGAGGTTGGCCTTTGTGATTGTCCGGGTGAGATATGCTGAAGTGATGAGTATGCAATTTAGAGTGAATTCAGGGTTAGTGATGTGGGTAGTTGTGGGGGAATGAGATTGAGTGAGGGAAGATGTTGTGTGCAGTAGTGAGAGTGGCAGGATGTGAGCCTTGATGGATGGTAAGTGCACTAGAGCAGAGAGAATGAGCGTGAGGTAGCTGACAGGAGAATGTACACTTAACCTCGTGCAGTGGAAAACATATTGCAGCACTGCTGGCTGTTGTTCTGGACCATGCATATGGCACTGGACCTGAGTGACAACCTTGGAGCAAATTGCCAGGATCTCCTTATGTGGTCTCCTTGCCATTCCTCCTCTGGACCGCCTTGTCCATCAGGACCTCCAAGTGCCTGTCAGTAAATCATGTTGCAATTTTACCCTTCACAGGCTTCTTTGGAAAGACTGCCCCAATTTCAAAATGCCAGTGCTCGTTTTGTACGCAGCAAGCATCTAAATATAGTATGGGTTCCAGTTATGCTGGTCCTGTCATGGATATATATGGTGAATGGAAAGTTGTTTCTGGAATGGTGAGTGGTAGGATGGGTCTAGAATTGGGTGAGAAGGTGTGGGTGGAGTGGATAATTAATGAGGCAAATTCAGTAAAATACGGCAAGAGATCTTGCTGGTTTCATGGAGAGGAGAGAATCCCTCTGAAACTCAATGAAGCTGACTGTTGGCCAAAAACATTAAGATCCAACCCAACAATCTCTGCATTTAGATGCATGGCAATTGACCTGAAACATTAAATCTGTTTTACTCTCTTAGCAGATGCTGTTGCACTTGAAGAATATTTGCAGCAGTTTTTGTTTTCTATTTCCAGCTTCTGTTGTATTTTGTTTCTATGATTCCATTGGTTAGGTCGATGATGTATACAAATAAGCCTTTGATATCATAGAATTTTCTGAAGTGATGGAGGTTTATCTTTAATTCTCCCTTAGTGGTGAAGGTGCTTTTTAAATTGCTGTCATGTTCTAGCCTGAATTGACAACCATTGCTGTGGCTGCTGTCTGTGCATGGCATTAACAAATGAGGGGATCTTCATGTTCAGGATAAAAGGAGGACAGAAATTTGTGATAAGAGGGAAAAGATTGGTGACTAAACTTTTGCTACTTCTGAGGACTTTTTTGTCGACATTACCACTTTTTACACTTAATGGAACTGTTCCAGTCTTGCTGAATCTGCCAAGTTGCTGCTCATTATCTTCAAAGATCTCCTAATGATTGCCAAACTCCATGAAAATCTTGGGAGGTCAGAAGGTGAGCTCTTTTCCAGTTCCCTAATGTCTAGTTCAAAAATAAGGGTGGCATGGTAGCACAGTGGTTAGCACTGCTGC
Organism: Chiloscyllium plagiosum; assembly: GCF_004010195.1. Taxonomy (NCBI): domain Eukaryota; kingdom Metazoa; phylum Chordata; class Chondrichthyes; order Orectolobiformes; family Hemiscylliidae; genus Chiloscyllium; species Chiloscyllium plagiosum. The sequence goes on along the minus strand of NC_057711.1, from coordinate 81,988,401 downwards.
CTCACAATGACTGGGATCCAGGTTTGATTCCAATCTTAGGTGACTGTCTGTGTGGAGTTTACATGTTCTCCATGTATCTGCATGGGTTTCTGCCGGGGGCTCTGGTTTCCTCCCACTGTTCAAAGATGTACAGGTTAGGTGGATTGGCCATGGTAAATGTGGGATTACAGTACAGGGTGGGGGCTGTGTCTGGGTGGATGCTGTTTGGAGGGTCAGTGCTGACATAGTGGCAGAACGGCCTCTTTCCCTGCGGTAGAGATTCTCAGCTTCTAAAGTGTCTGCAAACTGCCTGCTTAATGAGTAGCAAATTAACCTGTTCATTGTTCAATGCTTTGGAAAATCATTAGAGTCAGGAATAGAGGTGGTAGAAATCCTTGCAGGTTGCAGCTGCTATTTTTCCCTTGTTTATTGCTTCTGTTCTGTTCTGTTCCATTTGCTGCAGATATATTTAGAAAAAAGAAATTCTACTTGCCAGATGTTGTTGTATTATTGCATAGACCCCAGAACAAGACACACAGTGTAGCTTTAAGATAGTTAGATGGCATCACAACATATGATGATCTATAACAGAGGACATCTTCAGAAGCAGTCGTCTTCTTGGAGTTATTGTATAATTGCATGCAGATTATGTGTAAGTCTTAGGTGTTATTAACAGTGTAATAGTTAATGTTGTCAATAAATTTCAAGATATTTATCTCAACAGTCTTATGGTACATATTAGTCTTAAAGAGAACAATCTGACTAAATCATACTGGCAGTGGTGTTTTACCCAGAAACCACATCACCAGAGTAGTGGAAAAGACATTTGCTGTGTTCAAAATTAAACATCAATGATTAAGTTAAATATAAATAAAGCTGATGTCATATGCGAACTGAATTTTGCTAAATATTAACAACAAAATTTGACAGTGCAGAGAAATTTCTTTGACCATTAACTTAACTTCATAATAGTTTGGATTGTATCAACATTAGTGAGCATTAGTAAATGTGATACATGAAAGGGAAGTGAATCATAGCTACATATCAAGAATAAAAGAATGACGAAAGAAAGATTATGATCAACCTAGGATAGTAGTGGGAAGTAATCCCACATTTACCATGGCCAATCCACCTAACCTGTACATCTTTGAACAGTGGGAGGAAACCAGAGCCCCCGGCAGAAACCCATGCAGATACATGGAGAACATGTAAACTCCACACAGACAGTCACCTAAGATTGGAATCAAACCTGGATCCCAGTCATTGTGCATGGAGTCTGGGGAAATAGGGAAAGCACTAAATGAATATTTTTCCTCAGAATTCACTCTAAAAAGACAGTGTTATCAAGGAGATTACTGAGATATAGGCTACAAGACGAGACAAGATTGAAGTTCACAAGGCGGAGGTGTTAGCAATTCTGGAGAGTGTGAAAATAAATAAGACCCCTGGGCTGGATGGGATTTAGCCTCTGGGAAGCCAAGGAGGAGATTGCATAGTCTTTTGCTTTGATCTTTATGTCGGCATTGTCTACAGGAATATTGCCAAACGACTGGAGGATTGCAAATGGTGCCCCCTTGTTCAAAAAAATGAGTAGAAACAACCCTGGTAATTATAGGCCAGTGAGCCTTATTTTGGTTGTGGGTAAAGTGTTGGAAAATGTTATACGAGATAGGATTTATAATCATCTAGAAAGGAATAAGTTGATTAAGGATAGTCAACACAGCTTTGTGAAGAGTAGGTCATGCCTCACAAACCTATTGAGTTCTTTGAGATGGTCTTCAAACAGGTGGATGAGAGTAAAGTGATTGATGTGGTGTATATGGATTTCAGTAAGGCATTTGATAAGTTTTCCCACGGTAGGCTACTGCACAAAATACAGAGGCATGTGATTGAGGATGATTTAATGGTTTGGATCAGAAATTGGCTAGCTGGAAGAAGACAAGAGCGTGGCAGTTGATGGGAAATATTCATGCTGGAGTTCAGTTACCAGTGGTGTACTGCAAGAATCTATTTTGGGGCCACTGCTGTTTGTCATTTTTATAAATGACCTAGATGAGGGCCTGGAATGATGGGTTAGTAAATTTGCAGATGACACTAAGATTGATGGAGTTGTGGATAGTGCTGAAGGATGTTGCAGATTACAGAGGGACAAAGATACATTGCAGAGCTCGGCTGAGAGGTGGCAAATGAAGTTTAATGAGTAAAAGTGTATGGTGATTCACTTTGGAAGGAGTAACAGGAATAAAGAATACTGGGTTAATGGTAAGAATTTTGGTCGTGTAGAAGAGCAGAGAGATCTCTGTGTCCATGTCCCTGAAAGTTGTCATGCAGATTGATAGTGTTGTTAAGAGGGCATACGGTGTGTTAGCTTTTATTGGTAGAGGAATTGAATTTCAAAGCTGCGAGGTCATGCTGCAGTTGTACAAAACTCTGCTGCGGCCATATTTGGAGTATTGTGTATAGTTCTGTTCACTGCATTATAGATTGGATGTGGAAGCTTTGGAAGGGGCTCAGAGGAGATTTACTGGGCTATTGCCTGGTCTTATGAGGAAAGGCTGAGGGACATGAGGCTGTTTTCGTTAGAGAGAAGAAGGTTGAGAGGTGACTTAATTGAGACATATAAGATAATCAGAGGGTTAGATAGGGTAGACAGTGACAGCCTTTTTCCTCAGGCGGTGATGGCTAGCACAAGGGGACATTGTTATAAATTGAGGGATGATAGGTATAGGACAGATGTCAGAGGTAGTTTTTTTACTCAGAGTAGTAGGGGCATGGAAGGCACAGCCTGCAACAGTAGTAGACTCGCCAAGTTTAAGGGCATTCAAATAGTCATTGGATAAAAATGTGGATGAAAATTTAATAGTGTAGGATAGTTAGGCTTCAGATCGGCGCAACATTGAGGGCCAAAGGGCCTGTACTATGCTGTGATGTTCTATGTTCTGTGTTCTAATAATTGGATATTAATGTATTCAAATGAACTTCAATTTTAAGATAGGTATTTATAGTTTCAATTGATTTTAAAATTTATTTTACACTGCTTCAAAAGCTCAGGTTGTCAGATCATTTTGAGAACACAGCATGAAATTTCAACCTTCGAGAAGCTCAGTAATTTATCTAGATAATGTTAGGCTGCTGATAAAATAAAGATGTGAATTGTTTATTGCAATGTACCTGTTTATATTGACTGGTTTAACATTTAATGCTATCTTGTTCATTGTTATCAAAACCTATTGATTTAGAATCTATTCACACCATTTACATTTGCAAGAAATTTGCTACCATTACAAATAGCATTATCTTATCTTTATTGAACTTCTAAGGCATTTTGCACATATCCAATAAGCATTTACCTCAGCTTTGCCTTTTCTGTTAATTATAGTGTCCACCATTCATTACAATTATGTCTTCTCTATTAAAAAATCTTTCCATTGTCATTCTAATCGCCATTCTAACCTTATAATTGTAATTACCAGGTCACAACACTGAATTCATCGGGTCTAATTTTCAACAGCTTTCTGACATTGTCCTGTCTAAGAAACAAAAATCAGAGGGAATATTTAGTTGCCCCTTGGTGAAAGTTCCATCTATTGGAACTTTCAAGCACATCTCCATATCTGCCTATTTTTGAACTGGAGGTTATTGAAATATACGAACATCGGACCCTACATCCATTTTTTCACACAATGAGTAACGTAACCAGTGATCCATAAAGTAATTTTTGGCAATCAATCTGCAATGGAGACCAGAACCACTTTATATTTTGTTTTTATAGAGCCATTTTAGTTTGCATGCAAACATGTGACATGCTATGAATCTTGTCTACTTGACCACATTGTAAAACCTCTACTGGTTTTCCCATCCCTAACAGTTTTGACAAATATTTTAATAAAGTTTTTGTTCCTTGTGTTTGTTCACATTTGATGTCACATCATACTTATTGCTATTTTAAGAATGGTTGTCAGACATATACAGATTTTGTGTGAATCCTTAGGATTATTATACTCCCCACTTGGATCTGCTTTATAACTATTGGAAACTTGTTTCCATCCTTAAATTCTTTTACCCTGACATTTAAATCATAGACAAATATCAGAATGAATTAACTAATAATGTTTAATCAATAACTAACTTGGTCACTCAGTGTCATTAAATCCACTCCAAACTAAAAGTCAGTGTACTCTCCCATCCATAACCCATTTTCCCTTTACTCCTAATCCCAGCCAGTGTTTACGTGCAAACAGGCTGCCGTAACTTCTCCAGAAGTACGGCGGAGAGGGAGCAGCTCCGAGGAACTATCCAGCCAATGTTTTCAATACTATGTAAGTTATTGTTTAAAATTTAGGTTGCACATTTTATCAAATGTACGTCATCTTTTCAGAACATGGTTCATTGCATTCCCATGCAACAAAGGCACTTCTAGGGACAGCATAAGGCCAATAATTATAACAAGTTGAACGCATTATAGAACAAAGATTTACTGTGACCTGCCTGCCTCCTCAAATAATTTAATTCTTTTTCATTCTCAGAATATGAGCTTCAATGGAATTAGCCCAGCTTCTCTAAATTTGATGCAATTGACTGTCTTCAAATATGTGCCAGTGGAACTAGTTTACTTTCAGGGAATTAATTAAGCACCATTTACTTTTAAACTGAGTTCAACTTCTCAATCTGCCATGGTGGGTTTAAATTCATATTCCATTGGGATTATTAGTTAAGAAACTTTAAATTATTAACCTAGTGACACAGAGCTAAGTCTTGTGAAGGAAAATAGAGTCTTGACAACTAGCTGGGGGCTGGAGAGAGTCCTATTGCATCTCTTTTAGAGAGAGCCCATTTCCTCTTCCACTCAGGTATATGTCAAACAAGTGGCCAACGGGCCTATAATCTTGAACCCACTTAGCCCGACTGCCTAACTGCCTAATATGGTTTATTTTCCATGTTCGTGTCTTAATTTATTAACTTCTACTTCAATTCTTAATAAACTAGCACAATAACATTTTAGTTAGGCTGTTTGGAAAACTCTCCTTGCAATCGAAGACAAGTTCAAATGTGTTAATCTTAAGTCATACCAGCAGTAGTCCACATGGCCTTATGCCATCTGTGCCGCTTAATAACTTTGTGGCTCATCATCAAAATCACTTTTTTGCCCTATCCCTAGATCCCTACATTCCTTTAGCGTCTGATAATATTGCAGATCATGTGTCTGTGCAATTATCAAATATCTATCTTTTCTGATCCCATTTTCCAGCGTTTGGCCTGTAGCCCGTTTTTGCTATGGTGTTTGAAGTACTCATCTCAATACTTAAATGTTCCTGCTTCTATCACCCTTTAGATAGTGAGTTCCAGAAACCCACTGTCCTCTGAGTGAAAAGAATTCCTCAAATCTTCACAAAACCTCCTGTTCCTTATCTTAAATCTGTGCCCCCAGTTATTGATATTTGAACATCTTGGTGCATGAAACACAATACTAGTGGTAGAGCAATGCTTAGGAAGTCAAACTGAATATTGTTCTTTCAATGGCAATGGAATACAAAAGTAGGGATATTTTGCTATAGAGACACACGTGTTAGGTGGGATCACATCTGGAATATTGTGTTGAGTTTTGATCTTCTCAATTAAGAAAATATATAAATGCCTTGTAAGCAGCCCAGAGAAGGTTTATTTGACTGATACCTAAGAAGTGGGAGTTTTCACATAAAGAAAGGTTGGTCAGGTTGAGTTCAGAAGAATAAGCAGTGATTTTATTGAAACGTTTCAGATCCTGAGAGCGCTTGACAAGGTTTTCCCCCTTGTTGGAAAAACCGAAACTAGGTGGCATAGTTAGAAGGTTTCCATTTAAGATAAGAATGACCACATCTTTATCTGAGGAGTTTCAATTATCTGTTAACAATTCTCTTCCCAAAGTGTGGCGGAAGTGGGACATTGAGTAATTTTAAAACAAAAGCAAGTGGGATGGCCTTCTGATCCAGTGTTCTTGGAAGAGACTGTTCCTTCTGTCAAAAATCTCAGTGAGCATCATTCTAAGCGCAGCATAAGTAAAACAGGGAGCCATCATAGCATTTAGGCTGACATTTCTGGGCTTCTGTAGGACAAGGGGAAATTCCTAATTTGCAGCACCAAACATTAAATCAAGCTGGCCTTTTAGTATGGTGTCAGAACCTTCGTCAGAACCTTTGATTGCCGAAGGTGCCATCATTCCTGTGAACTTGTGGTTCATTTGCTGCATGATTTGTTGTGTAGCTGATGCAACATCATGCTTTTGCAGATAATGAGCTGAGAGGTTTGTGATCACGCAAGATAATGTGCCCGAGGTAATGGCAGATATGCTAGAATCCAACATGCTCAAGGCCATAGCTTTTAGAAAATATTTTGAAAGCTTCAAAGTGGAAGACACACTTAACATCCAAGGTACTGGATTTGTTTGATTCCAGTACCATTGCTTCCTGCAGTACTACTACTTGTTCTAATTCCTTTAAAGTTTTCATTCTCTGGACTCTTGGCTTGCCATTTATATCTGGGCTGTCTTTTGTGTCTTACATGATGAAAGCAGATATGAAGAATTTGCTCAGTGTCTGTTTCATTTCTTTATTGTAATTTCATTGTAATTTCTACTGTCTAATATTACCATATTTATTGATCTCTTCCTTTCTACACATATATAGAAACTTTCACAATCTAGTTTTATGTTATGTTTATTTACTCTACCTTCTCTTTCTTTAGTCATTTCTTAATCATTCTGTATGCATTCTAAAATCCTCCCAATGCTCTGGTCCTTTAATCCAATGTTATATTTAACTGCTTTAATTAGCAATGATTACATTTTTACTGTTTTTATTTTTATTCCTTCTTGGAATGTATATTTGTTAAATCTAATTATTTACACATTTGCTATTGTTTAATTACCATCATATTTTAATGTGATTGGCCAACTCACCTGACTTGTTAACGTAGTTTGATTTTTCAGATTTAAATCCCTAGTTTCAAGCTTAACTTAAATCTCTTTCATGACTTGTAGGTGCCGGTGTTGATCCAGGGTGGACAAAGTTAAAAATCACACAACACTAGCTTATAGTCCAACAGGTTTATTTTGGAAGCATTAGCTTTTGGAGTGCTGCTCCTTTATCAGGTAGTTGTGGAGGTTAATATCATACTCACAGAATTTATGGCCAACGGAGTCCAGGGTCGTGGAGATGTGATACAGCAAACAATCATAGATTAAAACTTTCATCTTTTATAATAGAATATGCTGGTCTCTGTTCTTTGATATGTAAATCCCAGAGCTTCTTTTAATTTACATTCTCAAGATATCTCAACTTTTTAAACAATAGATGTGACATCTGTCTGTGTCCCAATGCTATATTAGACTGACAAGCCCTCTGTTCAGTTTTACAGAGTTTACAGAGCATGATGCATAAGGTATACTCCAAATTATGATCACTCTACCCTGGAGGCCTGTTCACTGCAAGATTATAAATTATTCCTTAGTATTTTTGTGGTGCAATGGTTGTGTGCCTATATTTTAAGCTAAGGGGTCTGGGTTCAAGTCCCATCTATCCAGCGCATGTAATTACTTCTCTTATCAGGTTGATTAGAAAATGTCCATAAATTACCCTATTTTATTGTCCAATATTTCAATCTGAAATAGTCAGTTCCTTCACATACTGGTCTGGAAAACTTTGATACAAGTACTGAATGATTCAATGTGTCAAAGATCCACACACATCTGAATAAAGAAATTCCTCCTCTTCTCAGTTGCAAGTGGTTGGATTCTTGTCTTTAAATAGATTGCTATGAAATTTGGTCCTTTATCATTTTCTGGTGTTGATGCTTCAGAAGTCCCGATTTCAGGAGATGGAAGTCAATCCACACAACTATCCTGATTTACAAATCTCTTGCATAGGTTTGTTTTCTGTGAGTGCTGAAAGCTTGTAGAATGAGTAGACCATGATGTCAAACAGCCTCCAGTGCTAATTTGGTGCACAATTTATTGTCTTGGATTGCCCATGTCCATTTAACACTCTCTCTGAAAACTGTCCCAGCTGAAAGTGCTTTCAGTATCACAACTGACTACCTTCTGGCATTATTTAAAGAGTTAACCTTTAAGGATGCATTTGCTAAGTTGGCTACATGGCTGATTTGTGACAGTGACATGAGCAGTGCTCTGTCCTGCCTTCTAAATCTTGCATCTCACTTGAGCATGGTTATCCTGAGGTTAAACTCACCACCTGCCATCTTTGTTTAAAGAGAGAACAGCCCTATGGTCCTTTGGGTCGACAGCAAAATTACCTAAGCAGAAATACTGTATTCACCATTATGGGTGGGAGTAGTAAACGTACTAGGAATTTCAAGGGAGTGGTGCTGAATTTTAACAAAGTGGTCAATGGATTAATTGATCTGTCAAGAAAAAGTCAATAATTGGAACTGTAATTGCAGATTATTTCAGACAACAGCATGAATTGGAAATGAACTCAAAAAGCAGAGGGGAAAGTTTTGTGGACAGGGAAAAGGAGGAGGGTGCTCGCAATTGGAGACTGTCTGCTAAAAGTCTTTGAGAGGCACTTCTCCTACTTCTACCTAGGTTCAGTGAAAAGTTTTGTTTTATGAGCAGTACGGGCAGATCAGGCAGTGCAGTGCTTAGACAGAGTGAGGCAAAGAAGGTAATAGCTGCACAGGAGGTGCACAAAGCAAGATCAACATTAGATTGAAAGTACGGAGGCCCATTCATATCCTAACAGTGGGAAAGAAGCTGCTCTTGAACCTGTTGGTGCGTGTTTTCAAGCTTCTGTATCTTCTGCCTGACATTCTGCCTCTTTCACAACATGACAAGGCCAGTGCGATCACTGGTCCTCGGGTCACTGTGACCCAAAACTTCTATTCCTGTGGACCCTTCCAGGTGGGAACAGGTGACATGAACAACAACTGAGTTCATTTCCCAACACTGGATCAGGGAGTTTCAGAGACACTGTATGGAAGGACTTTATCGTCTTTTCACTCTCACTGAACAAAGAGAGAGCTTGTAGATTTAAGCTTTCGAGTACTACAAGTTACTATCAACTGCACACATGTCTTTGCTGGCAACACATGTCAATGAGCAAATACTCCTTAACCCTAAGGCTATCCTTCTATTAACATCCAGCTGTTATGAAAGTGTACATACCAGATCTTTGCGGTGAGTACTCACTATCTTGACAGCAGTCATGACATTTCCATTCTATGCTAATGAGCTCTTCCATTTCTGTTGAATATACAGAAATGTTTGTGGATGTACGTTTGCTCGCTGATCTGAAAGGTTCATTTCCAGACGTTTCATTACCTTACTAGGTATCATCTTCAGTGGACCTCATGCGAAGCAGTGCTGAAACTTCCTGCTTTCTATATATATGTTTGGGTTTCTTTGAGTTGGTGATGTCATTTCCTGTGGTGATGTTATTTCCTGTGGTGAAGTCACTCTCTCTTCCTTTTCACAGGGGGTGGTGGATCGGGTCTAACTCGATGTGTTTGTTGATAGAATTCTGTTTGGAATGCCATGCTTCTAGGAATCCTCGTGCATGTCTTTGTTTGGCTTGTACTAGGATGGATGTATTGTCCCAGTCGAAGTGGTGTCCTTCCTCATCTGTATGTGAGGATACTAGTGAGAGAGGATCATGTCTTTTTGTGGCTAGTTGGTGTCCATGTATCCTGGTGGCTAGTTTTCTGCCTGTTTGTCCAATGTATTGTTTGTTACAGTCCTTGCACGGTATTTTGTAAATGACGTTAGTTTTGCTCATTGTCTGTACAGGGTCTTTCAAGTTCATTAGCTGCTGTTTTAGTGTGTTGGTGGGTTTGTGGGCTACCATGATGCCAAGGGGTCTGAGTAGTCATTTCCGAGATGTCTTTGATGTAGGGGAGAGTGGCTAGGGTTTCTGGACGTGTTTTGTCTGCTTGTTTGGGTTTGTTGCTGAGAAATCGGCGGACTGTGTTCATTGGGTATCCATTCTTTTTGAACACACAGTGTAGGTGATTTTCCTCTGCTCTGTGTAGTTCCTTTGTGCTGCAGTGTGTGTTGGCTCATTGAAATAATGTTCTGATGCAGCTTCGTTTGTGGGTGTTGGGATGATTGCTTCTGTAGTTCAATATTTGGTCTGTATGTTTTTCTGTAGACGCTGGTTTGAATGTCCCCATTGGCTAGAAGTATGGCATTCTTAGAATTCCTAGAAGAATGACATTCTAACCAAAGCTCTATCAACCAACACATCGAGTTAGAACCCATCTACCACCCCCTAAGAAAAGGAACAGGAAGTGACTTCACCACAGGAAATAACATCACCAACCCAAAGAAACCCAAACATATAAATAGAAAGCAGGAAGTTTCAGCATTGCTTTGCATAAGGTCCACTGAAGATGTTACCTAGTAAGGTAATGAAACGTCTGGAAATGAACCTTTCAGATCAGCGAGCAAACCTACATCCAAAATCTCAACCTGAGCTACAAATCTTCTCAAAACTCAGTAAGAAATTAGATTAGATTACTTACAGTGTGCAAACAGTCCCTTCGGCCCAACAAGTCCACACCGACCCGCCGAAGCATAACCCACCTAGACCCATCCTTTACCCCTTCACCTAACACTACAGGCAATTTAGCATGGCCAATTCACCTAACCTGCACATTTTTGGATTGTGGGAGGAAACCGGAGCACCCGGAGGAAACCCACGCAGACACGGGGAGAATGTGCAAACTCCACACAGAGTCGCCTGAGACGGGAATTGAACCCGGGTCTCTGGCGCTGTGAGGCAGCAGTGCTAACCACTGTGCCACCGTGCTGCCCACAAATGTTTACGTTCGCACCACAAAAAAATTAGATATTTGAAATTAGATGTGATAGAAATGTCACAAGTGTTTGAGCAACATAGGCAAATGAATCACGAATTGAAAATTAAAGACTTTAAACAAGTGAGAAGAAAATGGGATCAAAGGGGCATGTACTTATGAATCAGGTCAGAGTTGATGGGAGAAGAAAGTCGAACATCAGAGGGAAAATAAACTGTATGGTTATTCCTATGGTTGGAATGCATTGATAATACTTTGCCATTTACTTCATACAAAATTACATTGAATGTGCAATATAGAACTGTCGAATCAACCTAATTGATCTGCTTATGCACACACAATCCTCTTCACATCTGACTTGATCTCGCCCTGTGTTCATGTGGTTCTGTTTCTTTTCCACCCAAGTTATTATTCTACATCCCCTTAAAGGGATCTTTACTATCCTCTCCTACTACACCGCGTAATAGTAAGTTTCACATTCAAGCCAAAATTTCTTCCACTGTCTTTGGATTTAGTGGTGACTATGTTATATTTATGATGTCAAGTGTTGAACTCGCCTACAAGAGGAAATATTTTCTATGTCTACCCTATTAAAACCCTTTGTAGTTTCAAGACGCCTCTTAGATAATCCATCAGTCCAGCTCCAGCCTGTTGAGATCTTCCTGTATTATCCTGTAAATTATTTTTACACCTTCTCCAGTACCTCTATCCATTTTGAGGTATTAAGAGTTGAACAGTGTACAATATGTATAAGTGTGATCTAACCAAGATTCTACATAAGCTTAACAGAAGTCTCCTTTTCAATTTTAGCTCTAAAACAGAACTGCTTTGTGCAGATTTTTATGACCTTGAAAACTCACATCACTACTTTTAATGACTTGTTACTCTATCCCATTTAGCCTCTTATTTTCAAAGGCATATGCAAACTTCTTATTCATTTGATCTTATAGTGATTTTGATTCATCAAAAAGTAGACTCAAATCCCAAATCTCTTCAACCTTTTCATAATTCCTTGCTGATGGTTCTTACCATATGATTGGCCGCAAAATTTGATTTCGTTTCACATTGGATCTGTGCACATCTTTACAATTAGCCACAGAGTTGGAGATGGGACTGCATGTTAGGCCAATTGGAAAGTCATATAATGGGAACACACACACATTCTGTCTCCATGGAATGACTATTTGATTAGGATGGTATAATATAAATAAACTGTATAAACCATCTAAGCTCAACTGATTAAGACATCTTAAAACAGGGTGGAGAAAAATGCGCTATAGAAGTATTAAGAATTGACTAGCCTATTTCTAGGTTGCAGTGCATTGAAAGTATTCTAAATTTTATCTTTTTCTTCTAAGGATTCATCAGGAGCTACAACTTTCATTGGATTCACTGCCACAGGTTTTGTTGTGTTCCAAGGGAATAAAAGGATTCATCTCCTAAAATGGTAAATTTGCTTATGTTCACCGTGCATTTGATGAGCATTTAAATGCAAAAAGAATGTGTCTGAATATGAGTTTAAGATTGTGCTGCATTTGATACAGATGAGGTGCATCAAAATTGGCTTTGATATGTAATTGTGGTTTATATCATGATTAATGTTTAAACTGTGATAGAATAACCGATCTCAAAGCCATAACCTGTTATTTAATCAAGGAGCTCAGAATACGTCATGAACCATTTAAAAACAAAAAAATCCTGGAAAAGCTCAGCATATCAGGTTTCATCTGAGAAGCATAATTGGTAGGCACAATCCTGTGAGCAGGAAGCTTGGCATCTTGATTTTATGGAAGCACAAAAATCATCACCCGCATTCGGAAAAAAATTAGGGGATTAAATGTTCTCAGAATTTTGACTGCAAATTGCAGTGCTGTGTCATCTATGCTTATTAAATGGCAATCTTGCTAGAATTAATAATGTTTTATTTCAATTGAGTTATCTGTGAATGAGATACACATGCCTTCAGATTTACGACTGCATACAAGTGGCATGCAGCAGGAAGGCAGTCTAATTGTTTGAGTAAACAGCAGCTGCTTTTAACTCTGTGGGGAGCAACATTCAACAGCGCACAATTATTGAGATCAGTTTGAGGCAGGCAAAAAGCAATGGGGCATGGCTAACCAACTGGGAGAGGGAGGTGGCAGTCTAACAGGAAGAGGGTATGGCTGACCAAAGGCATGAGAGAAAAAGAGAGATGACGATTTAAGAGGAATGGGACAGGGATTACTGACAAAGGAAGGAAAACAAAAGGAAGGTGCAAGGACATGGGAGCTAAAGGCTCAGGGATGTAGTTTTGGGGGTTCTTCCTAAAAAGTGATTATTCTTCAATATTCATGTCCCAATCTAATCATTTGCTGCATGTCTCTTTCATGGCTATCAGATTATACTTACTTCCATTTGTGCAACCACTTCATTTGTGTTTTGAATGCGATGTGCATTCAGATACAGAACCTTTAGTTTTGTCTCTGCTATTATCTTTATATTCTTAAATTTGTACTTCCTGTTACTGTCTGCTTTTTATTTCACATATTAATGCCATTCTATCTCGTCTCTACTCTTAGATTTACCTTGCATCAGGTTTAGAAATTGTGCTAGATAGAGGGAGGAGGGCAGACCATTCAGGGAAGGGCAATGTCAGGAGACTGTAGAAGAAAACATAATTGTGGGCAGCGAAGTGGTGCAGAGAAATGGTATCCATTTCCAGAATCTTTGTTTCAGCGTCCATGCACATGATTGCATCAACAGGAAGAAATCTCAGCAATGAACCTCCCATATTCTATTGAATATGGTGGAATGAGTGGTGGCTAGGTGACTGTCATGGTGTGTATAGGGCTTTGCTTGGGGGATTCTGGGTAATCCAAGATGGAGGACAGGAAACATTTCTGGCTGTAATAAGCTGCTCCTTTTTTTGAGGTATTTTAGGTATTGGAGGTGATTTCCTCTAATTCCAGGGGCAGCAATTACTGTTTTATATGCTGTTTGCATTGTTTTTGAAGTTTGGAGAAAAAAAATCAAAACAACATCACTTTTAAAAGGAAGAGGAACAGACAAAGGCAGCACATGGTGAGGTCAGTGCAGGAGAGAGAGAGAGCGCGCGAGCAAGAGAGAAACAAACCCACACTGCTAACTGACACAGCAGTGAACCTGTGCAGTTACTGCCATTGCTGTTTGAATTCATGTATCGCTGGACATCAGAGTGCATCTGGGAAAATTAACAAACAGTGAAATTCACAACTAATCTTGGAGGACAAAGTTAAAAATCACACAACACCAGGTTATAGTCCAACAGCTTTAATTGGAAGCACACTAGCTTTCAGAGGGACGCTCCTTCATCAGGTGATTGTGGAGGGCTCGATCGTAACACAGAATTTATAGCAAAAATTTGCAGTGTGATGTAACTGAAATTATACATTGAAAAATTGATTGTCTGTTAAGCCTTTCATCTGTTAGAATACAGTGATAGTTTCACTTCTTTAATGTGTAAATCACAAAACCCTTTTTTTAAAAAGAAACATATCTATTTCTTTCTTGTATCTGTTGGTTGAATCTCCCTCCTTTCTGCCTTACTTTCTATTCATCCATTAGATAAGGGTGTCACTGTCTAGGCCATTATTTATTACTCATCCTTAGTTGCCCAGAGAACAGTTAAGAGTCAACCGCATTACTGCAGTCGCATGTAGTCCAGATCAGATAAGGACGGCAGTTTCTTTCATTAGTGAGGGTGTGTGTGTGTGCGCGTCTATGTGTATCTGTGTCCGTGTGTATGTGAGAGTGTGTGTGTAGGAATATCTGTGTGTGTGTAGTGCAGTGCAGTGCAGTGGTGATCACCTGTAATGTGACATGAACCCATCAAAAATGGCCTTTAGTAGAGTGATATGCTCTTGTTGAATGTGGGAGTTTAGAGAGCATTTGTGTTACTGATGATTATACCTGCAATAAATGCCATTGATTGCTTATCCTATCAGATCAAATGGATCGGTTGGAGAGACAGTTAGAGGCAATGAGGAAATTACAAGAGCAAGGGGATGTGATGGATGGCAGTTATAGGAAGGGAGAAAAGTTGCAGTTACAGTCACATAAATGGGTTAACTCCAGGAAAGGTGAGAGAGGTAGGCAGGTAGGGCAGGAGCCTTCTGTGGCTAACTCCATTTCAAACAAGTATGCTGTTTTGGAAAATGTAGGGGGTGATGGATTCTGAGGGAAATGTAGCACGAACAGCCAAATTTCTGGTATCGAGACTGTCTCTAATGCAGTGAGGGGTACGTTGGGTTCCATGAGATCAATTGTGTTAGGGGACTCTAGTCCGAGGCACAGGCAGATGTTTCTGTGGCCAGCAGCGAAAAATCGGAATGGTGTGTTGCCTCCCTGGTGCCAGGATCAAGGATGTCTCAGAGGGTGCAGAATGTTCTCACGGGGGAGAGGGCCCAGCAGGAGGCCATTGTCCACATTGGAACCAACGACATAGGAAGGGAAAAGGTTGAAATTCTGAAGGGAGATTACAGAGAGTTAGGCAGGGATTTAAAAAGGAGGTCCTCGAGAGTAGTAATATCTGGATTACTTCTGGTGCTATGAGCTAGTGAGGTTGGTAATAAGAGGATAGAACAGATGAATGCATGGCTGAGGAGCTGGCATATGGGAGAAGGATTCACATTTTGGATCATTGGAACGGATTGCACCTGAATTGGAGGGAGACCAATATACTGGCAGGGAAATTTGCTCGAGCAGCTCAGGATGATTTACACTAGTAAGGTGGGGTGTGGGACCCAGGGAGATAGTGAGGAAAGATATCAATCTGACACTGGTACTATTGAGAAAAGAAGTGAGTCAAACAGTCAGGGCAGGCAGGGACAAAGCAGAGAACAAGGTAGGACTGATAAATTAAACTGCATTTATTTCAAGGCAAGAGGCCTAACAGGGAAGGCAGATGAACTCAGGGCATTGTTAGAAATATGGAAATGGGATATCATGTGGCTCAGGGATGGACAGGACTGGTGGATTAATGTTCCAGGATGCAAGTGCTACAGGAAGGACATAAAGGGAGGCAAGAGAAGAGGGGGAGAGGTGTTTTTGATAAGGAATAGCATTACAGCTGTACTAAGGGAGGATATTCCTGGAAATACATCCAGGGAAGTTGTTTGGGTTGAACTGAAATAAGAAAGGGATGACCACCTCATTGGGATTATACTATAGACCCCCTTATAGTCAGAGGGAAATTGAGAAACAAATTTGCCAGGAGATCTCAGTTATCTGTAAGAATAATAGGATGGTTATGGTAGGGGATTTTAACTTTCCAAACGTAGATTGAGACTGCCATAGTGTTAAGAGTTTAGATGGAGAGGAATTTGTTAAGTGTGCACAAGAAAATTTTCTGATTCAATATGTGGATGTACCTACTAGAGAAGGTGCAACAACATGACCTACTTTTGGGAAATAAGGTCGGGCAGGTGACTGAGGTGTCAGTCGAGCACTTTGGGGCCAGCAGATAGACCAGACCTAAAAGTTGAAATTCTATATTGGAGGAAGGCTAATTTTGATGTATTAGGCAAGAACTTTCATAAGCTGATTGGGGGCAGATGTTCGCAGGTAAAGGGATGGCTGGAAAATGGGAAGCCTTCAGGAATGAGATAACGAGAATCCAGAGAAAGTATATTCCTGTTGGAGTGAAAGGAAAGGCTGGTGGGTATAGGGAATGCTGCATGACTAAAGAAATTGAGGGTTTGGTTAAGAAAAAGAAGCAAACATATATGTAAGGTATAGACAAGATAGATCAAATGAATCTATCAAGTGAGTATAATTGCGGAAGGACTATTCTTAGGAGGGAAATCAGGAGGGCAAAAAGGGGACATGAGACAGCTTTGGCAAATAGAATTAAGGAGAATCCAAAAGGTTTCTATGAATACATTAAGGACAAAAGAGTAACTAGGGAGAGAATAGGGCCCCTCAAAGATCAGCAAGGCAGCCTTTGTATGGAGCCGCAGGAGATGGGGGAGATACTAAACGAATATTTTGCATCAGTGTTTACTGTGGAAAAGGACATAGAAGATATAGAATATGAGGAAACATCTTACAAAATGACCATATTACAGAGAAGGAAGTGCTGGATGTCTTGAAACACATAAAAGTGGATAAATCCCCAGGACCTGATCAGGTATACCCTAGAACTCTGTGGGAAGCTCGGGAAGTGATTGCTGAGCCCCTTGATGAGATCTTTGTATTATCAATAGTCTCAGGTGAGGTGCCGGAAGACTGGGGGTTGGCTAATATGGTGCCACTGTTTAAGAAGGGTGGTAAGGACAAGCCAGGGTTCTATAGACCAGTGAGCCTGATGTTGGTGGTGGGCAAGTTCTTGAAGGGAATCCTGAGGGACAGGATGTGCATGTATTTGGAAAGGCAAGGACTGATTACAGGTAGTCAACATGGCTTTGTGCGTGGGAAATTATGTCTCACAGCCTTGATTGAATTTTTGGAAGAAGTAACAAAGAAGTTTGATGAGGGCAGAGTGGTCGATGTGATTTATATGGACTTCAGTAAGACATTCGACAAGGTTCCCCATGGGAGACTGTTTAGCAAGGTTTGATCTCATGGAATAAAGGGAGAACTAGCTATTTGGATACAGAGGGGCTCAAAGGTAGAAGACAGAGGGTCTTGGTGGGTGTTTGTTTTTCAGACTGGAGGCC